>NW_027667148.1:1200000-1555000 GCF_963924665.1 Micromys minutus
AAAAGCAGAAATTTTCCTTATTTAAGGGCAATAGGGCAGAAATTCCCCTTATTTTGTGGCAAAAAGGCAGAAATTCCCCTTATTTGAAGGTAAAATGCTGAAATTCCCTTTATTTTCAGCAAAAAGGCAGAAATTCTTATTATTTTGGGGCAAAATTGCAGAAATTTCAATTATTTCTGGGCAAAAAGTCAGATATTTGCCTTATTTTGGGGCAAAAAGCAGAAATTCCCTTAATTTTGGGGCCAAAAACAGAAATTCCCCTTATTTTGGGGTAAAATTGCAGAAATTTCAAATATTTCAGGGCAAAAAGGCAGAAATTCCACTTTATTTCGGACAATAACGCAGAAATTCCCCGTATTTTAAAGCTAAATTTCAGAAATTCCCCTTATATTGGTGCAAAAATGGAGAAATTCCCTTTATTTTTGTGCAATAAGGCAGATTTCCCCGTATTTTGAAGCAAAATTGCACATATTTCCCTAATTTTGAGGAAAATGCAGAAATTCACATTATTTTGGAACAAAAAGACAGAAATTCTCCTTATTTCAGGGCAAAAAGTCAGAAATTCCCCTTATTTTGGGGTAAAATTGCAGAAATTTTCTTTATTTTGGGGCAAAATTGCAGAAATTTCTCTTATTTTGGGGCAAAATTGCAGAAATTTCACTTATTTCAGGGAAAAAGTGCAGAAATTTCTCTTATTTTGGGGCAAAAAGGCAGAAATTTCTTTTATTTTGGTACAAAATTGCAGAAATTTTCTTTATTTTGGGGCAAAATTGCAGAAATTTCCTTTATTTTGGGGCAAAATTGCAGAAATTTCACTTATTTCAGGGAAAAAGTGCAGAAATTTCTCTTATTTTGGGGCAAAAAGGCAGAAATTTCTTTTATTTTGGTACATAATTGCAGAAATTTTCTTTATTTTGGGGCAAAAATGAAGAAATTCCCCATATTTTGGGGCAAAAAGGCAGAGATTTGCCTTATTATGAGGTAAAATGCTGAAATTCCCCTTATTTTGGGGCAAAAATACAGAAATTCCCTTCATTTTGTGGCAAAAAGGCAGAAATTTCCCTTATTTTGGGGCAAAATTGCAGAAATTTCACTTATTTCAGGGCAAAATTCAAAAATTCCTTTTATTTTGGGGCTAAAAGTCAGAAATTCCGTTTATTTTTGGGTAAAAAGGCAGAAATTTCACTTATTTTGAGGTAAGAAGGCAGAAATTCCTCTTATTTTGGGGCAAAAATGAAGAAATTTCCCTTTTTTGTGGCAAAAGGTATATATTCCCCTTATTTTCGGGCAAAAAAGCAGAAATTCCCCCTATTTTGGAGCAGAATTGCAGAAAATCCCCTAATTGTGGGGCAAAAAGGCAGAAATTCCCTATATGTTGGGGCAAAAAGACAGAAATTCTCCTTATTTTGGGGCAAAACTCAGAAATTCCACTTATTTTGGGGCAAAATTGCAGAAATTTCCCTTATTTTGGGGCAAAATTGCAGAAATTTTACTTATTTTGGGGCACAATTGCAGAAATTTCACTTATTTCAGGTAAAAATGGCAGAAATTTTTCTTATTTTGGGGCAAAAAGGCAGAAATTCCTAATATTTTGTGGCAAAAATGCAGAAATTCCCCTTATTTTGAGGTAAAAAGGCTGAAATTCCCCTTATTTGGGGGCAAAAAGGCAGAAATTTCCCTTATTTTGGGGCAAAATTGCAAACATTTCACTAATTTCAGGGTAATAAGTCAGAAATTTTCCTTATTTTGGGGCAAAAAACACAGAAATTCCCTTTGTTTTGGAAGGAAAATACAGAAATTCCACTTCTTTAGAGGCAAAAAGGCAGAAATTCCCCTTATTTTGAAGCAAAAATGAAGAAATTCCCCTAATTGTTGGGCAAAAAGGCAGAAATTCCCTATATGTTGGGGCAAAAAGACAGAAATTCTCCTTATTTTGGGACAAAACTCAGAAATTCCACTTATTTTGGGGCAAAATTGCAGGAATTTACCTTATTTTGAGGCAAAATTGCAGAAATTTCCCTTATTTGGGGCAAAATTGCAGAAATTTCACTTATTTTCAGGTAAAAAGGCTGAAATATCCTTTATTTTGGGGCAAAAAGGAAGAAATTCCCCTTATTTTGGGGCAAAATTGCAGAAATTTTCCTTATTTTGGGGCAAAAAGGCTGAAATTCTTATTTTGAGGTAAAATGCTGAAATTCCCCATATTTTGGGGCAAAAGGCAAAACTTCTTTTTATTTTGGTGCAAAGAGGCACAAATTTCCCTTATTTTCGGACAAAATTGCAGAAATTTCATTTATTTCAGGGCAAAAAGTCAGAAATTCCTTTTATTTTGGGGCAAAGAGCAGAAATTTCTTTTATTATGGTACAAAATTGAAGAAATTTTTCTTATTTTGAAACAAAAAGGCAGAAAATTCCCCTTATTTTGAGGCAAAAGGCAGAAATTATTCTCAATTTGAGGTAAAATGCAGAAATTCCCTTTATTTTGGGGCTAAAAGGCAGAAATTCCCTGTATTTTGAAGCAAAATTGCAGAAATTCTCTTAATTTTCGGGCAAAAAGGCAGAAATTCTCCTTATTTTGGGGCAAAAAGACAGAAAATCTCCTTTTTCGGGAGCAAACAGTCAGAAATTCCCCTTATTTTGGGGCAAAATTGCAGAAATTTCCTTTACATTGGGGCAAAATTGCAGAAATTTCCCTTATTTTGGGGCAAAATTGCAGAAATTTCACGTATTTAAGGAAAATAGGCAGAAATTTTTTGGGGGGGCAAAAAGGCAGAAATTTTTTTTATTTTGGTACAAAATTGCAGAAATTTTTCTTATTTTGGGGCAAAAAGTCAGAAATTCCCCATATTTTGGGGCAAAAAGGCAGAAATTCCCCTTATTTTGAGGTAAAAAGGCTGAAATTCCCCTTATTTTGGGGCAAAAAGACAGAAATTTCGTTTATTTTGGGGAAAAGGCAGAAATTGCACTTATTTTGAGTCAAAAAGGTGGAAATTCCCCTTATTTTGGGGCAAAAATGAAGAAATTTGCTTTTTTATGTCAAAAAGGTATACATTCCCTATATTTTCGGGCAAAAAGGCAGAAATTCTTTGTATTTTGGAGCAAAATTGCAGAAATTCCCCTAATTTTTGCGCAAAAAGGCAGAAATTTTCCTTATTTTGGGGTAAAACTGCAGAAATTTCACTTATTTTACGGCAAAATGTCAGAAATTCCTTTTATTTTTGGCAAAAAATGCAGAAAATCCCCTTATTTTAGGGCAAAATTGCAGAAATTTCCCTTATTTGGGGGCAAAAACAGAAATTCCCCTTATTTTGGGGCAAAATTGCAGAAATTTCCCTTATTATGGGAAAAAATTGCAGAAATTTCCTTTATTTTAGGGCAAAATTGCAGAAATTTCACTTATTTCAGAGAAAAAAAAGAAAAATTTTTCTTATTTTGGGGCAAAAAGGCAGGAATTCCCATTATTTTGGGGCAAAAAGGCAGAAATTCACCTTATTTTGGGGTAAAATTGCAGAAATTTCACATATTTCGGGGCAAAACGGCAGAAATTCCCCTTATTTTGGGGCAAAAAGGCAGAAATTTCCCTTATTTTGGGATAAAATTGCAGAAATTTTTTCTTATTTGGGGGCAAAAAGGCAGAAAATCCACTTAATTTCGGGTAAAAAGGCAGAAATTTCTCGTATTTTGGAGCAAAATTGCAGAAACTCCCCTAATTTTGGGGCAAAAAGGCAGAAATTCCCTTTATTTTGGGGCAAAAATAGAGAAATTCTTTTTATTTTGGGGCAAAAATCAGAAATTTCCTTTATTTTGGGGCAAAATTTTAGAAATTTCTTTTATATTGTTACAGACTTGCAGAAATTTTTCTTATTTTGTGGCAAAAAGGCAGAAATTCCCCATATTTTGGTGCAAAAAGGCTGAAATTCCCCTTATTTTGAGGTAAAATCCTGAAATTCCCCATATTTTGGGGCAAAAAGGCAGAAATTCCCCTCATTTGGGGGCAAAAAGGCCCAAATTTCCCTTATTTTTGGGCATAATTGCAGGAATTTCATTTATTTCAGGGCAAAAAGTCAGAAATTCCTTTTATTTTGGGGCAAAAACAGAAATTTCTTTTATTTTGATACAAAATTGTAGAAATTTTCCTTTTTTTGGAACAAAAAGGCAAAAATTACCCATATTTTGGGGAAAAAGGCAGAAATTCCCCTTATTTTGAGGTAAAAAGGCTGAAATTCCCGTTATTTTGGGGCAAAAAGGCAGAAATTCCCTTTACTTTTTTGCAAAAAGGCAGAAATTCCCGTTAATTGGGGCAGAAAAGCAGAAATTTTCCTTATTTAAGGGCAATAGGGCAGAAATTCCCCTTATTTTGTGGCAAAAAAAAAGAAATTCCCCTTATTTGAAGGTAAAATGCTGAAATTCCCCTTATTTTCGGCAAAAAGGCAGAAATTCCTATTATTTTGGGACAAAATTGCAGAAATTTCAACTATTTCTGGGCAAAAAGTCAGATATTTGCCTTATTTTGGGGCAAAAAGCAGAAATTCCCTTAATTTTGGGGCCAAAAACAGAAATTCCCCTTATTTTGGGGTAAAATTGCAGAAATTTCAAATATTTCAGGGCAAAAAGGCAGAAATTCAACTTTATTTCGGACAATAACGCAGAAATTCCCCGTATTTTAAAGCTAAATTTCAGAAATTCCCCTTATATTGGTGCAAAAATGGAGAAATTCCCTTTATTTTTGTGCAATAAGGCAGATTTCCCCGTATTTTGAAGCAAAATTGCACATATTTCCCTAATTTTGAAGGAAAATGCAGAAATTCACATTATTTTGGAACAAAAAGACAGAAATTCTCCTTATTTCAGGGCAAAAAGTCAGAAATTCCGTTTATTTTGGGGTAAAATTGCAGAAATTTTCTTTATTTTGGGGCAAAATTGCAGAAATTTCTCTTATTTTGGGGCAAAATTGCAGAAATTTCACTTATTTCAGGGAAAAAGTGCAGAAATTTCTCTTATTTTGGGGCAAAAAGGCAGAAATTTCTTTTATTTTGGTACAAAATTGCAGAAATTTTCTTTATTTTGGGGCAAAATTGCAGAAATTTCCCTTATTTTGGGGCAAAATTGCAGAAATTTCACTTATTTCAGGGAAAAAGTGCAGAAATTTCTCTTATTTTGGGGCAAAAAGGCAGAAATTTCTTTTATTTTGGTACAAAATTGCAGAAATTTTCTTTATTTTGGGGCAAAAATGAAGAAATTCCCCATATTTTGGGGCAAAAAGGCAGAGATTTGCCTTATTATGAGGTAAAATGCTGAAATTCCCCTTATTTTGGGGCAAAAATACAGAAATTCCCTTCATTTTGTGGCAAAAAGGCAGAAATTTCCCTTATTTTGGGGCAAAATTGCAGAAATTTCACTTATTTCAGGGCAAAATTCAAAAATTCCTTTTATTTTGGGGCAAAAAGACAGAAATTCCGTTCATTTTTAGGTAAAAAGGCAGAAATTTCACTTATTTTGAGGGAAGAAGGCAGAAATTCCTCTTATTTTGGGGCAAAAATGACGAAATTTCTCTTTTTTGTGGCAAAAGGTATACATTCCCCTTATTTTCGGGCAAAAAAGCAGAAATTCCCCCTATTTTGGAGCAGAATTGAAGAAAATCCCCTAATTGTGGGGCAAAAAGGCAGAAATTCCCTATATGTTGGGGCAAAAAGACAGAAATTCTCCTTATTTTGGGGCAAAACTCAGAAATTCCACTTATTTTGGGGCAAAATTCCAGAAATTTCCCTTATTTTGGGGCAAAATTGCAGAAATTTTACTTATTTTGGGGCACAATTGCAGAAATTTCACTTATTTCAGGTAAAAATGGCAGAAATTTTTCTTATTTTGGGGCAAAAAGGCAGAAATTCCTAATATTTTGTGGCAAAAATGCAGAAATTCCCCTTATTTTGAGGTAAAAAGGCTGAAATTCCCATTATTTTGGGGCAAAAAGGCAGAAATTTCCCTTATTTTGGGGCAAAATTGCAAATATTTAACTTATTTCAGGGTAATAAGTCAGAAATTTTCCTTATTTTGGGGCAAAAAACACAGAAATTCCCTTTGTTTTGGAAGGAAAATACAGAAATTCCACTTCTTTAGAGGCAAAAAGGCAGAAATTCCCCTTATTTTGAAGCAAAAATGAAGAAATTCCCCTAATTGTTGGGCAAAAAGGCAGAAATTCCCTATATGTTTGGGCAAAAAGACAGAAATTCTCCTTATTTTGGGACAAAACTCAGAAATTCCACTTATTTTGGGGCAAAATTGCAGGAATTTACCTTATTTTGAGGCAAAATTGCAGAAATTTCCCTTCTTTGGGGCAAAATTGCAGAAATTTCACTTATTTTCAGGTAAAAAGGCTGAAATATCCTTTATTTTGGGGCAAAAAGGAAGAAATTCCCCTTATTTTGGGGCAAAATTGCAGAAATTTTCCTTATTTTGGGGCAAAAAGGCTGAAATTCTTATTTTGAGATAAAATGCTGAAATTCCCCATATTTTGGGGCAAAAGGCAAAACTTCTTCTTATTTTGGGGCAAAGAGGCACAAATTTCCCTTATTTTCGGGCAAAATTGCAGAAATTTCATTTATTTCAGGGCAAAAAGTCAGAAATTCCTTTTATTTCGGGGCAAAGAGCAGAAATTTCTTTTATTATGGTACAAAATTGAAGAAATTTTTCTTATTTTGAAACAAAAAGGCAGAAAATTCCCCTTATTTTGAGGCAAAAGGCAGAAATTATTCTCAATTTGAGGTAAAATGCAGAAATTCCCTTTATTTTGGGGCTAAAAGGCAGAAATTCCCTGCATTTTGAAGCAAAATTGCAGAAATTCTCTTAATTTTCGGGCAAAAAGGCAGAAATTCTCCTTATTTTGGGGCAAAAAGACAGAAAATCTCCTTTTTCGGGAGCAAACAGTCAGAAATTCCCCTTATTTTGGGGCAAAATTGAAGAAATTTCCTTTACATTGGGGCAAAATTGCAGAAATTTCCCTTATTTTGGGGCAAAATTGCAGAAATTTCAGGTATTTGAGAAAAAAAAGGCAGAAATTTTTTTGGGGGGGCAAAAAGGCAGAAATTTTTTTTATTTTGGTACAAAATTGCAGAAATTTTTCTTATTTTGGGGCAAAAAGTCAGAAATTCCCCATATTTTGGGGCAAAAATGCAGAAATTCCCCTTATTTTGAGGTAATAAGGCTGAAATTCCCCTTATTTTAAGGCAAAAAGGCAGAAATTTCGTTTATTTTGGGGAAAAGGCAGAAATTGCACTTATTTTGAGTCAAAAAGGTGGAAAATCCTCTTATTTTGGGGCAAAAATGAAGAAATTTGCTTTTTTATGGCAAAAAGGTTTACATTCCCTTTATTTTCGGGCAAAAAGGCAGAAATTCTTTGTATTTTGGAGCAAAATTGCAGAAATTCCCCTAATTTTTGGGCAAAAAGGCAGAAATTTTCCTTATTTTGGGGTAAAACTGCAGAAATTTCACTTATTTTGCGGCAAAATGTCAGAAATTCCCCTTATTTTTGGCAAAAAATGCAGAAAATCTCCTTATTTTAGGGCAAAATTGCAGAAATTTCCCTTATTTGGGGACAAAAACAGAAATTCCCCTTATTTTGGGGCAAAATTGCAGAAATTTCCCTTATTATGGGGAAAAATTGCAGAAATTTCCCTTATTTTAGGGCAAAATTGCAGAAATTTCACTTATTTCCGAGAAAAAAAGCAAAAATTTTTCTTATTTTGGGGCAAAAAAGCAAAAATTCCCATTATTTTGGGGCAAAAAGGCAGAAATTCACCTTATTTTGGGGTAAAATTGCAGAAATTTTACATATTTCCGGGCAAAACGGCAGAAATTCCCCTTATTTTGGGGCAAAAAGGCAGAAATTTCCCTTATTTTGGGATAAAATTGCAGAAATTTCCCTTATTTAGAGGCAAAAAGGCAGAAAATCCACTTAATTTCGGGTAAAAAGGCAGAAATTTCTCGTATTTTGGAGCAAAATTGCAGAAACTCCCCTAATTTTGGGGCTAAAAGGCAGAATTTCCCTTTATTTTGGGGCAAAAATAGAGAAATTCTTTTTATTTTGGGGCAAAAATCAGAAATTTCCTTTATTTTGGGGCAAAATTTTAGAAATTTCTTTTATATTGTTACAGACTTGCAGAAATTTTTCTTATTTTGTGGCAAAAAGGCAGAAATTCCCCATATTTTGGTGCAAAAAGGCTGAAATTCCCCTTATTTTGAGGTAAAATCCTGAAATTCCCCATATTTTGGGGCAAAAAGGCAGAAATTCCCCTCATTTGGGGGCAAAAAGGCACAAATTTCCCTTATTTTTGGGCATAATTGCAGGAATTTCATTTATTTCAGGGCAAAAAGTCAGAAATTCCTTTTATTTTCGGGCAAAAACAGAAATTTCTTTTATTTTGATACAAAATTGTAGAAATTTTCCTTATTTTGGAACAAAAAGGCAAAAATTACCCATATTTTGGGGAAAAAGGCAGAAATTCCCCTTATTTTGAGGTAAAAAGGCTGAAATTCCCGTTATTTTGGGGCAAAAAGGCAGAAATTCCCTTTACTTTGTGGCAAAAAGGCAGAAATTCCCGTTAATTGGGGCAGAAAAGCGAAATTTTCCTTATTTAAGGGCAATAGGGCAGAAATTCCCCTTATTTTGTGGCAAAAAGGCAGAAATTCCCCTTATTTGAAGGTAAAATGCTGAAATTCCTCTTATTTTCGGCAAAAAGGCAGAAATTCCTATTATTTTGGGGCAAAATTGCAGAAATTTCAATTATTTCTGGGCAAAAAGTCAGATATTTGCCTTATTTTGGGGCAAAAAGCAGAAATTCCCTTAATTTTGGGGCCAAAAACCGAAATTCCCCTTATTTTGGGGTAAAATTGCAGAAATTTCAAATATTTCAGGGCAAAAAGGCAGAAATTCCACTTTATTTCGGACAATAACGCAGAAATTCCCCGTATTTTAAAGCTAAATTTCAGAAATTCCCCTTATATTGGTGCAAAAATGGAGAAATTCCCTTTATTTTTGTGCAATAAGGCAGATTTCCCCGTATTTTGAAGCAAAATTGCACATATTTCCCTAATTTTGAAGGAAAATGCAGAAATTCACATTATTTTGGAATAAAAAGACAGAAATTCTCCTTATTTCAGGGCAAAAAGTCAGAAATTCCCCTTATTTTGGGGTAAAATTGCAGAAATTTTCTTTATTTTGGGGCAAAATTGCAGAAATTTCCCTTATTTTGGGGCAAAATTGCAGAAATTTCACTTATTTCAGGGAAAAAGCGCAGAAATTTCTCTTATTTTGGGGCAAAAAGGCAGAAATTTCTTTTATTTTGGTACAAAATTGCAGAAATTTTCTTTATTTTGGGGCAAAAATGAAGAAATTCCCCATATTTTGGGGCAAAAAGGCAGAGATTCGCCTTATTATGAGGTTAAATGCTGAAATTCCCCTTATTTTGGGGCAAAAATACAGAAATTCCATTTATTTTGTGGCAAAAAGGCAGAAATTTCCCTTATTTTGGGGCAAAATTGCAGAAATTTCACTTATTTCAGGGCAAAATTCAAAAATTCCTTTTATTTTGGGGCAAAAAGACAGAAATTTTGTTTATTTTTGGGTAAAAAAGCAGAAATTTACTTATTGTGAGGTAAGAAGGCAGAAATTTTTCTTATTTTGGTGCAAAAATGAAGAAATTTCTCTTTTTTGTGGCAAAAAGTATATATTCTCCTTAATTTCGGGCAAAAAAGCAGAAATATCCCGTTTTTTGGAGCAGAATTGAAGAAAATCCCCTAATTGTGGGGCAAAAAGGCAGAAATTCCCTATATGTTGGGGCAAAAAGACAGAAATTCTCCTTATTTTGGGGCAAAACTCAGAAATTCCACTTATTTTGGGGCAAAATTCCAGAAATTTCCCTTATTTTGGGGCACAATTGCAGAAATTTCACTTATTTTGGGGCAAAATTGCAGAAATTTCACTTATTTCAGATAAAAAAAAGGCAGAAATTTTTCTTATTTTGGGGCAAAAAGGCAGAAATTCCTAATATTTTGTGGCAAAAATGCAGAAATTCCCCTTATTTTGAGGTAAAAAGGCTGAAATTCCCATTATTTGGGGGCAATAAGGCAGAAATTTCCCTTATTTTGGGGCAAAATTGCAGAAATTTCACTTATTTCAGGGAAAAAGTGCAGAAATTTCTCTTATTTTGGGGAAAAAAGGCAGAAATTTCTTTTATTTTGGTACAAAATTGCAGAAAATTTTTTAATTTGGGGCAAAAATGAAGAAATTCCCCATATTTTGGGGCAAAAAGGCAGAGACTTGCCTTATTATGAGGTAAAATGCTGAAATTCCCCTTATTTTGGGGCAAAAATACAGAAATTCCCTTCATTTTGTGGCAAAAAGGCAGAAATTTCCCTTATTTTGGGGAAAAATTGCAGAAATTTCACTTATTTCAGGGCAAAATTCAAAAATTCCTTTTATTTTGGGGCAAAAAGAAAGAAATTCCGTTCATTTTTAGGTAAAAAGGCAGAAATTTCACTTATTTTGAGGGAAGAAGGCAGAAATTCCTCTTATTTTGGGGCAAAAATGAAGAAATTTCTCTTTTTTGTGGCAAAAGTTATACATTCCCCTTATTTTCGGGCAAAAAAGCAGAAATTCCCCCTATTTTGGAGCAGAATTGAAGAAAATCCCCTAATTGTGGGGCAAAAAGGCAGAAATTCCCTATATGTTGGGGCAAAAAGACAGAAATTCTCCTTATTTTGGGGCAAAACTCAGAAATTCCACTTATGTTGGGGCAAAATTCCAGAAATTTCCCTTATTTTGGGGCAAAATTGCAGAAATTTTACTTATTTTGGGGCACAATTGCAGAAATTTCACTTATTTAGGTAAAAATGGCAGAAATTTTTCTTATTTTGGGGCAAAAAGGCAGAAATTCCTAATATTTTGTGGCAAAAATGCAGAAATTCCCCTTATTTTGAGGTAAAAAGGCTGAAATTCCCCTTATTTGGGGGCAAAAAGGCAGAAATTTCCCTTATTTTGGGGCAAAATTGCAAACATTTCACTAATTTCAGGGTAATAAGTCAGAAATTTTCCTTATTTTGGGGCAAAAAACACAGAAATTCCCTTTGTTTTGGAAGGAAAATACAGAAATTCCACTTCTTTAGAGGCAAAAAGGCAGAAATTCCCCTTATTTTGAAGCAAAAATGAAGAAATTCCCCTAATTGTTGGGCAAAAAGGCAGAAATTCCCTATATGTTGGGGCAAAAAGACAGAAATTCTCCTTATTTTGGGACAAAACTCAGAAATTCCACTTATTTTGGGGCAAAATTGCAGGAATTTACCTTATTTTGAGGCAAAATTGCAGAAATTTCCCTTATTTGGGGCAAAATTGCAGAAATTTCACTTATTTTCAGGTAAAAAGGCTGAAATATCCTTTATTTTGGGGCAAAAAGGAAGAAATTCCCCTTATTTTGGGGCAAAATTGCAGAAATTTTCCTTATTTTGGGGCAAAAAGGCTGAAATTCTTATTTTGAGGTAAAATGCTGAAATTCCCCATATTTTGGGGCAAAAGGCAAAACTTCTTCTTATTTTGGGGCAAAGAGGCACAAATTTCCCTTATTTTCGGGCAAAATTGCAGAAATTTCATTTATTTCAGGGCAAAAAGTCAGAAATTCCTTTTATTTTGGGGCAAAGAGCAGAAATTTCTTTTATTATGGTACAAAATTGAAGAAATTTTTCTTATTTTGAAACAAAAAGGCAGAAAATTCCCCTTATTTTGAGGCAAAAGGCAGAAATTATTCTCAATTTGAGGTAAAATGCAGAAATTCCCTTTATTTTGGGGCTAATAAACAGAAATTCCCTGTATTTTGAAGCAAAATTGCAGAAATTCTCATAATTTTCGGGCAAAAAGGCAGAAATTCTCCTTATTATGGGGCAAAAAGACAAAAAATCTCCTTTTTCGGGAGCAAACAGTCAGAAATTCCCCTTATTTTGGGGCAAAATTGCAGAAATTTCCTTTACATTGGGGCAAAATTGTAGAAATTTCCCTTATTTTGGGGCAAAATTGCAGAAATTTCAGGTATTTGAGAAAAAAAAGGCAGAAATTTTTTTGGGGGGGCAAAAAGGCAGAAATTTTTTTTATTTTGGTACAAAATTGCAGAAATTTTTCTTATTTTGGGGCAAAAAGTCAGAAATTCCCCATATTTTGGGGCAAAAAGGCAGAAATTCCCCTTATTTTGAGGTAAAAAGGCTGAAATTCCCCTTATTTTGGGGCAAAAAGACAGAAATTTCGTTTATTTTGGGGAAAAGGCAGAAATTGCACTTATTTTGAGTCAAAAAGGTGGAAAATCCCCTTATTTTGGGGCAAAAATGAAGAAATTTGCTTTTTTATGGCAAAAAGGTATACATTCCCTTTATTTTCGGGCAAAAAGGCAGAAATTCTTTGTATTTTGGAGCAAAATTGCAGAAATTCTCATAATTTTCGGGCAAAAAGGCAGAAATTCTCCTTATTTTGGGGCAAAAAGACAGAAAATCTCCTTTTTCGGGATCAAACAGCCAGAAATTCCCCTTATTTTGGGGCAAAATTGCAGAAATTTCCTTTACATTGGGGCAAAATTGCAGAAATTTCCCTTATTTTGGGGCAAAATTGCAGAAATTTCAGGTATTTGAGAAAAAAAAGGCAGAAATTTTTTTGGGGGGGCAAAAAGGCAGAAATTTTTTTTATTTTGGTACAAAATTGCAGAAATTTTTCTTATTTTGGGGCAAAAAGTCAGAAATTCCCCATATTTTGGGGCAAAAAGGCAGAAATTCCCCTTATTTTGAGGTAATAAGGCTGAAATTCCCCTTATTTTGGGGCAAAAAGGCAGAAATTTCGTTTATTTTGGGGAAAAGGCAGAAATTGCACTTATTTTGAGTCAAAAAGGTGGAAAATCCCCTTATTTTGGGGCAAAAATGAAGAAATTTGCTTTTTTATGGCAAAAAGGTATACATTCCCTTTATTTTCGGGCAAAAAGGAAGAAATTCTTTGTATTTTGGAGCAAAATTGCAGAAATTTCCCTAATTTTTGGGCAAAAAGGCAGAAATTTTCCTTATTTTGGGGTAAAACTGCAGAAATTTCACTTATTTTGCGGCAAAATGTCAGAAATTCCCCTTATTTTTGGCAAAAAAATGCAGAAAATCCCCTTATTTTAGGGCAAAAATGCAGAAATTTCCCTTATTTGTGGACAAAAACAGAAATTCCCCTTATTTTGCGGCAAAATTGCAGAAATTTCCCTTAATATGGGGAAAAATTGCAGAAATTTCCCTTATTTTAGGGCAAAATTGCAGAAATTTCACTTATTTCAGAGAAAAAAAGCAAAAATTTTTCTTATTTTGGGGCAAAAAGGCAGAAATTCCCATTATTTTGGGGCAAAAAGGCAGAAATTCACCTTATTTTGGGGTAAAATTGCAGAAATTTTACATATTTCCGGGCAAAACGGCAGAAATTCCCCTTATTTTGGGGCAAAAAGGCAGAAATTTCCCTTATTTTGGGATAAAATTGCAGAAATTTCCCTTATTTGGGGGCAAAAAGGCAGAAAATCCACTTAATTTCGGGTAAAAAGGCAGAAATTTCTCGTATTTTGGAGCAAAATTGCAGAAACTCCCCTAATTTTGGGGCTAAAAGGCAGAATTTCCCTTTATTTTGGGGCAAAAATAGAGAAATTCTTTTTATTTTGGGGCAAAAATCAGAAATTTCCTTTATTTTGGGGCAAAATTTTAGAAATTTCTTTTATATTGTTACAGACTTGCAGAAATTTTTCTTATTTTGTGGCAAAAAGGCAGAAATTCCCCATATTTTGGTGCAAAAAGGCCGAAATTCCCCTTATTTTGAGGTAAAATCCTGAAATTCCCCATATTTTGGGGCAAAAAGGCAGAAATTCCCCTCATTTGGGGGCAAAAAGGCCCAAATTTCCCTTATTTTCGGGCATAATTGCAGGAATTTCATTTATTTCAGGGCAAAAAGTCAGAAATTCCTTTTATTTTCAGGCAAAAACAGAAATTTCTTTTATTTTGATACAAAATTGTAGAAATTTTCCTTATTTTGGAACAAAAAGGCAAAAATTACCCATATTTTGGGGAAAAAGGCAGAAATTCCTTTTATTTTGAGGTAAAAATGCTGAAATTCCCGTTATTTTGGGGCATAAAGGCAGAAATTCCCTTTACTTTCTGGCAAAAGGGCAGAAATTCCCGTTAATTGGGGCAGAAAAGCAGAATTTTTCCTTATTTAAGGGCAATAGGGCAGAAATTCCCCTTATTTTGTGGCAAAAAGGCAGAAATTCCCCTTATTTGAAGGTAAAATGCTGAAATTCCCCTTATTTTCGGCAAAAAGGCAGAAATTCCTATTATTTTGGGGCAAAATTGTAGAAATTTCAATTATTTCTGGGCAAAAAGTCAGATATTTGCCTTATTTTGTGGCAAAAAGCAGAAATTCCCTTAATTTTGGGGCCAAAAACAGAAATTCCCCTTATTTTGGGGTAAAATTGCAGAAATTTCAAATATTTCAGGGCAAAAAGGCAGAAATTCCACTTTATTTCGGACAATAACGCAGAAATTCCCCGTATTTTAAAGCTAAATTTCAGAAATTCCCCTTATATTGGTGCAAAAATGGAGAAATTCCCTTTATTTTTGTGCAATAAGGCAGATTTCCCCGTATTTTGAAGCAAAATTGCACATATTTCCCTAATTTTGAAGGAAAATGCAGAAATTCACATTATTTTGGAACAAAAAGACAGAAATTCTCCTTATTTCTGGGCAAAAAGTCAGAAATTCCCCTTATTTTGGGGTAAAATTGCAGAAATTTTCTTTATTTTGGGGCAAAATTGCAAAAATTTCCCTTATTTTGGGGCAAAATTGCAGAAATTTCACTTATTTCAGGGAAAAAGTGCAGAAATTTCTCTTATTTTGGGGCAAAAAGGCAGAAATTTCTTTTATTTTGGTACAAAATTGCAGAAATTTTCTTTATTTTGGGGCAAAAATGAAGAAATTCCCCATATTTTGGGGCAAAAAGGCAGAGATTCGCCTTATTATGAGGTAAAATGCTGAAATTCCCCTTATTTTGGGGCAAAAATACAGAAATTCCCTTTATTTTGTGGCAAAAAGGCAGAAATTTCCCTTATTTTGGGGCAAAATTGCAGAAATTTCACTTATTTCAGGGCAAAATTCAAAAATTCCTTTTCTTTTTGGGCAAAAAGACAGAAATTTTGTTTATTTTTGGGTAAAAAGGCAGAAATTTCACTTATTGTGAGGTAAGAAGGCAGAAATTGCTCTTATTTTCGGGCAAAAATGAAGAAATTTCCCTTTTTTGTGGCAAAAGGTATATATTCTCCTTATTTTCGGGCAAAAAAGCAGAAATATCCCGTTTTTTGGAGCACAATTGCAGAAAATCCCCTAATTGTTGGGCAAAAAGGCAGAATTTCCCTATATGTTGGGGCAAAAAGACAGAAATTCTCCTTATTTTGGGGCAAAACTCAGAAATTCCACTTATTTTGGGGCAAAATTCCAGAAATTTCCCTTATTTTGGGGCAAAATTGCAGAAATTTTACTTATTTTGGGGCACAATTGCAGAAATTTCACTTATTTCAGGTAAAAATGGCAGAAATTTTTCTTATTTTGGGGCAAAAAGGCAGAAATTCCTAATATTTTGTGGCAAAAATGCAGAAATTCCCCTTATTTTGAGGTAAAAAGGCTGAAATTCCCCTTATTTGGGGGCAAAAAGGCAGAAATTTCCCTTATTTTGGGGCAAAATTGCAAACATTTCACTTATTTCAGGGTAATAAGTCAGAAATTTTCCTTATTTTGGGGCAAAAAACACAGAAATTCCCTTTGTTTTGGAAGGAAAATACAGAAATTCCACTTCTTTAGAGGCAAAAAGGCAGAAATTCCCCTTATTTTGAAGCAAAAATGAAGAAATTCCCCTAATTGTTGGGCAAAAAGGCAGAAATTCCCTATATGTTGGGGCAAAAAGACAGAAATTCTCCTTATTTTGGGACAAAACTCAGAAATTCCACTTATTTTGGGGCAAAATTGCAGGAATTTACCTTATTTTGAGGCAAAATTGCAGAAATTTCCCTTATTTGGGGCAAAATTGCAGAAATTTCACTTATTTTCAGGTAAAAAGGCTGAAATATCCTTTATTTTGGGGCAAAAAGGAAGAAATTCCCCTTATTTTGGGGCAAAATTGCAGAAATTTTCCTTATTTTGGGGCAAAAAGGCTGAAATTCTTATTTTGAGGTAAAATGCTGAAATTCCCCATATTTTGGGGCAAAAGGCAAAACTTCTTCTTATTTTGGGGCAAAGAGGCACAAATTTCCCTTATTTTCGGGCAAAATTGCAGAAATTTCATTTATTTCAGGGCAAAAAGTCAGAAATTCCTTTTATTTTGGGGCAAAGAGCAGAAATTTCTTTTATTATGGTACAAAATTGAAGAAATTTATCTTATTTTGAAACAAAAAGGCAGAAAATTCCCCTTATTTTGAGGCAAAAGGCAGAAATTATTCTCAATTTGAGGTAAAATGCAGAAATTCCCTTTATTTTGGGGCTAAAAGGCAGAAATTCCCTGTATTTTGAAGCAAAATTGCAGAAATTCTCTTAATTTTCGGGCAAAAAGGCAGAAATTCTCCTTATTTTGGGGCAAAAAGACAGAAAATCTCCTTTTTCGGGAGCAAACAGTCAGAAATTCCCCTTATTTTGGGGCAAAATTGCAGAAATTTCCTTTACATTGGGGCAAAATTGCAGAAATTTCCCTTATTTTGGGGCAAAATTGCAGAAATTTCAGGTATTTGAGAAAAAAAAGGCAGAAATTTTTTTGGGGGGGCAAAAAGGCAGAAATTTTTTTTATTTTGGTACAAAATTGCAGAAATTTTTCTTATTTTGGGGCAAAAAGTCAGAAATTCCCCATATTTTGGGGCAAAAAGGCAGAAATTCCCCTTATTTTGAGGTAATAAGGCTGAAATTCCCCTTATTTTGGGGCAAAAAGGCAGAAATTTCGTTTATTTTGGGGAAAAGGCAGAAATTGCACTTATTTTGAGTCAAAAAGGTGGAAAATCCCCTTATTTTGGGGCAAAAATGAAGAAATTTGCTTTTTTATGGCAAAAAGGTATACATTCCCTTTATTTTCGGGCAAAAAGGAAGAAATTCTTTGTATTTTGGAGCAAAATTGCAGAAATTTCCCTAATTTTTGGGCAAAAAGGCAGAAATTTTCCTTATTTTGGGGTAAAACTGCAGAAATTTCACTTATTTTGCGGCAAAATGTCAGAAATTCCCCTTATTTTTGGCAAAAAATGCAGAAAATCCCCTTATTTTAGGGCAAAAATGCAGAAATTTCCCTTATTTGTGGACAAAAACAGAAATTCCCCTTATTTTGGGGCAAAATTGCAGAAATTTCCCTTAATATGGGGAAAAATTGCAGAAATTTCCCTTATTTTAGGGCAAAATTGCAGAAATTTCACTTATTTCAGAGAAAAAAAGCAAAAATTTTTCTTATTTTGGGGCAAAAAGGCAGAAATTCCCATTATTTTGGGGCAAAAAGGCAGAAATTCCCCTTATTTTGGGGCAAAAAGGCAGAAATTTCCCTTATTTTGGGATAAAATTGCAGAAATTTCCCTTATTTGGGGGCAAAAAGGCAGAAAATCCACTTAATTTCGGGTAAAAAGGCAGAAATTTCTCGTATTTTGGAGCAAAATTGCAGAAACTCCCCTAATTTTGGGGCTAAAAGGCAGAATTTCCCTTTATTTTGGGGCAAAAATAGAGAAATTCTTTTTATTTTGGGGCAAAAATCAGAAATTTCCTTTATTTTGGGGCAAAATTTTAGAAATTTCTTTTATATTGTTACAGACTTGCAGAAATTTTTCTTATTTTGTGGCAAAAAGGCAGAAATTCACCATATTTTGGTGCAAAAAGGCCGAAATTCCCCTTATTTTGAGGTAAAATCCTGAAATTCCCCATATTTTGGGGCAAAAAGGCAGAAATTCCCCTCATTTGGGGGCAAAAAGGCCCAAATTTCCCTTATTTTCGGGCATAATTGCAGGAATTTCATTTATTTCAGGGCAAAAAGTCAGAAATTCCTTTTATTTTCAGGCAAAAACAGAAATTTCTTTTATTTTGATACAAAATTGTAGAAATTTTCCTTATTTTGGAACAAAAAGGCAAAAATTACCCATATTTTGGGGAAAAAGGCAGAAATTCCTTTTATTTTGAGGTAAAAAGGCTGAAATTCCCGTTATTTTGGGGCATAAAGGCAGAATTTCCCTTTACTTTCTGGCAAAAGGGCAGAAATTCCCGTTAATTGGGGCAGAAAAGCAGAAATTTTCCTTATTTAAGGGCAATAGGGCAGAAATTCTTCTTATTTTGTGGCAAAAAGGCAAAAATTCCCATTATTTGAAGGTAAAATGCTGAAATTCCCCTTATTTTCGGCAAAAAGGCAGAAATTCCTATTATTTTGGGGCAAAATTGTAGAAATTTCAATTATTTCTGGGCAAAAAGTCAGATATTTGCCTTATTTTGTGGCAAAAAGCAGAAATTCCCTTAATTTTGGGGCCAAAAACAGAAATTCCCCTTATTTTGGGGTAAAATTGCAGAAATTTCAAATATTTCAGGGCAAAAAGGCAGAAATTCCACTTTATTTCGGACAATAACGCAGAAATTCCCCGTATTTTAAAGCTAAATTTCAGAAATTCCCCTTATATTGGTGCAAAAATGGAGAAATTCCCTTTATTTTTGTGCAATAAGGCAGATTTCCCCGTATTTTGAAGCAAAATTGCACATATTTCCCTAATTTTGAAGGAAAATGCAGAAATTCACATTATTTTGGAACAAAAAGACAGAAATTCTCCTTATTTCTGGGCAAAAAGTCAGAAATTCCCCTTATTTTGGGGTAAAATTGCAGAAATTTTCTTTATTTTGGGGCAAAATTGCAAAAATTTCCCTTATTTTGGGGCAAAATTGCAGAAATTTCACTTATTTCAGGGAAAAAGTGCAGAAATTTCTTTTATTTTGGGGCAAAAAGGCAGAAATTTCTTTTATTTTGGTACAAAATTGCAGAAATTTTCTTTATTTTGGGGCAAAAATGAAGAAATTCCCCATATTTTGGGGCAAAAAGGCAGAGATTCGCCTTATTATGAGGTAAAATGCTGAAATTCCCCTTATTTTGGGGCAAAAATACAGAAATTCCCTTTATTTTGTGGCAAAAAGGCAGAAATTTCCCTTATTTTGGGGCAAAATTGCAGAAATTTCACTTATTTCAGGGCAAAATTCAAAAATTCCTTTTCTTTTTGGGCAAAAAGACAGAAATTTTGTTTATTTTTGGGTAAAAAGGCAGAAATTTCACTTATTGTGAGGTAAGAAGGCAGAAATTGCTCTTATTTTGGGGCAAAAATGAAGAAATTTCCCTTTTTTGTGGCAAAAGGTATATATTCTCCTTATTTTCGGGCAAAAAAGCAGAAATATCCCGTTTTTTGGAGCACAATTGCAGAAAATCCCCTAATTGTGGGGCAAAAAGGCAGAATTTCCCTATATGTTGGGGCAAAAAGACAGAAATTCTCCTTATTTTGGGGCAAAACTCAGAAATTCCACTTATTTTGGGGAAAATTCCAGAAATTTCCCTTATTTTGGGGCAAAATTGCAGAAATTTCACTTATTTTGGGGCAAAATTGCAGAAATTTCACTTATTTCAGATAAAAAAAAGGCAGAAATTTTTCTTATTTTGGGGCAAAAAGGCAGAAATTCCCCATATTATGGTGCAAAAAGGCAGAAATTCCCCTTATTTTGAGGTAAAATCCTGAAATTCCCCATATTTTGGGGCAAAAAGGCAGAAATTCCCCTCATTTGGGGGCAAAAAGGCACAAATTTCCCTTATTTTCGGGCATAATTGCAGGAATTTCATTTATTTCAGGGCAAAAAGTCAGAAATTCCTTTTATTTTCGGGCAAAAACAGAAATTTCTTTTATTTTGATACAAAATTGTAGAAATTTTCCTTATTTTGGAACAAAAAGGCAAAAATTACCCATATTTTGGGGAAAAAGGCAGAAATTCCCCTTATTTTGAGGTAAAAAGGCTGAAATTCCCGTTATTTTGGGGCAAAAAGGCAGAAATTCTCTTTATTTTGTGGCAAAAAGGCAGAAATTCCTGTTAATTGGGGCAGAAAAGCTAAATTTTCCTTATTTAAGGGCAATAGGGCAGAAATTCCCCTTATTTTGTGACAAAAAGGCAGAAATTCCCCTTATTTGAAGGTAAAATGCTGAAATTCCCCTTATTGTCGGCAAAAAGGCAGAAATTCCTATTATTTTGGGGCAAAATTGCAGAAATTTCAATTATTTCTGGGCAAAAAGTCAGATATTTGCCTTATTTTGGGGCAAAAAGCAGAAATTCCCTTAATTTTTGGGCCAAAAACAGAAATTCCCCTTATTTTGGGGTAAAATTGCAGAAATTTCAAATATTTCAGGGCAAAAAGGCAGAAATTCCACTTTATTTCGGACAATAACGCAGAAATTCCCCGTATTTTAAAGCTAAATTTCAGAAATTCCCCTTATATTGGTGCAAAAATGGAGAAATTCCCTTTATTTTTGTGCAATAAGGCAGATTTCCCCGTATTTTAAAGCAAAATTGCACATATTTCCCTAATTTTGAAGCAAAATGCAGAAATTCACATTATTTTGGAACAAAAAGACAGAAATTCTCCTTATTTCAGGGCAAAAATTCAGAAATTCCCCTTATTTTGGGGTAAAATTGCAGAAATTTCCCTTATTTTGGGGCAAAATTGCAGAAATTTCACTTATTTCAGGGAAAAAGTGCAGAAATTTCTCTTATTTTGGGGCAAAAAGGCAGAAATTTCTTTTATTTTGGTACAAAATTGCAGAAATTTTCTTTATTTTGGGGCAAAAATTAAGAAATTCCCCATATTTTGGGGCAAAAAGGCAGAGATTCGCCTTATTATGAGGTAAAATGCTGAAATTCCCCTTATTTTGGGGCAAAAACAGAAATTCCCTTTATTTTGTGGCAAAAAGACAGAAATTTCCCTTATTTTGGGGCAAAATTGTAGAAATTTCACTTATTTCTGGGCAAAATTCAAAAATTCCTTTTATTTTTGGGCAAAAAGACAGAAATTTTGTTTATTTTTGGGTAAAAAGGCAGAAATTTCACTTATTGTGAGGTAAGAAGGCAGAAATTCCTCTTATTTTGGGGCAAAAATGAAGAAATTTCTCTTTTTTTGTGGCAAAAGGTATATATTCTCCTTATTTTCGGGCAAAAAAGCAGAAATATCCCGTTTTTTGGAGCACAATTGCAGAAAATCCCCTAATTGTGGGGCAAAAAGGCAGAAATTCCCTATATGTTGGGGCAAAAAGACAGAAATTCTCCTTATTTTGGGGCAAAACTCAGAAATTCCACTTATTTTGGGGCAAAATTCCAGAAATTTCCCTTATTTTGGTGCAAATTTGCAGAAATTTCACTTATTTTGGGGCAAAATTGCAGAAATTTCACTTATTTCAGATAAAAAAAAGGCAGAAATTTTTCTTATTTTGGGGCAAAAAGGCAGAAATTCCTAATATTTTGTGGCAAAAATGCAGAAATTCCCATTATTTTGAGGTAAAAAGGCTGAAATTTCCATTATTTGGGGGCAATAAGGCAGAAATTTCCCTTATTTTGGGGCAAAATTGCAGAAATTTCACTTATTTCAGGGCAAAATTCAAAAATTCCTTTTATTTTGGGGCTAAAAGTCAGAAATTCCGTTTATTTTTGGGTAAAAAGGCAGAAATTTCACTTATTTTGAGGTAAGAAGGCAGAAATTCCTCTTATTTTGGGGCAAAAATGAAGAAATTTCCCTTTTTTGTGGCAAAAGGTATATATTCCCCTTATTTTCGGGCAAAAAAGCAGAAATATCCCGTTTTTTGGAGCACAATTGCAGAAAATCCCCTAATTGTGGGGCAAAAAGGCAGAAATTCCCTATATGTTGGGGCAAAAAGACAGAAATTCTCCTTATTTTGGGGCAAAACTCAGAAATTCCACTTATTTTGGGGCAAAATTCCAGAAATTTCCCTTATTTTGGGGCAAAATTGCAGAAATTTCACTTATTTTGGGGCAAAATTGCAGAAATTTCACTTATTTCACGTAAAAATGGCAGAAATTTTTCTTATTTTGGGGCAAAAAGGCAGAAATTCCTAATATTTTGTGGCAAAAATGCAGAAATTCCCCTTATTTTGAGGTAAAAAGGCTGAAATCCCCCTTATTTGGGGGCAAAAAGGCAGAAATTTCCCTTATTTTGGGGCAAAATTGCAAACATTTCACTTATTTCAGGGTAATAAGTCAGAAATTTTCCTTATTTTGGGGCAAAAAACACAGAAATTCCCTTTGTTTTGGAAGGAAAATACAGAAATTCCACTTCTTTAGAGGCAAAAAGGCAGAAATTCCCCTTATTTTGAAGCAAAAATGAAGAAATTCCCCTAATTGTTGGACAAAAAGGCAGAAATTCCCTATATGTTGGGGTAAAAAGGAAGAAATTCTCCTTATTTTGGGACAAAACTCAGAAATTCCACTTATTTTGGGGCAAAATTGCAGGAATTTACCTTATTTTGAGGCAAAATTGCAGAAATTTCCCTTATTTGAGGGCAAAATTGCAGAAATTTCACTTATTTTCAGGTAAAAAGGCTGAAATATCCTTTATTTTGGGGCAAAAAGGAAGAAATTCCCCTTATTTTGGGGCAAAATTGCAGAAATTTTCCTTATTTTGGGGCAAAAGGGCTGAAATTCTTATTTTGAGGTAAAATGCTGAAATTCCCCATATTTTGGGGCAAAAGGCAAAACTTCTTCTTATTTTGGGGCAAAGAGGCACAAATTTCCCTTATTTTCGGGCAAAATTCTAGAAATTTCATTTATTTCAGGGCAAAAAGTCAGAAATTCCTTTTATTTTGGGGCAAAGAGCAGAAATTTCTTTTATTATGGTACAAAATTGAAGAAATTTTTCTTATTTTGAAACAAAAAGGCAGAAAATTCCCCTTATTTTGAGGCAAAAAGCAGAAATTATTCTCAATTTGAGGTAAAATGCAGAAATTCCCTTTATTTTGGGGCTAAAAGGCAGAAATTCCCTGTATTTTGAAGCAAAATTGCAGAAATTCTCATAATTTTCGGGCAAAAAGGCAGAAATTCTCCTTATTTTGGGGCAAAAAGACAGAAAATCTCCTTTTTCGGGAGCAAACAGTCAGAAATTCCCATTATTTTGGGGCAAAATTGCAGAAATTTCCCTTATTTTGGGGCAAAATTGCAGAAATTTCACGTATTTCAGGGGAAAAAGGCAGAAATTTTTTTGGGGGGGCAAAAAAGGAGAAATTTTTTTATTTTGGTACAAAATTGCAGAAATTTTTCTTATTTTGGGGCAAAAAGTCAGAAATTCCCCATATTTTGGGGCAAAAAGGCATAAATTCCCCTTATTTTGAGGTAATAAGGCTGAAATTCCCCTTATTTTGGGGCAAAAAGACAGAAATTTCGTTTATTTTGGGGAAAAGGCAGAAATTGCACTTATTTTGAGTCAAAAAGGTGGAAAATTCCCTTATTTTGGGGCAAAAATGAAGAAATTTGCTTTTTTATGGCAAAAAGGTATACATTCCCTTTATTTTCGGGCAAAAAGGCAGAAATTCTTTGTATTTTGGAGCAAAATTGCAGAAATTCCCCTAATTTTTGGGCAAAAAGGCAGAAATTTTTTTTATTTTGGGGTAAAACTGCAGAAATTTCACTTATTTTGCGGCAAAATGTCAGAAATTCCCCTTATTTTTGGCAAAAAATGCAGAAAATCCCCTTATTTTAGGGCAAAATTGCAGAAATTTCTTTTATTTGGGGGCAAAAACAGAAATTCCCCTTATTTTGGGGCAAAATTGCAGAAATTTCCCTTATTATGGGGAAAAATGGCAGAAATTTCCCTTATTTTAGGGCAAAATTGCAGAAATTTCACTTATTTCAGAGAAAAAAACAAAAATTTTTCTTATTTTGGGGCAAAAAGGCAGAAATTCCCATTATTTTGGGGCAAAAAGGCAGAAATTCACCTTATTTTGGGGTAAAATTGCAGAAATTTCACATATTTCAGGGCAAAACGGCAGAAATTCCCCTTATTTTGGGGCAAAAAGGCAGAAATTTCCCTTATTTTGGGATAAAATTGCAGAAATTTTTTCTTATTTGGGGGCAAAAAGGCAGAAAATCCACTTAATTTCGGGTAAAAGGGCAGAAATTTCTCGTATTTTGGAGCAAAATTGCAGAAACTCCCCTAATTTTGGGCCAAAAAGGCAGAATTTCCCTTTATTTTGGGGCAAAAATAGAGAAATTCTTTTTATTTTGGGGCAAAAATCAGAAATTTCCTTTATTTTGGGGCAAAATTTTAGAAATTTCTTTTATATTGTTACAGACTTGCAGAAATTTTTCTTATTTTGTGGCAAAAAGGCAGAAATTCCCCATATTTTGGTGCAAAATGCTGAAATTCCCCTTATTTTGAGGTAAAATCCTGAAATTCCCCATATTTTGGGGCAAAAAGGCAGAAATTCCTAATATTTTGTGGCAAAAATGCAGAAATTCCCCTTATTTTGAGGTAAAAAGGCCAAAATTCCCTTTATTTGGGGGCAAGAAGGCAGAAATTTTTTTATTTTGGTACAAAATTGCAGAAATTTTTCTTATTTTGGGGCAAAAAGTCAGAAATTCCCCATATTTTGGGGCAAAAAGGCAGAAATTCCCCTTATTTTGAGGTAATAAGGCTGAAATTCACCTTATTTTGGGGCAAAAAGGCAGAAATTTCGTTTATTTTGGGGAAAAGGCAGAAATTGCACTTATTTTGAGTCAAAAAGGTGGAAAATTCCCTTATTTTGGGGCAAAAGTGAAAAATTTGCTTTTTTATGGCAAAAAGTTATACATTCCCTTTATTTTCGGGCAAAAAGGCAGAAATTCTTTGTATTTTGGAGCAAAATTGCAGAAATTCCCCTAATTTTTGGGTAAAAAGGCAGAAATTCCCCTTATTTTGGGGTAAAACTGCAGAAATTTCACTTATTTTGCGGCAAAATGTCAGAAATTCCCCTTATTTTCGGCAAAAAATGCAGAAAATCCCCTTATTTTAGGGCAAAATTGCAGAAATCTCCCTTATTTGGGGGCAAAAATAGAAATTCCCTTTATTTTGGGGCAAAATTGCAGAAATTTCCCTTATTATGGGGAAAAATTGCAGAAATTTCCCTTATTTGGTGGCAAAAAGGCAGAAAATCCACTTAATTTCGGGTAAAAAGGCAGAAATTTCTCGTATTTTGGAGCAAAATTGCAGAAACTCCCCTAATTTTCGGGCAAAAAGGCAGAATTTCCCTTTATTGTGGGGCAAAAATAGAGAAATTCTTTTTATTTTGGGGCAAAAATCAGAAATTTCCCTTATTTTGGGGCAAAATTTTAGAAATTTCTTTTATATTGTTACAGACTTGCAGAAACTTTTCTTATTTTGTGGCAAAAAGGCAGAAATTCCCCATACTTTGGTGCAAAAAGGCTGAAATTCCCCATATTTTGGGGAAAAAAGGCAGAAATTCCTCTCATTTGGGGGCAAAAAGGCACAAATTTCCCTTATTTTCGGGCATAATTGCAGGAATTTCATTTCTTTCAGGGCAAAAAGTCAAAAATTCCATTTATTTTGGGGAAAAAAGGCAGAAATTTCTTTTATTTTGATACAAAATTGTAGAAATTTTCCTTATTTTGGAACAAAATGCAAAAATTACCCATATTTTGGGCAAAAAGGCAGAAATTCCCCTTATTTTGAGGTAAAAAGGCTGAAATTCCTGTAATTTTGGGAAAAAAAAGGCAGAAATTCCCTTTACTTTGTGGCAAAAAGGCAGAAATTCCCGTTAATTGGGGCAGAAAAGCAGAAATTTTCCTTATTTAAAGGCAATAGGGCAGAAATTCCCCTTATTTTGTGGCAAAAAGGCAGAAATTCCCCTTATTTGGAGGTAAAATGCTGAATTTCCCCTTATTTTCGGCAAAAAGGCAGAAATTCCTATTATTTTGGGGCAAAATTGCAGAAATTTCAATTATTTCAGGGCAAAAAGTCAGAAATTAGCCTTATTTTGGGGCGAAAAACAGAAATTCCCTAATTTGGGGGCCAAAAACAGAAATTCCCATTATTTTGGGGTAAAATTGCAGAAATTTCAAATATTTCAGGGCAAAAAGGCAGAAATTCCACTTTATTTCGGACAATAACGCAGAAATTCCCCGTATTTTAAAGCTAAATTTCAGAAATTCCCCTTATATTGGTGCAAAAATGCAGAAATTCCCTCTATTTTTGTGCAATAAGGCAGATTTCCCCGTATTTTGAAGCAAAATTGCACATTATCCCCTAATTTTGAGGGAAAATGCAGAAATTCACATTATTTTGGAACAAAAAGACAGAAATTCTCCTTATTTCAGGGCAAAAAGTCATAAATTCCCCTTATTTTGGGGCAAAATTGCAGAAATTTCCTTTATTTTGGGGCAAAATTGCAGAAATTTCTCTTATTTTGGGGCAAAATTGCAGAAATTTCACTTATTTCAGGGAAAAAGCACAGAAATTTCTCTTATTTTGGGGCAAAAAGGCAGAAATTTCTTTTATTTTGGTACAAAATTGCAGAAATTTTCTTTATTTTGGGGAAAATGCAGAAATTCCCCATATTTTGGGGCAAAAAAGCAGAGATTCCCCTTATTATGAGGTAAAATGCTGAAATTCCCCTTTTTTTGAGGCAAAAAGACAGAAATTCCCTTTATTTTGTGGCAAAAAGGCAGAAATTTCCCTTATTTTGGGGCAAAATTGCAGAAATTTCACTTATTTCAGGGCAAAATTCAAAAATTCCTTTTATTTTGGGGCAAAAAGACAGAAATTCCGTTTATTTTGGGTAAAAAGGCAGAAATTTCACTTATTTTGAGGTAAGAAGGCAGAAATTCCTCTTATTTTGGGGCAAAAATGAAGAAATTTCTCTTTTTTGTGGCAAAAGGTATACATTCCCCTTATTTTCGGGCAAAAAAGCAGAAATCCCCCCTATTTTGGAGCAGAATTGAAGAAAATCCCCTAATTGTGGGGCAAAAAGGCAGAAATTCCCTATATGTTGGGGCAAAAAGACAGAAATTCTCCTTATTTTGTGGCAAAACTCAGAAATTCCACTTATTTTGAGGCAAAATTCCAGAAATTTCCCTTATTTTGGGGCAAAATTGCAGAAATTTTACTTATTTTGGGGCAAAATTGCAGAAATTTCACTTATTTCAGGTAAAAATGGCAGAAATTTTTCTTATTTTGGGGCAAAAAGGCAGAAATTCCTAATATTTTGTGGCAAAAATGCAGAAATTCTCCTTATTTTGAGGTAAAAAGGCTGAAATTTCCCTTATTTGGGGGCAAAAAGGCAGAAATTTCCCTTATTGTGGGGTAAAATTGCAAACATTTCACTTATTTCAGGGTAATAAGTCAGAAATTTTCCTTATTTTGGGGCAAAAAAGACAGAAATTCCCTTTGTTTTGGAAGGAAAATACAGAAATTCCACTTCTTTAGAGACAAAAAGGCAGAAATTCCCCTTATTTTGAAGCAAAAATGAAGAAATTCCCCTAATTGTTGGGCCAAAAGGCAGAAATTCCCTATATGTTGGGGAAAAAAGACAGAAATTCTCCTTATTTTGGGACAAAACTCAGAAATTCCACTTATTTTGGGGCAAAATTGCAGGAATTTACCTTATTTTGAGGCAAAATTGCAGAAATTTCCCTTATTTGAGGGCAAAATTGCAGAAATTTCACTTATTTTCAGGTAAAAAGGCTGAAATATCCTTTATCTTGGGGCAAAAAGGAAGAAATTCCCCTTATTTTGGGGCAAAATTGCAGAAATTTTCCTTATTTTGGGGCAAAAGGGCTGAAATTCTTATTTTGAGGTAAAATGCTGAAATTCCCCATATTTTGGGGCAAAAGGCAAAACTTCTTCATATTTTGGGGCAAAGAGGCACAAATTTCCCTTATTTTCGGGCAAAATTGCAGAAATTTCATTTATTTCAGGGCAAAAAGTCAGAAATTCCTTTTATTTTGGGGCAAAGAGCAGAAATTTCTTTTATTATGGTACAAAATTGAAGAAATTTTTCTTATTTTGAAACAAAAAGGCAGAAAATTCCCCTTATTTTGAGGCAAAAAGCAGAAATTATTCTCAATTTGAGGTAAAATGCAGAAATTCCCTTTATTTTGGGGCTAAAAGGCAGAAATTCCCTGTATTTTGAAGCAAAATTGCAGAAATTCTCATAATTTTAGGGCAAAAAGGCAGAAATTCTCCTTATTTTGGGGCAAAAAGACAGAAAATCTCCTTTTTCGGGAGCAAACAGTCAGAAATTCCCCTTATTTTGGGGCAAAATTGCAGAAATTTCCTTTACATTGGGGCAAAATTGCAGAAATTTCCCTTATTTTGGGGCAAAATTGCAGAAATTTCAGGTATTTGAGAAAAAAAAGGCAGAAATTTTTTTTGGGGGGGCAAAAAGGCAGAAATTTTTTTTATTTTGGGGCAAAAAGTCAGAAATTCCCCATATTTTGGGGCAAAAAGGCAGAAATTCCCTTTATTTTGAGGTAATAAGGCTGAAATTCCCCTTATTTTGGGGCAAAAAGGCAGAAATTTCGTTTATTTTGGGGAAAAGGCAGAAATTGCACTTATTTTGAGTCAAAAAGGTGGAAAATCCCCTTATTTTGGGGCAAAAATGAAGAAATTTGCTTTTTTATGGCATAAAGGTATACATTCCCTTTATTTTCGGGCAAAAAGGCAGAAATTCTTTGTATTTTGGAGCAAAATTGCAGAAATTCCCCTAATTTTTGGGCAAAAAGGCAGAAATTTTCCTTATTTTGGGGTAAAACTGCAGAAATTTCACTTATTTTGGGGCAAAATGTCAGAAATTCCCCTTATTTTTGGCAAAAAATGCAGAAAATCCCCTTATTTTAGGGCAAAATTGCAGAAATTTCCCTTATTTGGGGACAAAAACAGAAATTCCCCTTATTTTGGGGCAAAATTGCAGAAATTTCCCTTATTATGGGGAAAAATTGCAGAAATTTCCCTTATTTTAGGGCAAAATTGCAGAAATTTCACTTATTTCAGAAAAAAAAAGCAAAAATTTTTCTTATTTTGGGGCAAAAAGGCAGAAATTCCCATTATATTGGGGCAAAAAGGCAGAAATTCACCTTATTTTGGGGTAAAATTGCAGAAATTTCACATATTTCAGGGCAAAACGGCAGAAATTCCCCTTATTTTGGGGCAAAAAGGCAGAAATTTCCCTTATTTTGGGATAAAATTGCAGAAATTTCCCTTATTTGGAGGCAAAAAGGCAGAAAATCCACTTAATTTCAGGTAAAAAGGCAGAAATTTCTCGTATTTTGGAGCAAAATTGCAGAAACTCCCCTAATTTTGGGGCAAAAAGGCAGAATTTCCCTTTATTTTGGGGCAAAAATAGAGAAATTCTTTTTATTTTGGGGCAAAAATCAGAAATTTCCTTTATTTTGGGGCAAAATTTTAGAAATTTCTTTTATATTGTTACAGACTTGCAGAAATTTTTCTTATTTTGTGGCAAAAAGGCAGAAATTCCCCATATTTTGGTGCAAAAAGGCTGAAATTCCCCTTATTTTGAGGTAAAATCCTGAAATTCCCCATATTTTGGGGCAAAAAGGCAGAAATTCCCCTCATTTTGGGGCAAAAAGGCCCAAATTTCCCTTATTTTCGGGCATAATTGCAGGAATTTCATTTATTTCAGGGCAAAAAGTCAGAAATTCCTTTTATTTTGGGGCAAAAACAGAAATTTCTTTTATTTTGATACAAAATTGTAGAAATTTTCCTTATTTTGGAACAAAAAGGCAAAAATTACCCATATTTTGGGGAAAAAGGCAGAAATTCCTTTTATTTTGAGGTAAAAAGGCTGAAATTCCCGTTATTTTGGGGCATAAAGGCAGAAATTCCCTTTACTTTGTGGCAAAAGAGCAGAAATTCCCGTTAATTGGGGCAGAAAAGCAGAAATTTTCCTTATTTAAGGGCAATAGGGCAGAAATTCCCCTTATTTGAAGGTAAAATGCTGAAATTCCCCTTATTTTCGGCAAAAAGGCAGAAATTCCTATTATTTTGGGGCAAAATTGCAGAAATTTCAATTATTTCTGGGCAAAAAGTCAGATATTTGCCTTATTTTGGGGCAAAAAGCAGAAATTCCCTTAATTTTGGGGCCAAAAACAGAAATTCCCCTTATTTTGGGGTAAAATTGCAGAAATTTCAAATATTTCAGGGCAAAAAGGCAGAAATTCCACTTTATTTCGGACAATAACGCAGAAATTCCCTGTATTTTAAAACTAAATTTCAGAAATCCCCCTTATATTGGTGCAAAAATGGAGAAATTCCCTTTATTTTTGTGCAATAAGGCAGATTTCCCCATATTTTGAAGCAAAATTGCACATATTTCCCTAATTTTAAAGGAAAATGCAGAAATTCACATTATTTTGGAACAAAAATACAGAAATTCTCCTTATTTCAGGGCAAAAAGTCAGAAATTTTCCTTCTTTTGGGGTAAAATTGCAGAAATTTTCTTTATTTTGGGGCAAAATTGCAGAAATTTCTCTTATTTTGGGGCAAAAAGGCAGAAATTTCTTTTATTTTGGTACAAAATTGCAGAAATTTTCTTTATTTTGGGGGAAAATTGCAGAAATTTCCCTTATTTTGGGGCAAAATTGCAGAAATTTCACTTATTTCAGGGAAAAAGTGCAGAAATTTCTCTTATTTTGGGGCAAAAAGGCAGAAATTTCTTTTATTTTGGTACAAAATTGCAAAAATTTTCTTTATTTTGGGGCAAAAATGAAGAAATTCCCCATATTTTGGGGCAAAAAGGCAGAGATTTGCCTTATTATGAGGTAAAATGCTGAAATTCCCCTTATTTTGGGGCAAAAATACAGAAATTCCCTTTATTTTGTGGCAAAAAGGCAGAAATTTCCCTTATTTTGGGGCAAAATTGCAGAAATTTCACTTATTTCAGGGCAAAATTCAAAAATTCCTTTTATTTTAGGGCAAAAAGACAGAAATTCCGTTCATTTTTAGGTTAAAAAGGCAGAAATTTCACTTATTTTGAGGTAAGAAGGCAGAAATTCCTCTTATTTTGGGGCAAAAATGAAGAAATTTCTCTTTTTTGTGGCAAAAGGTATACATTCCCCTTATTTTCGGGCAAAAAAAGCAGAAATTCCCCGTATTTTGGAGCAGAATTGAAGAAAATCCCCTAATTGTGGGGCAAAAAGGCAGAAATTCCCTATATGTTGGGGCAAAAAGACAGAAATTCTCCTTATTTTGGGGCAAAACTCAGAAATTCCACTTATTTTGGGGCAAATTTTCAGAAATTTCACTTATTTTGTGCTAAAATTGCAGAAATTTTACTTATTTTGGGGCAAAATTGCAGAAATTTCACTTATTTCAGGTAAAAATGGCAGAAATTTTTCTTATTTTGGGGCAAAAAGGCAGAAATTCCTAATATTTTGTGGCAAAAATGCAGAAATTCCCCTTATTTTGAGGTAAAAAGGCTGAAATTCCCTTTATTTGGGGGCAAAAAGGCAGAAATTTCCCTAATGTTGGGGCAAAAGTGCAAACATTTTACTTATTTCAGGGTAATAAGTCAGAAATTTTCCTTATTTTGGGGCAAAAAAGACAGAAATTCCCTTTGTTTTGGAAGGAAAATACAGAAATTCCACTTCTTTAGAGACAAAAAGGCAGAAATTCCCCTTATTTTGAAGCAAAAATGAAGAAATTCCCCTAATTGTTGGGCCAAAAGGCAGAAATTCCCTATATGTTGGGGAAAAAAAGACAGAAATTCTCCTTATTTTGGGACAAAACTCAGAAATTCCACTTATTTTGGGGCAAAATTGCAGGAATTTACCTTATTTTGAGGCAAAATTGCAGAAATTTCCCTTATTTGAGGGCAAAATTGCAGAAATTTCACTTATTTTCAGGTAAAAAGGCTGAAATATCCTTTATTTTGGGGCAAAAAGGAAGAAATTCCCCTTATTTTGGGGCAAAATTGCAGAAATTTTCCTTATTTTGGGGCAAAAGGGCTGAAATTCTTATTTTGAGGTAAAATGCCGAAATTCCCCATATTTTGGGGCAAAAGGCAAAACTTCTTCTTATTTTGGGGCAAAGAGGCACAAATTTCTCTTATTATTGGGCAAAATTGCAGAAATTTCATTTATTTCAGGGCAAAAAGTCAGAAATTCCTTTTATTTTGGGGCAAAGAGCAGAAATTTCTTTTATTATGGTACAAAATTGAAGAAATTTTTCTTATTTTGAAACAAAAAGGCAGAAAATTCCCCTTATTTTGAGGCAAAAGGCAGAAATTATTCTCAATTTGAGGTAAAATGCAGAAATTCCCTTTATTTTGGGGCAAAAAGGCAGAAATTCCCCTCATTTGGGGGCAAAAAGGCCCAAATTTCCCTTATTTTCGGGCATAATTGCAGGAATTTCATTTATTTCAGGGCAAAAAGTCAGAAATTCCTTTTATTTTGGGGCAAAAACAGAAATTTCTTTTATTTTGATACAAAATTGTAGAAATTTTCCTTATTTTGGAACAAAAAGGCAAAAATTACCCATATTTTGGGGAAAAAGGCGGAAATTCCCCTTATTTTGAGGTAAAAAGGCTGAAATTCCCGTTATTTTGGGGCAAAAAGGCAGAAATTCCCTTTACTTTGTGGCAAAAAGGCAGAAATTCCCGTTAATTGGGGCAGAAAAGCAGAAATTTTCCTTATTTAAGGGCAATAGGGCAGAAATTCCCCTTATTTTGTGGCAAAAAGGCAGAAATTCCCCTTATTTGAAGGTAAAATGCTGAAATTCCCCTTATTTTCGGCAAAAAGGCAGAAATTCCTATTATTTTGGGGCAAAATTGCAGAAATTTCAATTATTTCTGGGCAAAAAGTCAGATATTTGCCTTATTTTGGGGCAAAAAGCAGAAATTCCCTTAATTTTGGGGCCAAAAACAGAAATTCCCCTTATTTTGGGGTAAAATTGCAGAAATTTCAAATATTTCAGGGCAAAAAGGCAGAAATTCCACTTTATTTCGGACAATAACGCAGAAATTCCCCGTATTTTAAAGCTAAATTTCAGAAATTCCCCTTATATTGGTGCAAAAATGGAGAAATTCCCTTTATTTTTGTGCAATAAGGCAGATTTCCCCGTATTTTGAAGCAAAATTGCACATATTTCCCTAATTTTGAAGGAAAATGCAGAAATTCACATTATTTTGGAACAAAAAGACAGAAATTCTCCTTATTTCAGGGCAAAAAGTCAGAAATTCCCCTTCTTTTGGGGTAAAATTGCAGAAATTTTCTTTATTTTGGGGCAAAATTGCAGAAATTTCTCTTATTTTGGGGCAAAATTGCAGAAATTTCACTTATTTCAGGGAAAAAGTGCCAAAATTTCTCTTATTTTGGGGCAAAAAGGCAGAAATTTCTTTTATTTTGGTACAAAATTGCAGAAATTTTCTTTATTTTGGGGCAAAATTGCAGAAATTTCACTTATTTTGGGGCAAAATTGCAGAAATTTCACTTATTTCAGGGAAAAAGTGCAGAAATTTCTCTTATTTTGGGGCAAAAAGGCAGAAATTTCTTTTATTTTGGTACAAAATTGCAGAAATTTTCTTTATTTTGGGGCAAAAATGAAGAAATTCCCCATATTTTGGGGCAAAAATGCAGAGATTTGCCTTATTATGAGGTAAAATGCTGAAATTCCCCTTATTTTGGGGCAAAAATACAGAAATTCCCTTTATTTTGTGGCAAAAAGGCAGAAATTTCCCTTATTTTGGGGCAAAATTGCAGAAATTTCACTTATTTCAGGGCAAAATTCAAAAATTCCTTTTATTTTGGGGCAAAAAGACAGAAATTCCGTTCATTTTTAGGTAAAAAGGCAGAAATTTCACTTATTTTGAGGGAAGAAGGCAGAAATTCCTCTTATTTTGGGGCAAAAATGAAGAAATTTCTCTTTTTTGTGGCAAAAGGTATACATTCCCCTTATTTTCGGGCAAAAAAAGCAGAAATTCCCCGTATTTTGGAGCAGAATTGAAGAAAATCCCCTAATTGTGGGGCAAAAAGGCAGAAATTCCCTATATGTTGGGGCAAAAAGACAGAAATTCTCCTTATTTTGGGGCAAAACTCAGAAATTCCACTTATTTTGGGGCAAAATTCCAGAAATTTCCCTTATTTTGGGGCAAAATTGCAGAAATTTTACTTATTTTGGGGCAAAATTGCAGAAATTTCACTTATTTCAGATAAAATGGCAGAAATTTTTCTTATTTTAGGGCAAAAAGGCAGAAATTCCTTATATTTTGTGGCAAAAATGCAGAAATTCCCCTTATTTTGAGGTAAAAAGGTTGAAATTCCCCTTATTTGGGGGCAAAAAGGCAGAAATTTCCCTAATTTTGGGGCAAAATTGCAAACATTTCACTTATTTCAGGGTAATAAGTCAGAAATTTTCCTTATTTTGGGGCAAAAAAGACAGAAATTCCCTTTGTTTTGGAAGGAAAATACAGAAATTCCACATCTTTAGAGACAAAAAGGCAGAAATTCCCCTTATTTTGAAGCAAAAATGAAGAAAATCCCCTAATTTTTGGGCCAAAAGTCAGAAATTCTCTATATGTTGGGGCAAAAAGACAGAAATTCTCCTTATTTTGGGACAAAACTCAGAAATTCCACTTATTTTGGGGCAAAATTGCAGGAATTTACCTTATTTTGAGGCAAAATTGCAGAAATTTCCCTTATTTGGGGCAAAATTGCAGAAATTTCACTAATTTTCAGGTAAAAAGGCTGTAATATCCTTTATTTTGGGGCAAAAAAGAAGAAATTCCCCTTATTTTGGGGCAAAATTGCAGAAATTTTCCTTATTTTGGGGCAAAAGGGCTGAAATTCTTATTTTGAGGTAAAATGCTGAAATTCCCCATATTTTGGGGCAAAAGGCAAAACTTCTTCTTATTTTGGGGCAAAGAGGCACAAATTTCCCTTATTTTCGGGCAAAATTGCAGAAATATCATTTATTTCAGGGCAAAAAGTCAGAAATTTTTTTTTATTTTGGGGCAAAGAGCAGAAATTTCTTTTATTATGGTACAAAATTGAAGAAATTTTTCTTATTTTGAAACAAAAAGGCAGAAAATTCCCCTTATTTTGAGGCAAAAGGCAGAAATTATTCTCAATTTGAGGTAAAATGCAGAAATTCCCTTTATTTTGGGGCTAAAAGGCAGAAATTCCCTGTATTTTGAAGCAAAATTGCAGAAATTCTCATAATTTTCGGGCAAAAAGGCAGAAATTCTCCTTATTTTGGGGCAAAAAGACAGAAAATCTCCTTTTTCGGGAGCAAACAGTCAGAAATTCCCCTTATTTTGGGGCAAAATTGCAGAAATTTCCCTTATTTTGGGGCAAAATTGCAGAAATTTCAGGTATTTGAGAAAAAAAGGCAGAAATTTTTTTTGGGGGGGCAAAAAGGCAGAAATTTTTTTTATTTTGGTACAAAATGGCAGAAATTTTTCTTATTTTGGGGCAAAAAGTCAGAAATTCCCCATATTTTGGGGCAAAAAGGCAGAAATTCCCCTTGTTTTGAGGTAATAAGGCTGAAATTCCCCTTATTTTGGGGCAAAAAGGCAGAAATTTCGTTTATTTTGGGGAAAAGGCAGAAATTGCACATATTTTGAGTCAAAAAGGTGGAAAATCCCCTTATTTTGGGGCAAAAATGAAGAAATTTGCTTTTTTATGGCAAAAAGGTATACATTCCCTTTATTTTCGGGCAAAAAGGCAGAAATTCTTTGTATTTTGGAGCAAAATTGCAGAAATTCCCCTAATTTTTGGGCAAAAAGGCAGAAATTTTCCTTATTTTGGGGTAAAACTGCAGAAATTTCACTTATTTTGCGGCAAAATGTCAGAAATTCCCCTTATTTTTGGCAAAAAATGCAGAAAATCCCCTTATTTTAGGGCAAAATTGCAGAAATTTCCCTTATTTGGGGAAAAAAACAGAAATTCCCCTTATTTTGGGGCAAAATTGCAGAAATTTCACTTATTATGGGGAAAAATTGCAGAAATTTCCCTAATTTTAGGGCAAAATTGCAGAAATTTCACTTATTTCAGAGAAAAAAAGCAAAAATTTTTCTTATTTTGGGGCAAAAAGGCAGAAATTCCCATTATTTTGGGGCAAAAAGGCAGAAATTCACCTTATTTTGGGGTAAAATTGCAGAAATTTCACATATTTCAGGGCAAAACGGCAGAAATTCCCCTTATTTTGGGGCAAAAAGGCAGAAATTTCCCTTATTTTGGGATAAAATTGCAGAAATTTCCCTTATTTGGAGGCAAAAAGGCAGAAAATCCACTTAATTTCGGGTAAAAAGGCAGAAATTTCTCGTATTTTGGAGCAAAATTGCAGAAACTCCCCTAATTTTGGGGCTAAAAGGCAGAATTTCCCTTTATTTTGGGGCAAAAATAGAGAAATTCTTTTTATTTTGGGGCAAAAATCAGAAATTTCCTTTATTTTGGGGCAAAATTTTAGAAATTTCTTTTATATTGTTACAGACTTGCAGAAATTTTTCTTATTTTGTGGCAAAAAGGCAGAAATTCCCCATATTTTGGTGCAAAAAGGCTGAAATTCCCCTTATTTTGAGGTAAAATCCTGAAATTCCCCATATTTTGGGGCAAAAAGGCAGAAATTCCCCTCATTTGGGGGCAAAAAGGCACAAATTTCCCTTATTTTCGGGCATAATTGCAGGAATTTCATTTATTTCAGGGCAAAAAGTCAGAAATTCCTTTTATTTTGGGCCAAAAACAGAAATTTCTTTTATTTTGATACAAAATTGTAGAAATTTTTCTTATTTTGTAACAAAAAGGCAAAAATTACCCATATTTTGGGGAAAAAGGCAGAAATTCCCCTTATTTTGAGGTAAAAAGGCTGAAATTCCCGTTATTTTGGGGCATAAAGGCAGAAATTCCCTTTACTTTGTGGCAAAAAGGCAGAAATTCCCGTTAATTGGGGCAGAAAAGCAGAAATTTTCCTTATTTAAGGGCAATAGGGCAGAAATTCCCCTTATTTGAAGGTAAAAAAGGCAGAAAATCCCCTTATTTTAGGGCAAAATTGCAGAAATCTCCCTTATTTGGGGGCAAAAACAGAAATTCCCTTTATTTTGGGGCAAAATTGCAGAAATTTCCCTTATTATGGGGAAAAATTGCAGAAATTTCCCTTATTTGGGGGCAAAAAGGAAGAAAATCCACTTAATTTCGGGTAAAAAGGCAGAAATTTCTCGTATTTTGGAGCAAAATTGCAGAAACTCCCCTAATTTTGGGGCAAAAAGGCAGAATTTCCCTTTATTGTGGGGCAAAAATAGAGAAATTCTTTTTATTTTGTGGCAAAAATCAGAAATTTCCCTTATTTTGGCGCAAAATTTTAGAAATTTCTTTTATATTGTTACAGACTTGCAGAAATTTTTCTTATTTTGTGGCAAAAAGGCAGAAATTCCCCATACTTTGGTGCAAAAAGGCTGAAATTCCCCATATTTTGGGGAAAAAAGGCAGAAATTCCTCTCATTTGGGGGCAAAAAGGCACAAATTTCCCTTATTTTCGGGCATAATTGCAGGAATTTCATTTATTTCAGGGCAAAAAGTCAGAAATTCCATTTATTTTGGGGAAAAAAGGCAGAAATTTCTTTTATTTTGATACAAAATTGTAGAAATTTTCCTTATTTTGGAACAAAAAGCAAAAATTACCCATATTTTGGGCAAAAAGGCAGAAATTCCCCTTATTTTGAGGTAAAAAGGCTGAAATTCCTGTAATTTTGGGGAAAAAAAGGCAGAAATTCCCTTTACTTTGTGGCAAAAAGGCAGAAATTCCCGTTAATTGGGGCAGAAAAGCAGAAATTTTCCTTATTTAAAGGCAATAGGGCAGAAATTCCCCATATTTTGTGGCAAAAAGGCAGAAATTCCCCTTATTTGGAGGTAAAATGCTGAATTTCCCCTTATTTTCGGCAAAAAGGCAGAAATTCCTATTATTTTGGGGCAATATTGCAGAAATTTCAATTATTTCAGGGCAAAAAGTCAGAAATTAGCCTTATTTTGGGGCGAAAAACAGAAATTCCCTAATTTTGGGGCCAAAAACAGAAATTCCCCTTATTTTGGGGTAAAATTGCAGAAATTTCAAATATTTCAGGGCAAAAAGGCAGAAATTCCACTTTATTTCGGACAATAACGCAGAAATTCCCCGTATTTTAAAGCTAAATTTCAGAAATTCCCCTTATATTGGTGCAAAAATGAAGAAATTCCCTCTATTTTTGTGCAATAAGGCAGATTTCCCCGTATTTTTAAGCAAAATTGCACATTATCCCGTAATTTTGAGGGAAAATGCAGAAATTCACATTATTTTGGAACAAAAAGACAGAAATTCTCCTTATTTCAGGGCAAAAAGTCATAAATTCCCCTTATTTTGGGGCAAAATTGCAGAAATTTCCTTTATTTTGGGGCAAAATTGCAGAAATTTCCCTTATTTTGGGGCAAAATTGCAGAAATTTCATTTATTTCAGGGAAAAAGCACAGAAATTTCTCTTATTTTGGGGAAAAAATGCAGAAATTTCTTTTATTTTGGTACAAAATTGCAGAAATTTTCTTTATTTTGGGGAAAATGCAGAAATTTCCCATATTTTGGGGCAAAAAAGCAGAGATTCCCCTTATTATGAGGTAAAATGCTGAAATTCCCCTTATTTTGAGGCAAAAAGACAGAAATTCCCTTTATTTTGTGGCAAAAAGGCAGAAATTTCCCTTATTTTGGGGCAAATTGCAGAAATTTCACTTATTTCAGGGCAAAATTCAAAAATTCCTTTAATTTTGGGGCAAAAAGACAGAAATTCCGTTTATTTTTGGGTAAAAAGGCAGAAATTTCACTTATTTTGAGGTAAGAAGGCAGAAATTCCTCTTATTTTGGGGCAAAAATGAAGAAATTTCTCTTTTTTGTGGCAAAAGGTATACATTCCCCTTATTTTCGGGCAAAAAAGCAGAAATTCCCCCTATTTTGGAGCAGAATTGAAGAAAATCCCCTAATTGTGGGGCAAAAAGGCAGAAATTCCCTATATGTTGGGGCAAAAAGACAGAAATTCTCCTTATTTTGGGGCAAAACTCAGAAATTCCACTTATTTTGGGGCAAAATTCCAGAAATTTCCCTTATTGTGAAGCAAAATTGCAGAAATCTCACTTATTTTGGGGCAAAATTGCAGAAATTTCACTTATTTCAGGTAAAAATGGCAGAATTTTTTCTTATTTTGGGGCAAAAAGGCAGAAATTTCTAATATTTTGTGGCAAAAATGCAGAAATTCTCCTTATTTTGAGGTAAAAAGGCTGAAATTCCCCTTATTTGGGGGGGAAAAGGCAGAAATTCCCCTTATTTTGGGGTAAAATTGCAGAAATTTCAAATATTTCAGGGCAAAAAGGCAGAAATTCCACTTTATTTCGGACAATAACGCAGAAATTCCCCGTATTTTAAAGCTAAATTTCAGAAATTCCCCTTATATTGGTGCAAAAATGAAGAAATTCCCTCTATTTTTGTGCAATAAGGTAGATTTCCCCGTATTTTTAAGCAAAATTGCACATTATCCCGTAATTTTGAGGGAAAATGCAGAAATTCACATTATTTTGGAACAAAAAGACAGAAATTCTCCTTATTTCAGGGCAAAAAGTCATAAATTCCCCTTATTTTGGGGCAAAATTGCAGAAATTTCCTTTATTTTGGGGCAAAATTGCAGAAATTTCATTTATTTCAGGGAAAAAGCACAGAAATTTCTCTTATTTTGGGGAAAAAATGCAGAAATTTCTTTTATTTTGGTACAAAATTGCAGAAATTTTCTTTATTTTGGGGAAAATGCAGAAATTCCCCATATTTTGGGGCAAAAAAGCAGAGATTCCCCTTATTATGAGGTAAAATGCTGAAATTCCCCTTATTTTGAGGCAAAAAGACAGAAATTCCCTTTATTTTGTGGCAAAAAGGCAGAAATTTCCCTTATTTTGGGGCAAATTGCAGAAATTTCACTTATTTCAGGGCAAAATTCAAAAATTCCTTTTATTTTGGGGCAAAAAGACAGAAATTCCGTTTATTTTTGGGTAAAAAGGCAGAAATTTCACTTATTTTGAGGTAAGAAGGCAGAAATTCCTCTTATTTTGGGGCAAAAATGAAGAAATTTCTCTTTTTTGTGGCAAAAGGTATACATTCCCCTTATTTTCGGGCAAAAAAGCAGAAATTCCCCCTATTTTGGAGCAGAATTGAAGAAAATCCCCTAATTGTGGGGCAAAAAGGCAGAAATTCCCTATATGTTGGGGCAAAAAGACAGAAATTCTCCTTATTTTGGGGCAAAACTCAGAAATTCCACTTATTTTGGGGCAAAATTCCAGAAATTTCCCTTATTGTGAAGCAAAATTGCAGAAATCTTACTTATTTTGGGGCAAAATTGCAGAAATTTCACTTATTTCAGGTAAAAATGGCAGAATTTTTTCTTATTTTGGGGCAAAAAGGCAGAAATTTCTAATATTTTGTGGCAAAAATGCAGAAATTCTCCTTATTTTGAGGTAAAAAGGCTGAAATTCCCCTTATTTGGGGGGAAAAAGGCAGAAATTTCCCTTATTTTGGGGTAAAATTGCAAACATTTCACTTATTTCAGGGTAATAAGTCAGAAATTTTCTTTATTTTGGGGCAAAAAAGACAGAAATTCCCTTTGTTTTGGAAGGAAAATACAGAAATTCCACTTCTTTAGAGGCAAAATGGCAGAAATTCCCCTTATTTTGAAGCAAAAATGAAGAAATTCCCCTAATTGTTGGGCCAAAAGGCCGAAATTCCCTATATGTTGGGGCAAAAAGACAGAAATTCTCCTTATTTTGGGACAAAACTCAGAAATTCCACTTATTTTGGGGCAAAATTGCAGGAATTTACCTTATTTTGAGGCAAAATTGCAGAAATTTCCTTTATTTGGGGCAAAATTGCAGAAATTTCACTTATTTTCAGGTAAAAAGGCTGAAATATCCTTTATTTTGGGGCAAAAAGGAAGAAATTCCCCTTATTTTGGGGCAAACTTGCAGAAATTTTTCTTATTTTGGGGCAAAAGGGCTGAAATTCTTATTTTGAGGTAAAATGCTGAAATTCCCCATATTTTGGGGCAAAAGGCAAAACTTCTTCTTATTTTGGGGCAAAGAGGCACAAATTTCCCTTATTTTCGGGCAAAATTGCAGAAATTTCATTTATTTCAGGGCAAAAAGTCAGAAATTCCTTTTATTTTGGGGCAAAGAGCAGAAATTTCTTTTATTATGGTACAAAATTGAAGAAATTTTTCTTATTTTGAAACAAAAAGGCAGAAAATTCCCCTTATTTTGAGGCAAAAGGCAGAAATTATTCTCAATTTGAGGTAAAATGCAGAAATTCCCTTATTTTTGGGGCTAAAAGGCAGAAATTCCCTGTATTTTGAAGCAAAATTGCAAAAATTCTCATAATTTTCGGGCAAAAAGGCAGAAATTCTCCTTATTTTGGGGCAAAAAGACAGAAAATCTCCTATTTCGGGAGCAAACAGTCAGAAATTCCCCTTATTTTGGGGCAAAATTGCAGAAATTTCCCTTATTTTGGGGCAAAATTGCAGAAATTTCACGTATTTCAGGGAAAAAAGGCAGAAATTTTTTTTGGGAAGGCAAAAAGGCAGAAATTTTTTTTATTTTGGTACAAAATGGCAGAAGTTTTTCTTATTTTGGGGCAAAAAGTCAGAAATTCCCCATATTTTGGGGCAAAAAGGAAGAAATTCCCCTTATTGTGAGGTAATAAGGCTGAAATTCCCCTTATTTGGGGGCAAAAATGCAGAAATTTTGTTTATTTTGGGGAAAAGTCAGAAATTGCACTTATTTTGAGTCAAAAAGGTGGAAAATCCCCTTATTTTGGGGCAAAAATGAAGAAATTTGCTTTTTTATGGCAAAAAGGTATACATTCCCTTTATTTTCAGGCAAAAAGGCAGAAATTCTTTGTATTTTGGAGCAAAATTGCAGAAATTCCCCTAATTTTTGGGCAAAAAGGCAGAAATTTTCCTTATTTTGGGGTAAAACTGCAGAAATTTCACTTATTTTGCGGCAAAATGTCAGAAATTCCCCTTATTTTTGGCAAAAAAGGCAGAAAATCCCCTTATTTTAGGGCAAAATTGCAGAAATTTCCCTTATTTGGGGGCAAAAACAGAAATTCCCCTTATTTTGGGGCAAAATTGCAGAAATTTCCCTTATTATGGGGAAAAATTGCAGAAATTTCCCTTATTTTAGGGCAAAATTGCAGAAATTTCACTTATTTCAGAGAAAAAAAGCAAAAATTTTTCTTATTTTGGGGCAAAAAGGCAGAAATTCCCATTATTTTGGGGCAAAAAGGCAGAAATTCACCTTATTTTGGGGTAAAATTGCAGAAATTTTACATATTTCAGGGCAAAACTGAAGAAATTCCCCTTATTTTGAGGCAAAAAGGCAGAAATTTCCCTTATTTTGGGATAAAATTGCAGAAATTTCCCTTATTTGGGGGCAAAAAGGCAGAAAATCCACTTAATTTCGGGTAAAAAGGCAGAAATTTCTCGTATTTTGGAGAAAAATTGCAGAAACTCCCCTAATTTTGGGGCAAAAAGGCAGAATTTCCCTTTATTTTGGGGCAAAAATAGAGAAATTCTTTTTATTTTGGGGCAAAAATCAGAAATTTCCTTTATTTTGGGGCAAAATTTTAGAAATTTCTTTTATATTGTTACAGACTTGCAGAAATTTTTCTTATTTTGTGGCAAAAAGGCAGAAATTCCCCATATTTTGGTGCAAAAAGGCTAAAATTCCCCTTATTTTGAGGTAAAATCCTGAAATTCCCCATATTTTAGGGCAAAAAGGCAGAAATTCCTAATATTTTGTGGCAAAAATGCAGAAATTCCCCTTATTTTGAGGTAAAAAGGCTGAAATTCCCCTTATTTGGGGGCAAAAAGGCAGAATTTTTTTTTATTTTGGTACAAAATTGCAGAAATTTTTCTTATTTTGGGGCAAAAAGTCAGAAATTCCCAATATTTTGGGGCAAAAAGGCAGAAATTCCCCTTATTTTGAGGTAAAAATGCTGAAATTCCCCTTATTTTGGGGGCAAAAAGACAGAAATTTCGTTTATTTTAGGGAAAAGGCAGAAATTGCACTTATTTTGAGTCAAAAAGGTGGAAAATCCCCTTATTTTGGGGCAAAAATGAAGAAATTTGTTTTTTTAAGGCAAAAAGGTATACATTCCCTTTACTTTCGGGCAAAAAGGCAGAAATTACCCGTATTTTGGAGCAAAATGGCAGAAATTCCCCTAATTTTTGGGTAAAAAGGCAGAAATTCCCCTTATTTTGGGGTAAAACTGCAGAAATTACACTTATTTTGCGGCAAAATGTCAGAAATTCCCCTTATTTTTGGCAAAAAAGGCAGAAAATCCACTTATTTTAGGGCAAAATTGCAGAAATCTCCCTTATTTAAGGGCAAAAACAGAAATTCCCTTTATTTTGGGGCAAAATTGCAGAAATTTTCCTTATTATGGGGAAAAATTGCAGAAATTCCCCTTATTTTAGGGCAAAATTGCAGAAATTTCACTTATTTCAGAGAAAAAAAGCAAAAAATTTTCTTATTTTGGGGCAAAAAGGCAGAAATTTTCATTATTTTGGGGCAAAAAGGCAGAAATTCACCTTATTTTGGGGTAAAATTGCAGAAATTTCACATATTTCAGGGCAAAACGGCAGAAATTCCCCTTATTTTGGGGCAAAATGCAGAAATTCCCCTTATTTTGGGATAAAATTGCAGAAATTTCCCTTATTTTGGGGCAAAAAGGCAGAAAATGCACTTCATTTCGGGTAAAAAGGCAGAAATTTCTCGTATTTTGGAGCAAAATTGCAGAAACTCCCCTAATTTTGGGGCAAAAAGGCAGAATTTCCCTTTATTGTGAAGCAAAAATAGAGAAATTCTTTTTATTTTAGGGCAAAAATCAGAAATTTCCCTTATTTTGGGGCAAAATTTTAGAAATTTCTTTTATATTGTTACAGACTTGCAGAAATTTTTCTTATTTTGTGGCAAAAAGGCAAAAATTCCCCATACTTTGGTGCAAAAAGTCTGAAATTCCCCATATTTTGGGGAAAAAAGCAGAAATTCCTCTCATTTGGAGGCAAAAAGGCACAAATTTCCCTTATTTTCGGGCATAATTGCAGGAATTTCATTTATTTCAGGGCAAAAAGTCAGAAATTCCATTTATTTTGGGGCAAAAAGGCAGAAATTTATTTTATTTTGATACAAAATTGTAAAAATTTTCCTTATTTTGGAACAAAAAACAAAAATTACCCATATTTTGGGGAAAAAGGCAAAAATTCCCCTCTTTTTGAGGTAAAAAGGCTGAAATTCCCATTATTTGGGAGCAAAAAGGCAGAAATTCCCCTAATTGTGGGGCAAAAAGGCAGAAATTCCCTATATGTTAGGGCAAAAAGACAGAAATTCTCCTTATTTTGGGGCAAAACTCAGAAATTCCACTTATTTTGGGGCAAAATTCCAGAAATTTCCTTTATTTTGGGGCAAAATTGCAGAAATTTTACTTATTTTGGGGCAAAATTGCAGAAATTTCACTTATTTCAGGTAAAAATGGCAGAAATTGTTCTTATTTTGGGGCAAAAATGCAGAAATTCCTAATATTTTGTGGCAAAAATGCAGAAATTCCCCTTATTTTGAGGTAAAAAGGCTGAAATTCCCCTTATTTGGGGGCAAAAAGGCAGAAATTTCCCTAATTTTGGGGCAAAAGTGCAAACATGTCACTTATTTCAGGGTAATAAGTCAGAAATTTTCCTTATTTTGGGGCAAAAAAGACAGAAATTCCATTTGTTTTGGAAGGAAAATACAGAAATTCCACTTCTTTAGAGACAAAAAGGCAGAAATTCCCCTTATTTTGAAGCAAAAATGAAGAAATTCCCCTAATTATTTGGCCAAAAGGCAGAAATTCCCTATATGTTGGGGAAAAAAGACAGAAATTCTCCTTATTTTGGGACAAAACTCAGAAATTCCACTTATTTTCGGGCAAAATTGCAGGAATTTACCTTATTTTTAGGCAAAATTGCAGAAATTTCCCTTATTTCGGGCAAAATTGCAGAAATTTCACTTATTTTCAGGTAAAAAGGCTGAAATATTTTTTATTTTGGGGCAAAAAAGAAGAAATTCCCCTTATTTTGGGGCAAAATTGCAGAAATTTTCCTTATTTTGGGGCAAAAGGGCTGAAATTCTTATTTTGAGGTAAAATGCTGAAATTCCCCATATTTTGGGGCAAAAGGCAAAACTTCTTCTTATTTTGGGGCAAAGAGGCACAAATTTCCCTTATTTTCGGGCAAAATTGCAGAAATTTCATTTATTTCAGAGCAAAAAGTCAGAAATTTTTTTTATTTTGGGGCAAAGAGCAGAAATTTCTTTTATTATGGTACAAAATTGAAGAAATTTTTCTTATTTTGAAACAAAAAGGCAGAAAATTCCCCTTATTTTGAGGCAAAAGGCAGAAATTATTCTCAATTTGAGGTAAAATGCAGAAATTCCCTTTATTTTGGGGCTAAAAGGCAGAAATTCCCTGTATTTTGAAGCAAAATTGCAGAAATTCTCATAATTTTCGGGCAAAAAGGCAGAAATTCTCCTTATTTTGGGGCAAAAAGACAGAAAATCTCCTTTTTCGGGAGCAAACAGTTAGAAATTTCCCTTATTTTGGGGCAAAATTGCAGAAATTTCACGTTTTTCAGGGAAAAAAGGCAGAAATTTTTTTTTGGGGGGGGGGAAAGGCAGAAATTTTTTTTATTTTGGTACAAAATTGCAGAAATTTTTCTTATTTTGGGGCAAAAAGTCAGAAATTCCCCATATTTTGGGGCAAAACGGCAGAATTTCCCCTTATTTTGAGGTAATAAGGCTGAAATTCCCCTTATTTTGGGGCAAAAATACAGAAATTTCGTTTATATTGGGGAAAAGGCAGAAATTGCACTTTTTTTGAGTCAAAAAGGTGGAAAATCTCCTTATTTTGGGGCAAAAATGAAGAAATTTGCTTTTTTATGGCAAAAAGGTATACATTCCCTTTATTTTCGGGCAAAAATGCAGAAATCCTTTGTATTTTGGAGCAAAATTGCAGAAATTCCCCTTATTTGGGGGCAAAAACAGAAATTCCCCTTATTTTGGAGCAAAATTGCAGAAATTTCCCTTATTATGGGGAAAAATTGCAGAAATTTCCCTTATTTTAGGGCAAAATTGCAGAAATTTCACTTATTTCAGAGAAAAAAACAAAAATTTTTCTTATTTTGGGGCAAAAAGGCAGAAATTCCCATTATTTTGGGGCAAAAAGGCAGAAATTCACCTTATTTTGGGGTAAAATTGCAGAAATTTCACATATTTCCGGGCAAAACGGCAGAAATTCCCCTTATTTTGGGGCAAAAAGGCAGAAATTTCCCTTATTTTGGGATAAAATTGCAGAAATTTCCCTTATTTGGGGGCAAAAAGGCAGAAAATCCACTTAATTTCGGGTAAAAAGGCAGAAATTTCTCGTATTTTTGAGCAAAAGTGCAGAAATTCCCCTAATTTTGGGGCTAAAAGGCAGAATTTCCCTTTATTTTGGGGCAAAAATAGAGAAATTCTTTTTATTTTGGGGCAAAAATCAGAAATTTCCTTTATTTTGGGGCAAAATTTTAGAAATTTCTTTTATATTGTTACAGACTTGCAGAAATTTTTCTTATTTTGTGGCAAAAAGGCAGAAATTCCCCATATTTTGGTGCAAAAAGGCTGAAATTCCCCTTATTTTGAGGTAAAATCCTGAAATTCCCCATATTTTGGGGCAAAAAGGCAGAAATTCCCCTCATTTGGGGGCAAAAAGGCCCAAATTTCCCTTATTTTCGGGCATAATTGCAGGAATTTCATTTATTTCAGGGCAAAAAGTCAGAAATTCCTTTTATTTTGGGGCAAAAACAGAAATTTCTTTTATTTTGATACAAAATTGTAGAAATTTTCCTTATTTTGGAACAAAAAGGCAAAAATTACCCATATTTTGGGGAAAAAGGCAGAAATTCCCCTTATTTTGAGGTAAAAAGGCTGAAATTCCCGTTATTTTGGGGCAAAAAGGCAGAAATTCCCTTTACTTTGTGGCAAAAAGGCAGAAATTCCCCTTAATTGGGGCAGAAAAGCAGAAATTTTCCTTATTTAAGGGCAATAGGGCAGAAATTCCCCTTATTTTGTGGCAAAAAGGCAGAAATTCCCCTTATTTGAAGGTAAAATGCTGAAATTCCCCTTATTTTCGGCAAAAAGGCAGAAATTCCTATTATTTTGGGGCAAAATTGCAGAAATTTCAAATATTTCAGGGCAAAAAGGCAGATATTTGCCTTATTTTGGGGCAAAAAGCAGAAATTCCCTTAATTTTGGGGCCAAAAACAGAAATTCCCCTTATTTTGGGGTAAAATTGCAGAAATTTCAAATATTTCAGGGCAAAAAGGCAGAAATTCCACTTTATTTCGGACAATAACGCAGAAATTCCCCGTATTTTAAAGCTAAATTTCAGAAATTCCCCTTATATTGGTGCAAAAATGGAGAAATTCCCTTTATTTTTGTGCAATAAGGCAGATTTCCCCGTATTTTGAAGCAAAATTGCACATATTTCCCTAATTTTGAAGGAAAATGCAGAAATTCACATTATTTTGGAACAAAAAGACAGAAATTCTCCTTATTTCAGGGCAAAAAGTCAGAAATTCCCCTTATTTTGGGGTAAAATTGCAGAAATTTTCTTTATTTTGGGGCAAAATTGCAGAAATTTCCCTTATTTTGGGGCAAAATTGCAGAAATTTCACTTATTTCAGGGAAAAAGTGCAGAAATTTCTCTTATTTTGGGGCAAAAAGGCAGAAATTTCTTTTATTTTGGTACAAAATTGCAGAAATTTTCTTTATTTTGGGGCAAAAATGAAGAAATTCCCCATATTTTGGGGCAAAAAGGCAGAGATTTGCCTTATTATGAGGTAAAATGCTGAAATTCCCCTTATTTTGGGGCAAAAATACAGAAATTCCCTTCATTTTGTGGCAAAAAGGCAGAAATTTCCCTTATTTTGGGGCAAAATTGCAGAAATTTCACTTATTTCAGGGCAAAATTCAAAAATTCCTTTTATTTTGGGGCAAAAAGACAGAAATTCCGTTCATTTTTAGGTAAAAAGGCAGAAATTTCACTTATTTTGAGGGAAGAAGGCAGAAATTCCTCTTATTTTGGGGCAAAAATGAAGAAATTTCTCTTTTTTGTGGCAAAAGGTATACATTCCCCTTATTTTCGGGCAAAAAAAGCAGAAATTCCCCGTATTTTGGAGCAGAATTGAAGAAAATCCCCTAATTGTGGGGCAAAAAGGCAGAAATTCCCTATATGTTGGGGCAAAAAGACAGAAATTCTCCTTATTTTGGGGCAAAACTCAGAAATTCCACTTATTTTGGGGCAAAATTCCAGAAATTTCCCTTATTTTGGGGCAAAATTGCAGAAATTTTACTTATTTTGGGGCAAAATTGCAGAAATTTCACTTATTTCAGGTAAAAATGGCAGAAATTTTTCTTATTTTGGGGCAAAAAGGCAGAAATTCCTAATATTTTGTGGCAAAAATGCAGAAATTCCCCTTATTTTGAGGTAAAAAGGCTGAAATTCCCCTTATTTGGGGGCAAAAAGGCAGAAATTTCCCTAATTTTGGGGCAAAAGTGCAAACATTTCACTTATTTCAGGGTAATAAGTCAGAAATTTTCCTTATTTTGGGGTAAAAAAGACAGAAATTCCCTTTGTTTTGGAAGGAAAATACAGAAATTCCAATTTTTTAGAGACAAAAAGGCAGAAATTCCCCTTATTTTGAAGCAAAAATGAAGAAATTCCCCTAATTGTTGGGCCAAAAGGCAGAAATTCCCTATATGTTGGGGAAAAAAGACAGAAATTCTCATTATTTTGGGACAAAACTCAGAAATTTTACTTATTTTGGGGCAAAATTGCAGGAATTTACCTTATTTTGAGGCAAAATTGCAGAAATTTCCCTTATTTGGGGCAAAATTGCAGAAATTTCACTTATTTTCAGGTAAAAAGGCTGAAATATCCTTTATTTTGGGGCAAAAAAGAAGAAATTCCCCTTATTTTGGGGCAAAATTGCAGAAATTTTCCTTATTTTGGGGCAAAAGGGCTGAAATTCTTATTTTGAGGTAAAATGCTGAAATTCCCCATATTTTGGGGCAAAAGGCAAAACTTCTTCTTATTTTGGGGCAAAAAGGCACAAATTTCCCTTATTTTCGGGCAAAATTGCAGAAATTTCATTTATTTCAGGGCAAAAAGTCAGAAATTCCTTTTATTTTGGGGCAAAGAGCAGAAATTTCTTTTTATTATGGTACAAAATTGAAGAAATTTATCTTATTTTGAAACAAAAAGGCAGAAAATTCCCATTATTTTGAGGCAAAAGGCAGAAATTATTCTCAATTTGAGGTAATAAGGCTGAAATTCCCCTTATTTTGGGGCAAAAAGGCAGAAATTTCGTTTATTTTGGGGAAAAGGCAGAAATTGCACTTATTTTGAGTAAAAAAGGTGGAAAATCCCCTTATTTTGGGGCAAAAATGAAGAAATTTGCTTTTTTATGGCAAAAAGGTATACATTCCCTTTATTTTCGGGCAAAAAGGCAGAAATTCTTTGTATTTTGGAGCAAAATTGCAGACATTCCCCTAATTTTTGGGCAAAAAGCAGAAATTTTCCTTATTTTGGGGTAAAACTGCAGATATTTCACTTATTTTGCGGCAAAATGTCAGAAATTCCCCTTATTTTTGGCAAAAAATGCAGAAAATCCCCTTATTTTAGGGCAAAATTGCAGAAATTTCCCTTATTTGGGGACAAAAAAAGAAATTCCCCTTATTTTGGGGCAAAATTGCAGAAATTTCCCTTATTATGGGGAAAAATTGCAGAAATTTCCCTTATTTTAGGGCAAAATTGCAGAAATTTCACTTATTTCAGAGAAAAAAAGCAAAAATTTTTCTTATTTTGGGGCAAAAAGGCAGAAATTCCCATTATTTTGGGGCAAAAAGGCAGAAATTCACCTTATTTTGGGGTAAAATTGCAGAAATTTCACATATTTCAGGGCAAAACGGCAGAAATTCCCCTTATTTTGGGGCAAAAAGGCAGAAATTTCCCTTATTTTGGGATAAAATTGCAGAAATTTCCCTTATTTGGGGGCAAAAAGGCAGAAAATCCACTTAATTTCGGGTAAAAAGGCAGAAATTTCTCGTATTTTTGAGCAAAAGTGCAGAAATTCCCCTAATTTTGGGGCTAAAAGGCAGAATTTCCCTTTATTTTGGGGCAAAAATAGAGAAATTCTTTTTATTTTGGGGCAAAAATCAGAAATTTCCTTTATTTTGGGGCAAAATTTTAGAAATTTCTTTTATATTGTTACAGACTTGCAGAAATTTTTCTTATTTTGTGGCAAAAAGGCAGAAATTCCCCATATTTTGGTGCAAAAAGGCTGAAATTCCCCTTATTTTGAGGTAAAATCCTGAAATTCCCCATATTTTGGGGCAAAAAGGCAGAAATTCCCCTCATTTGGGGGCAAAAAGGCCCAAATTTCCCTTATTTTCGGGCATAATTGCAGGAATTTCATTTATTTCAGGGCAAAAAGTCAGAAATTCCTTTTATTTTGGGGCAAAAACAGAAATTTCTTTTATTTTGATACAAAATTGTAGAAATTTTCCTTATTTTGGAACAAAAAGGCAAAAATTACCCATATTTTGGGGAAAAAGGCAGAAATTCCCCTTATTTTGAGGTAAAAAGGCTGAAATTCCCGTTATTTTGGGGCAAAAAGGCAGAAATTCCCTTTACTTTGTGGCAAAAAGGCAGAAATTCCCCTTAATTGGGGCAGAAAAGCAGAAATTTTCCTTATTTAAGGGCAATAGGGCAGAAATTCCCCTTATTTTGTGGCAAAAAGGCAGAAATTCCCCTTATTTGAAGGTAAAATGCTGAAATTCCCCTTATTTTCGGCAAAAAGGCAGAAATTCCTATTATTTTGGGGCAAAATTGCAGAAATTTCAAATATTTCAGGGCAAAAAGGCAGATATTTGCCTTATTTGGGGGCAAAAAGCAGAAATTCCCTTAATTTTGGGGCCAAAAACAGAAATTCCCCTTATTTTGGGGTAAAATTGCAGAAATTTCAAATATTTCAGGGCAAAAAGGCAGAAATTCCACTTTATTTCGGACAATAACGCAGAAATTCCCCGTATTTTAAAGCTAAATTTCAGAAATTCCCCTTATATTGGTGCAAAAATGGAGAAATTCCCTTTATTTTTGTGCAATAAGGCAGATTTCCCCGTATTTTGAAGCAAAATTGCACATATTTCCCTAATTTTGAAGGAAAATGCAGAAATTCACATTATTTTGGAACAAAAAGACAGAAATTCTCCTTATTTCAGGGCAAAAAGTCAGAAATTCCCCTTATTTTGGGGTAAAATTGCAGAAATTTTCTTTATTTTGGGGCAAAATTGCAGAAATTTCCCTTATTTTGGGGCAAAATTGCAGAAATTTCACTTATTTCAGGGAAAAAGTGCAGAAATTTCTCTTATTTTGGGGCAAAAAGGCAGAAATTTCTTTTATTTTGGTACAAAATTGCAGAAATTTTCTTTATTTTGGGGCAAAAATGAAGAAATTCCCCATATTTTGGGGCAAAAAGGCAGAGATTTGCCTTATTATGAGGTAAAATGCTGAAATTCCCCTTATTTTGGGGCAAAAATACAGAAATTCCCTTCATTTTGTGGCAAAAAGGCAGAAATTTCCCTTATTTTGGGGCAAAATTGCAGAAATTTCACTTATTTCAGGGCAAAATTCAAAAATTCCTTTTATTTTGGGGCAAAAAGACAGAAATTCCGTTCATTTTTAGGTAAAAAGGCAGAAATTTCACTTATTTTGAGGGAAGAAGGCAGAAATTCCTCTTATTTTGGGGCAAAAATGAAGAAATTTCTCTTTTTTGTGGCAAAAGGTATACATTCCCCTTATTTTCGGGCAAAAAAAGCAGAAATTCCCCGTATTTTGGAGCAGAATTGAAGAAAATCCCCTAATTGTGGGGCAAAAAGGCAGAAATTCCCTATATGTTGGGGCAAAAAGACAGAAATTCTCCTTATTTTGGGGCAAAACTCAGAAATTCCACTTATTTTGGGGCAAAATTCCAGAAATTTCCCTTATTTTGGGGCAAAATTGCAGAAATTTTACTTATTTTGGGGCAAAATTGCAGAAATTTCACTTATTTCAGGTAAAAATGGCAGAAATTTTTCTTATTTTGGGGCAAAAAGGCAGAAATTCCTAATATTTTGTGGCAAAAATGCAGAAATTCCCCTTATTTTGAGGTAAAAAGGCTGAAATTCCCCTTATTTGGGGGCAAAAAGGCAGAAATTTCCCTAATTTTGGGGCAAAAGTGCAAACATTTCACTTATTTCAGGGTAATAAGTCAGAAATTTTCCTTATTTTGGGGTAAAAAAGACAGAAATTCCCTTTGTTTTGGAAGGAAAATACAGAAATTCCAATTTTTTAGAGACAAAAAGGCAGAAATTCCCCTTATTTTGAAGCAAAAATGAAGAAATTCCCCTAATTGTTGGGCCAAAAGGCAGAAATTCCCTATATGTTGGGGAAAAAAGACAGAAATTCTCATTATTTTGGGACAAAACTCAGAAATTTTACTTATTTTGGGGCAAAATTGCAGGAATTTACCTTATTTTGAGGCAAAATTGCAGAAATTTCCCTTATTTGGGGCAAAATTGCAGAAATTTCACTTATTTTCAGGTAAAAAGGCTGAAATATCCTTTATTTTGGGGCAAAAAAGAAGAAATTCCCCTTATTTTGGGGCAAAATTGCAGAAATTTTCCTTATTTTGGGGCAAAAGGGCTGAAATTCTTATTTTGAGGTAAAATGCTGAAATTCCCCATATTTTGGGGCAAAAGGCAAAACTTCTTCTTATTTTGGGGCAAAAAGGCACAAATTTCCCTTATTTTCGGGCAAAATTGCAGAAATTTCATTTATTTCAGGGCAAAAAGTCAGAAATTCCTTTTATTTTGGGGCAAAGAGCAGAAATTTCTTTTTATTATGGTACAAAATTGAAGAAATTTATCTTATTTTGAAACAAAAAGGCAGAAAATTCCCATTATTTTGAGGCAAAAGGCAGAAATTATTCTCAATTTGAGGTAATAAGGCTGAAATTCCCCTTATTTTGGGGCAAAAAGGCAGAAATTTCGTTTATTTTGGGGAAAAGGCAGAAATTGCACTTATTTTGAGTAAAAAAGGTGGAAAATCCCCTTATTTTGGGGCAAAAATGAAGAAATTTGCTTTTTTATGGCAAAAAGGTATACATTCCCTTTATTTTCGGGCAAAAAGGCAGAAATTCTTTGTATTTTGGAGCAAAATTGCAGACATTCCCCTAATTTTTGGGCAAAAAGCAGAAATTTTCCTTATTTTGGGGTAAAACTGCAGATATTTCACTTATTTTGCGGCAAAATGTCAGAAATTCCCCTTATTTTTGGCAAAAAATGCAGAAAATCCCCTTATTTTAGGGCAAAATTGCAGAAATTTCCCTTATTTGGGGACAAAAAAAGAAATTCCCCTTATTTTGGGGCAAAATTGCAGAAATTTCCCTTATTATGGGGAAAAATTGCAGAAATTTCCCTTATTTTAGGGCAAAATTGCAGAAATTTCACTTATTTCAGAGAAAAAAAGCAAAAATTTTTCTTATTTTGGGGCAAAAAGGCAGAAATTCCCATTATTTTGGGGCAAAAAGGCAGAAATTCACCTTATTTTGGGGTAAAATTGCAGAAATTTCACATATTTCAGGGCAAAACGGCAGAAATTCCCCTTATTTTGGGGCAAAAAGGCAGAAATTTCCCTTATTTTGGGATAAAATTGCAGAAATTTCCCTTATTTGGAGGCAAAAAGGCAGAAAATCCACTTAATTTCGGGTAAAAAGGCAGAAATTTCTCGTATTTTGGAGCAAAATTGCAGAAACTCCCCTACTTTTGGGGCTAAAAGGCAGAATTTCCCTTTATTTTGGGGCAAAAATAGAGAAATTCTTTTTATTTTGGGGCAAAAATCAGAAATTTCCTTTATTTTGGGGCAAAATTTTAGAAATTTCTTTTATATTGTTACAGACTTGCAGAAATTTTTCTTATTTTGTGGCAAAAAGGCAGAAATTCCCCATATTTTGGTGCAAAAAGGCTGAAATTCCCCTTATTTTGAGGTAAAATCCTGAAATTCCCCATATTTTCGGGCAAAAAGGCAGAAATTCCCCTCATTTGGGGGCAAAAAGGCACAAATTTCCCTTATTTTCGGGCATAATTGCAGGAATTTCATTTATTTCAGGGCAAAAAGTCAGAAATTCCTTTTATTTTCGGGCAAAAACAGAAATTTCTTTTATTTTGATACAAAATTGTAGAAATTTTCCTTATTTTGGAACAAAAAGGCAAAAATTACCCATATTTTGGGGAAAAAGGCAGAAATTCCCCTTATTTTGAGGTAAAAAGGCTGAAATTCCCGTTATTTTGGGGCAAAAAGGCAGAAATTCCCTTTACTTTGTGGCAAAAAGGCAGAAATTCCCCTTAATTGGGGCAGAAAAGCAGAAATTTTCCTTATTTAAGGGCAATAGGGCAGAAATTCCCCTTATTTTGTGGCAAAAAGGCAGAAATTCCCCTTATTTGAAGGTAAAATGCTGAAATTCCCCTTATTTTCGGCAAAAAGGCAGAAATTCCTATTATTTTGGGGCAAAATTGCAGAAATTTCAAATATTTCAGGGCAAAAAGGCAGATATTTGCCTTATTTGGGGGCAAAAAGCAGAAATTCCCTTAATTTTGGGGCCAAAAACAGAAATTCCCCTTATTTTGGGGTAAAATTGCAGAAATTTCAAATATTTCAGGGCAAAAAGGCAGAAATTCCACTTTATTTCGGACAATAACGCAGAAATTCCCCGTATTTTAAAGCTAAATTTCAGAAATTCCCCTTATATTGGTGCAAAAATGGAGAAATTCCCTTTATTTTTGTGCAATAAGGCAGATTTCCCCGTATTTTGAAGCAAAATTGCACATATTTCCCTAATTTTGAAGGAAAATGCAGAAATTCACATTATTTTGGAACAAAAAGACAGAAATTCTCCTTATTTCAGGGCAAAAAGTCAGAAATTCCCCTTATTTTGGGGTAAAATTGCAGAAATTTTCTTTATTTTGGGGCAAAATTGCAGAAATTTCCCTTATTTTGGGGCAAAATTGCAGAAATTTCACTTATTTCAGGGAAAAAGTGCAGAAATTTCTCTTATTTTGGGGCAAAAAGGCAGAAATTTCTTTTATTTTGATACAAAATTGCAGAAATTTTCTTTATTTTGGGGCAAAAATGAAGAAATTCCCCATATTTTGGGGCAAAAAGGCAGAGATTTGCCTTATTATGAGGTAAAATGCTGAAATTCCCCTTATTTTGGGGCAAAAATACAGAAATTCCCTTCATTTTGTGGCAAAAAGGCAGAAATTTCCCTTATTTTGGGGCAAAATTGCAGAAATTTCACTTATTTCAGGGCAAAATTCAAAAATTCCTTTTATTTTGGGGCAAAAAGACAGAAATTCCGTTCATTTTTAGGTAAAAAGGCAGAAATTTCACTTATTTTGAGGGAAGAAGGCAGAAATTCCTCTTATTTTGGGGCAAAAATGAAGAAATTTCTCTTTTTTGTGGCAAAAGGTATACATTCCCCTTATTTTCGGGCAAAAAAAGCAGAAATTCCCCGTATTTTGGAGCAGAATTGAAGAAAATCCCCTAATTGTGGGGCAAAAAGGCAGAAATTCCCTATATGTTGGGGCAAAAAGACAGAAATTCTCCTTATTTTGGGGCAAAACTCAGAAATTCCACTTATTTTGGGGCAAAATTCCAGAAATTTCCCTTATTTTGGGGTAAATTGCAGAAATTTTACTTATTTTGGGGCAAAATTGCAGAAATTTCACTTATTTCAGGTAAAAATGGCAGAAATTTTTCTTATTTTGGGGCAAAAAGGCAGAAATTCCTAATATTTTGTGGCAAAAATGCAGAAATTCCCCTTATTTTGAGGTAAAAAGGCTGAAATTCCCCTTATTTGGGGGCAAAAAGGCAGAAATTTCCCTAATTTTGGGGCAAAAGTGCAAACATTTCACTTATTTCAGGGTAATAAGTCAGAAATTTTCCTTATTTTGGGGTAAAAAAGACAGAAATTCCCTTTGTTTTGGAAGGAAAATACAGAAATTCCAATTTTTTAGAGACAAAAAGGCAGAAATTCCCCTTATTTTGAAGCAAAAATGAAGAAATTCCCCTAATTGTTGGGCCAAAAGGCAGAAATTCCCTATATGTTGGGGAAAAAAGACAGAAATTCTCATTATTTTGGGACAAAACTCAGAAATTTTACTTATTTTGGGGCAAAATTGCAGGAATTTACCTTATTTTGAGGCAAAATTGCAGAAATTTCCCTTATTTGGGGCAAAATTGCAGAAATTTCACTTATTTTCAGGTAAAAAGGCTGAAATATCCTTTATTTTGGGGCAAAAAAGAAGAAATTCCCCTTATTTTGGGGCAAAATTGCAGAAATTTTCCTTATTTTGGGGCAAAAGGGCTGAAATTCTTATTTTGAGGTAAAATGCTGAAATTCCCCATATTTTGGGGCAAAAGGCAAAACTTCTTCTTATTTTGGGGCAAAAAGGCACAAATTTCCCTTATTTTCGGGCAAAATTGCAGAAATTTCATTTATTTCAGGGCAAAAAGTCAGAAATTCCTTTTATTTTGGGGCAAAGAGCAGAAATTTCTTTTTATTATGGTACAAAATTGAAGAAATTTATCTTATTTTGAAACAAAAAGGCAGAAAATCCCCATTATTTTGAGGCAAAAGGCAGAAATTATTCTCAATTTGAGGTAATAAGGCTGAAATTCCCCTTATTTTGGGGCAAAAAGGCAGAAATTTCGTTTATTTTGGGGAAAAGGCAGAAATTGCACTTATTTTGAGTAAAAAAGGTGGAAAATCCCCTTATTTTGGGGCAAAAATGAAGAAATTTGCTTTTTTATGGCAAAAAGGTATACATTCCCTTTATTTTCGGGCAAAAAGGCAGAAATTCTTTGTATTTTGGAGCAAAATTGCAGACATTCCCCTAATTTTTGGGCAAAAAGCAGAAATTTTCCTTATTTTGGGGTAAAACTGCAGATATTTCACTTATTTTGCGGCAAAATGTCAGAAATTCCCCTTATTTTTGGCAAAAAATGCAGAAAATCCCCTTATTTTAGGGCAAAATTGCAGAAATTTCCCTTATTTGGGGACAAAAAAAGAAATTCCCCTTATTTTGGGGCAAAATTGCAGAAATTTCCCTTATTATGGGGAAAAATTGCAGAAATTTCCCTTATTTTAGGGCAAAATTGCAGAAATTTCACTTATTTCAGAGAAAAAAAGCAAAAATTTTTCTTATTTTGGGGCAAAAAGGCAGAAATTCCCATTATTTTGGGGCAAAAAGGCAGAAATTCACCTTATTTTGGGGTAAAATTGCAGAAATTTCACATATTTCAGGGCAAAACGGCAGAAATTCCCCTTATTTTGGGGCAAAAAGGCAGAAATTTCCCTTATTTTGGGATAAAATTGCAGAAATTTCCCTTATTTGGAGGCAAAAAGGCAGAAAATCCACTTAATTTCGTGTAAAAAGGCAGAAATTTCTCGTATTTTGGAGCAAAATTGCAGAAACTCCCCTACTTTTGGGGCTAAAAGGCAGAATTTCCCTTTATTTTGGGGCAAAAATAGAGAAATTCTTTTTATTTTGGGGCAAAAATCAGAAATTTCCTTTATTTTGGGGCAAAATTTTAGAAATTTCTTTTATATTGTTACAGACTTGCAGAAATTTTTCTTATTTTGTGGCAAAAAGGCAGAAATTCCCCATATTTTGGTGCAAAAAGGCTGAAATTCCCCTTATTTTGAGGTAAAATCCTGAAATTCCCCATATTTTCGGGCAAAAAGGCAGAAATTCCCCTCATTTGGGGGCAAAAAGGCACAAATTTCCCTTATTTTCGGGCATAATTGCAGGAATTTCATTTATTTCAGGGCAAAAAGTCAGAAATTCCTTTTATTTTCGGGCAAAAACAGAAATTTCTTTTATTTTGATACAAAATTGTAGAAATTTTCCTTATTTTGGAACAAAAAGGCAAAAATTACCCATATTTTGGGGAAAAAGGCAGAAATTCCCCTTATTTTGAGGTAAAAAGGCTGAAATTCCCGTTATTTTGGGGCAAAAAGGCAGAAATTCCCTTTACTTTGTGGCAAAAAGGCAGAAATTCCCGTTAATTGGGGCAGAAAAGCGAAATTTTCCTTATTTAAGGGCAATAGGGCAGAAATTCCCCTTATTTTGTGGCAAAAAGGCAGAAATTCCCCTTATTTGAAGGTAAAATGCTGAAATTCCCCTTATTTTCGGCAAAAAGGCAGAAATTCCTATTATTTTGGGGCAAAATTGCAGAAATTTCAATTATTTCTGGGCAAAAAGTCAGATATTTGCCTTATTTTGGGGCAAAAAGCAGAAATTCCCTTAATTTTGGGGCCAAAAACAGAAATTCCCCTTATTTTGGGGTAAAATTGCAGAAATTTCAAATATTTCAGGGCAAAAAGGCAGAAATTCCACTTTATTTCGGACAATAACGCAGAAATTCCCCATATTTTAAAGCTAAATTTCAGAAATTCCCCTTATATTGGTGCAAAAATGGAGAAATTCCCTTTATTTTTGTGCAATAAGGCAGATTTCCCCGTATTTTGAAGCAAAATTGCACATATTTCCCTAATTTTGAAGGAAAATGCAAGAATTCACATTATTTTGGAACAAAAAGACAGAAATTCTCCTTATTTCAGGGCAAAAAGTCAGAAATTCCCCTTCTTTTGGGGTAAAATTGCAGAAATTTTCTTTATTTTGGGGCAAAATTGCAGAAATTTCCCTTATTTTGGGGCAAAATTGCAGAAATTTCACTTATTTCAGGGAAAAAGTGCAGAAATTTCTCTTATTTTGGGGCAAAAAGGCAGAAATTTCTTTTATTTTGGTACAAAATTGCAGAAATTTTCTTTATTTTGGGGCAAAAATAAAGAAATTCCCCATATTTTGGGGCAAAAAGGCAGAGATTCGCCTTATTATGAGGTAAAATGCTGAAATTCCCCTTATTTTGGGGCAAAAATACAGAAATTCCCTTTATTTTGTGGCAAAAAGGCAGAAATTTCCCTTATTTTGGGGCAAAATTGCAGAAATTTCACTTATTTCAGGGCAAAATTCAAAAATTCCTCTTATTTTTGGGCAAAAAGACAGAAATTTTGTTTATTTTTGGGTAAAAAGGCAGAAATTTCACTTATTGTGAGGTAAGAAGGCAGAAATTCCTCTTATTTTGGGGCAAAAATGAAGAAATTTCTCTTTCTTTGTGGCAAAAGGTATATATTCTCCTTATTTTCGGGCAAAAAAGCAGAAATATCCCGTTTTTTGGAGCACAATTGCAGAAAATCCCCTAATTGTGGGGCAAAAAGGCAGAAATTCCCTATATGTTGGGGCAAAAAGACAGAAATTCTCCTTATTTTGGGGCAAAACTCAGAAATTCCACTTATTTTGAAGCAAAATTCCAGAAATTTCCCTTATTTTGGGGCAAAATTGCAGAAATTTCACTTATTTTGGGGCAAAATTGCAGAAATTTCACTTATTTCAGATAAAAAAAAGGCAGAAATTTTTCTTATTTTGGGGCAAAAAGGCAAAAATTCCTAATATTTTGTGGCAAAAATGCAGAAATTCCCCTTATTTTGAGGTAAAAAGGCTGAAATTCCCCTTATTTTGGGGCAAAAAGGCAGAAATTTCCCTTATTTTGGGGCAAAATTGCAGAAATTTCACTTATTTCAGGGCAAAATTCAAAAATTCCTTTTATTTTGGGGCTAAAAGTCAGAAATTCCGTTTATTTTTGGGTAAAAAGGCAGAAATTTCACTTATTTTGAGGTAAGAAGGCAGAAATTCCTCTTATTTTGGGGCAAAAATGAAGAAATTTCCCTTTTTTGTGGCAAAAGGTATATATTCCCCTTATTTTCGGGCAAAAAAGCATAAATATCCCGTTTTTTGGAGCACAATTGCAGAAAATCCCCTAATTGTGGGGCAAAAAGGCAGAAATTCCCTATATGTTGGGGCAAAAAGACAGAAATTCTCCTTATTTTGGGGCAAAACTCAGAAATTCCACTTATTTTGGGGCAAAATTCCAGAAATTTCCCTTATTTTGGGGCAAAATTGCAGAAATTTTACTTATTTTGGGGCACAATTGGAGAAATTTCACTTATTTCAGGTAAAAATGGCAGAAATTTTTCTTATTTTGGGGCAAAAAGGCAGAAATTCCTAATATTTTGTGGCAAAAATGCAGAAATTCCCCTTATTTTGAGGTAAAAAGGCTGAAATTCCCCTTATTTGGGGGCAAAAAGGCAGAAATTTCCCTTTTTTTGGGGCAAAATTGCAAACATTTCACTTATTTCAGGGTAATAAGTCAGAAATTTTCCTTATTTTGGGGCAAAAAACACAGAAATTCCCTTTGTTTTGGAAGGAAAATACAGAAATTCCACTTCTTTAGAGGCAAAAAGGCAGAAATTCCCCTTATTTTGAAGCAAAAATGAAGAAATTCCCCTAATTGTTGGGCAAAAAGGCAGAAATTCCCTATATGTTGGGGCAAAAAGACAGAAATTCTCCTTATTTTGGGACAAAACTCAGAAATTCCACTTATTTTGGGGCAAAATTGCAGGAATTTACCTTATTTTGAGGCAAAATTGCAGAAATTTCCCTTATTTGGGGCAAAATTGCAGAAATTTCACTTATTTTCAGGTAAAAAGGCTGAAATATCCTTTATTTTGGCGCAAAAAAGAAGAAATTCCCCTTATTTTGGGGCAAAATTGCAGAAATTTTCCTTATTTTGGGGCAAAAAGGCTGAAATTCTTATTTTGAGGTAAAATGCTGAAATTCCCCATATTTTGGGGCAAAAGGCAAAACTTCTTTTTATTTTGGGGCAAAGAGGCACAAATTTCCCTTATTTTCGGGAAATATTGCAGAAATTTCATTTATTTCAGGGCAAAAAGTCAGAAATTCCTTTTATTTTGGGGCAAAGAGCAGAAATTTCTTTTATTATGGTACAAAATTGAAGAAATTTTTCTTATTTTGAAACAAAAAGGCAGAAAATTCCCCTTATTTTGAGGCAAAAGGCAGAAATTATTCTCAATTTGAGGTAAAATGCAGAAATTCCCTTTATTTTGGGGCTAAAAAACAGAAATTCCCTGTATTTTGAAGCAAAATTGCAGAAATTCTCATAATTTTTGGGCAAAAAGGCAGAAATTCTCCTTATTATGGGGCAAAAAGACAGAAAATCTCCTTTTTCGGGAGCAAACAGTCAGAAATTCCCCTTATTTTGGGGCAAAATTGCAGAAATTTCCTTTACATTGGGGCAAAATTGTAGAAATTTCCCTTATTTTGGGGCAAAATTGCAGAAATTTCACGTATTTCAGGGAAAAAAGGCAGAAATTTTTTTGGGGGGGCAAAAAGGCAGAAATTTTTTTTATTTTGGTACAAAATTGCAGAAATTTTTCTTATTTTGGGGCAAAAAGTCAGAAATTCCCCATATTTTGGGGCAAAAAGGCAGAAATTCCCCTTATTTTGAGGTAAAAAGGCTGAAATTCCCCTTATTTTGGGGCAAAAAGACAGAAATTTCGTTTATTTTGGGGAAAAGGCAGAAATTGCACTTATTTTGAGTCAAAAAGGTGGAAATTCCTCTTATTTTGGGGCAAAAATGAAGAAATTTGCTTTTTTATGGCAAAAAGATATACATTCCCTTTATTTTCGGGCAAAAAGGCAGAAATTCTTTGTATTTTGGAGCAAAATTGCAGAAATTCTCATAATTTTCGGGCAAAAAGGCAGAAATTCTCCTTATTTTGGGGCAAAAAGACAGAAAATCTCCTTTTTCGGGAGCAAACAGTCAGAAATTCCCCTTATTTTGGGGCAAAATTGCAGAAATTTCCTTTACATTGGGGCAAAATTGCAGAAATTTCCCTTATTTGGGGGCAAAATTGCAGAAATTTCAGGTATTTGAAAAAAAAAAGGCAGAAATTTTTTTGGGGGCGCAAAAAGGCAGAAATTTTTTTTATTTTGGTACAAAATTGCAGAAATTTTTCTTATTTTGGGGCAAAAAGTCAGAAATTCCCCATATTTTGGGGCAAAAAGGCAGAAATTCCCCTTATTTTGAGGTAATAAGGCTGAAATTCCCCTTATTTTGGGGCAAAAAGGCAGAAATTTCGTTTATTTTGGGGAAAAGGCAGAAATTGCACTTATTTTGAGTCAAAAAGGTGGAAAATCTCCTTATTTGGGGGCAAAAATGAAGAAATTTGCTTTTTTATGGCAAAAAGGTATACATTCCCTTTATTTTCGGGCAAAAAGGCAGAAATTCTTTGTATTTTGGAGCAAAATTGCAGAAATTCCCCTAATTTTTGGGCAAAAAGCAGAAATTTTCCTTATTTTGGGGTAAAACTGCAGAAATTTCACTTATTTTGCGGCAAAATGTCAGAAATTCCCCTTATTTTTGGCAAAAAATGCAGAAAATCCCCTTATTTTAGGGCAAAATTGCAGAAATTTCCCTTATTTGGGGACAAAAACAGAAATTCCCCTTATTTTGGGGCAAAATTGCAGAAATTTCCCTTATTATGGGGAAAAATTGCAGAAATTTCCCTTATTTTAGGGCAAAATTGCAGAAATTTCACTTATTTCAGAGAAAAAAACCAAAAATTTTTCTTATTTTGGGGCAAAAAGGCAGAAATTCCCATTATTTTGGGGCAAAAAGGCAGAAATTCACCTTATTTTGGGGTAAAATTGCAGAAATTTCACATATTTCAGGGCAAAACGGCAGAAATTCCCCTTATTTGGGGCAAAAAGGCAGAAATTTCCCTTATTTTGGGATAAAATTGCAGAAATTTCCCTTATTTGGAGGCAAAAAGGCAGAAAATCCAGTTAATTTCGGGTAAAAAGGCAGAAATTTCTCGTATTTTGGAGCAAAATTGCAGAAACTCCCCTACTTTTGGGGCTAAAAGGCAGAATTTCCCTTTATTTTGGGGCAAAAATAGAGAAATTCTTTTTATTTTGGGGCAAAAATCAGAAATTTCCTTTATTTTGGGGCAAAATTTTAGAAATTTCTTTTATATTGTTACAGACTTGCAGAAATTTTTCTTATTTTGTGGCAAAAAGGCAGAAATTCCCCATACTTTGGTGCAAAAAGGCTGAAATTCCCCTTATTTTGAGGTAAAATCCTGAAATTCCCCATACTTTCGGGCAAAAAGGCAGAAATTCCCCTCATTTGGGGGCAAAAAGGCACAAATTTCCCTTATTTTTGGGCATAATTGCAGGAATTTCATTTATTTCAGGGCAAAAAGTCAGAAATTCCTTTTATTTTCGGGCAAAAACAGAAATTTCTTTTATTTTGATACAAAATTGTAGAAATTTTCCTTATTTTGGAACAAAAAGGCAAAAATTACCCATATTTTGGGGAAAAAGGCAGAAATTCCCCTTATTTTGAGGTAAAAAGGCTGAAATTCCCGTTATTTTGGGGCAAAAAGGCAGAAATTCCCTTTACTTTGTGGCAAAAAGGCAGAAATTCCCGTTAATTGGGGCAGAAAAGCGAAATTTTCCTTATTTAAGGGCAATAGGGCAGAAATTCCCCTTATTTTGTGGCAAAAAGGCAGAAATTCCCCTTATTTGAAGGTAAAATGCTGAAATTCCCCTTATTTTCGGCAAAAAGGCAGAAATTCCTATTATTTTGGGGCAAAATTGCAGAAATTTCAATTATTTCTGGGCAAAAAGTCAGATATTTGCCTTATTTTGGGGCAAAAAGCAGAAATTCCCTTAATTTTGGGGCCAAAAACAGAAATTCCCCTTATTTTGGGGTAAAATTGCAGAAATTTCAAATATTTCAGGGCAAAAAGGCAGAAATTCCACTTTATTTCGGACAATAACGCAGAAATTCCCCATATTTTAAAGCTAAATTTCAGAAATTCCCCTTATATTGGTGCAAAAATGGAGAAATTCCCTTTATTTTTGTGCAATAAGGCAGATTTCCCCGTATTTTGAAGCAAAATTGCACATATTTCCCTAATTTTGAAGGAAAATGCAAGAATTCACATTATTTTGGAACAAAAAGACAGAAATTCTCCTTATTTCAGGGCAAAAAGTCAGAAATTCCCCTTCTTTTGGGGTAAAATTGCAGAAATTTTCTTTATTTTGGGGCAAAATTGCAGAAATTTCCCTTATTTTGGGGCAAAATTGCAGAAATTTCACTTATTTCAGGGAAAAAGTGCAGAAATTTCTCTTATTTTGGGGCAAAAAGGCAGAAATTTCTTTTATTTTGGTACAAAATTGCAGAAATTTTCTTTATTTTGGGGCAAAAATAAAGAAATTCCCCATATTTTGGGGCAAAAAGGCAGAGATTCGCCTTATTATGAGGTAAAATGCTGAAATTCCCCTTATTTTGGGGCAAAAATACAGAAATTCCCTTTATTTTGTGGCAAAAAGGCAGAAATTTCCCTTATTTTGGGGCAAAATTGCAGAAATTTCACTTATTTCAGGGCAAAATTCAAAAATTCCTCTTATTTTTGGGCAAAAAGACAGAAATTTTGTTTATTTTTGGGTAAAAAGGCAGAAATTTCACTTATTGTGAGGTAAGAAGGCAGAAATTCCTCTTATTTTGGGGCAAAAATGAAGAAATTTCTCTTTCTTTGTGGCAAAAGGTATATATTCTCCTTATTTTCGGGCAAAAAAGCAGAAATATCCCGTTTTTTGGAGCACAATTGCAGAAAATCCCCTAATTGTGGGGCAAAAAGGCAGAAATTCCCTATATGTTGGGGCAAAAAGACAGAAATTCTCCTTATTTTGGGGCAAAACTCAGAAATTCCACTTATTTTGAAGCAAAATTCCAGAAATTTCCCTTATTTTGGGGCAAAATTGCAGAAATTTCACTTATTTTGGGGCAAAATTGCAGAAATTTCACTTATTTCAGATAAAAAAAAGGCAGAAATTTTTCTTATTTTGGGGCAAAAAGGCAAAAATTCCTAATATTTTGTGGCAAAAATGCAGAAATTCCCCTTATTTTGAGGTAAAAAGGCTGAAATTCCCCTTATTTTGGGGCAAAAAGGCAGAAATTTCCCTTATTTTGGGGCAAAATTGCAGAAATTTCACTTATTTCAGGGCAAAATTCAAAAATTCCTTTTATTTTGGGGCTAAAAGTCAGAAATTCCGTTTATTTTTGGGTAAAAAGGCAGAAATTTCACTTATTTTGAGGTAAGAAGGCAGAAATTCCTCTTATTTTGGGGCAAAAATGAAGAAATTTCCCTTTTTTGTGGCAAAAGGTATATATTCCCCTTATTTTCGGGCAAAAAAGCATAAATATCCCGTTTTTTGGAGCACAATTGCAGAAAATCCCCTAATTGTGGGGCAAAAAGGCAGAAATTCCCTATATGTTGGGGCAAAAAGACAGAAATTCTCCTTATTTTGGGGCAAAACTCAGAAATTCCACTTATTTTGGGGCAAAATTCCAGAAATTTCCCTTATTTTGGGGCAAAATTGCAGAAATTTTACTTATTTTGGGGCACAATTGGAGAAATTTCACTTATTTCAGGTAAAAATGGCAGAAATTTTTCTTATTTTGGGGCAAAAAGGCAGAAATTCCTAATATTTTGTGGCAAAAATGCAGAAATTCCCCTTATTTTGAGGTAAAAAGGCTGAAATTCCCCTTATTTGGGGGCAAAAAGGCAGAAATTTCCCTTTTTTTGGGGCAAAATTGCAAACATTTCACTTATTTCAGGGTAATAAGTCAGAAATTTTCCTTATTTTGGGGCAAAAAACACAGAAATTCCCTTTGTTTTGGAAGGAAAATACAGAAATTCCACTTCTTTAGAGGCAAAAAGGCAGAAATTCCCCTTATTTTGAAGCAAAAATGAAGAAATTCCCCTAATTGTTGGGCAAAAAGGCAGAAATTCCCTATATGTTGGGGCAAAAAGACAGAAATTCTCCTTATTTTGGGACAAAACTCAGAAATTCCACTTATTTTGGGGCAAAATTGCAGGAATTTACCTTATTTTGAGGCAAAATTGCAGAAATTTCCCTTATTTGGGGCAAAATTGCAGAAATTTCACTTATTTTCAGGTAAAAAGGCTGAAATATCCTTTATTTTGGCGCAAAAAAGAAGAAATTCCCCTTATTTTGGGGCAAAATTGCAGAAATTTTCCTTATTTTGGGGCAAAAAGGCTGAAATTCTTATTTTGAGGTAAAATGCTGAAATTCCCCATATTTTGGGGCAAAAGGCAAAACTTCTTTTTATTTTGGGGCAAAGAGGCACAAATTTCCCTTATTTTCGGGAAATATTGCAGAAATTTCATTTATTTCAGGGCAAAAAGTCAGAAATTCCTTTTATTTTGGGGCAAAGAGCAGAAATTTCTTTTATTATGGTACAAAATTGAAGAAATTTTTCTTATTTTGAAACAAAAAGGCAGAAAATTCCCCTTATTTTGAGGCAAAAGGCAGAAATTATTCTCAATTTGAGGTAAAATGCAGAAATTCCCTTTATTTTGGGGCTAAAAAACAGAAATTCCCTGTATTTTGAAGCAAAATTGCAGAAATTCTCATAATTTTTGGGCAAAAAGGCAGAAATTCTCCTTATTATGGGGCAAAAAGACAGAAAATCTCCTTTTTCGGGAGCAAACAGTCAGAAATTCCCCTTATTTTGGGGCAAAATTGCAGAAATTTTCTTTACATTGGGGCAAAATTGTAGAAATTTCCCTTATTTTGGGGCAAAATTGCAGAAATTTCACGTATTTCAGGGAAAAAAGGCAGAAATTTTTTTGGGGGGGCAAAAAGGCAGAAATTTTTTTTATTTTGGTACAAAATTGCAGAAATTTTTCTTATTTTGGGGCAAAAAGTCAGAAATTCCCCATATTTTGGGGCAAAAAGGCAGAAATTCCCCTTATTTTGAGGTAAAAAGGCTGAAATTCCCCTTATTTTGGGGCAAAAAGACAGAAATTTCGTTTATTTTGGGGAAAAGGCAGAAATTGCACTTATTTTGAGTCAAAAAGGTGGAAATTCCTCTTATTTTGGGGCAAAAATGAAGAAATTTGCTTTTTTATGGCAAAAAGATATACATTCCCTTTATTTTCGGGCAAAAAGGCAGAAATTCTTTGTATTTTGGAGCAAAATTGCAGAAATTCTCATAATTTTCGGGCAAAAAGGCAGAAATTCTCCTTATTTTGGGGCAAAAAGACAGAAAATCTCCTTTTTCGGGAGCAAACAGTCAGAAATTCCCCTTATTTTGGGGCAAAATTGCAGAAATTTCCTTTACATTGGGGCAAAATTGCAGAAATTTCCCTTATTTGGGGGCAAAATTGCAGAAATTTCAGGTATTTGAAAAAAAAAAGGCAGAAATTTTTTTGGGGGCGCAAAAAGGCAGAAATTTTTTTTATTTTGGTACAAAATTGCAGAAATTTTTCTTATTTTGGGGCAAAAAGTCAGAAATTCCCCATATTTTGGGGCAAAAAGGCAGAAATTCCCCTTATTTTGAGGTAATAAGGCTGAAATTCCCCTTATTTTGGGGCAAAAAGGCAGAAATTTCGTTTATTTTGGGGAAAAGGCAGAAATTGCACTTATTTTGAGTCAAAAAGGTGGAAAATCTCCTTAGTTGGGGGCAAAAATGAAGAAATTTGCTTTTTTATGGCAAAAAGGTATACATTCCCTTTATTTTCGGGCAAAAAGGCAGAAATTCTTTGTATTTTGGAGCAAAATTGCAGAAATTCCCCTAATTTTTGGGCAAAAAGCAGAAATTTTCCTTATTTTGGGGTAAAACTGCAGAAATTTCACTTATTTTGCGGCAAAATGTCAGAAATTCCCCTTATTTTTGGCAAAAAATGCAGAAAATCCCCTTATTTTAGGGCAAAATTGCAGAAATTTCCCTTATTTGGGGACAAAAACAGAAATTCCCCTTATTTTGGGGCAAAATTGCAGAAATTTCCCTTATTATGGGGAAAAATTGCAGAAATTTCCCTTATTTTAGGGCAAAATTGCAGAAATTTCACTTATTTCAGAGAAAAAAACCAAAAATTTTTCTTATTTTGGGGCAAAAAGGCAGAAATTCCCATTATTTTGGGGCAAAAAGGCAGAAATTCACCTTATTTTGGGGTAAAATTGCAGAAATTTCACATATTTCAGGGCAAAACGGCAGAAATTCCCCTTATTTGGGGCAAAAAGGCAGAAATTTCCCTTATTTTGGGATAAAATTGCAGAAATTTCCCTTATTTGGAGGCAAAAAGGCAGAAAATCCAGTTAATTTCGGGTAAAAAGGCAGAAATTTCTCGTATTTTGGAGCAAAATTGCAGAAACTCCCCTACTTTTGGGGCTAAAAGGCAGAATTTCCCTTTATTTTGGGGCAAAAATAGAGAAATTCTTTTTATTTTGGGGCAAAAATCAGAAATTTCCTTTATTTTGGGGCAAAATTTTAGAAATTTCTTTTATATTGTTACAGACTTGCAGAAATTTTTCTTATTTTGTGGCAAAAATGCAGAAATTCCCCATACTTTGGTGCAAAAAGGCTGAAATTCCCCTTATTTTGAGGTAAAATCCTGAAATTCCCCATATTTTCGGGCAAAAAGGCAGAAATTCCCCTCATTTGGGGGCAAAAAGGCACAAATTTCCCTTATTTTTGGGCATAATTGCAGGAATTTCATTTATTTCAGGGCAAAAAGTCAGAAATTCCTTTTATTTTCGGGCAAAAACAGAAATTTCTTTTATTTTGATACAAAATTGTAGAAATTTTCCTTATTTTGGAACAAAAAGGCAAAAATTACCCATATTTTGGGGAAAAAGGCAGAAATTCCCCTTATTTTGAGGTAAAAAGGCTGAAATTCCCGTTATTTTGGGGCAAAAAGGCAGAAATTCCCTTTACTTTGTGGCAAAAAGGCAGAAATTCCCGTTAATTGGGGCAGAAAAGCGAAATTTTCCTTATTTAAGGGCAATAGGGCAGAAATTCCCCTTATTTTGTGGCAAAAAGGCAGAAATTCCCCTTATTTGAAGGTAAAATGCTGAAATTCCCCTTATTTTCGGCAAAAAGGCAGAAATTCCTATTATTTTGGGGCAAAATTGCAGAAATTTCAATTATTTCTGGGCAAAAAGTCAGATATTTGCCTTATTTTGGGGCAAAAAGCAGAAATTCCCTTAATTTTGGGGCCAAAAACAGAAATTCCCCTTATTTTGGGGTAAAATTGCAGAAATTTCAAATATTTCAGGGCAAAAAGGCAGAAATTCCACTTTATTTCGGACAATAACGCAGAAATTCCCCATATTTTAAAGCTAAATTTCAGAAATTCCCCTTATATTGGTGCAAAAATGGAGAAATTCCCTTTATTTTTGTGCAATAAGGCAGATTTCCCCGTATTTTGAAGCAAAATTGCACATATTTCCCTAATTTTGAAGGAAAATGCAAGAATTCACATTATTTTGGAACAAAAAGACAGAAATTCTCCTTATTTCAGGGCAAAAAGTCAGAAATTCCCCTAATTTTGGGGTAAAATTGCAGAAATTTTCTTTATTTTGGGGCAAAATTGCAGAAATTTCCCTTATTTTGGGGCAAAATTGCAGAAATTTCACTTATTTCAGGGAAAAAGTGCAGAAATTTCTCTTATTTTGGGGCAAAAAGGCAGAAATTTCTTTTATTTTGGTACAAAATTGCAGAAATTTTCTTTATTTTGGGGCAAAAATAAAGAAATTCCCCATATTTTGGGGCAAAAAGGCAGAGATTCGCCTTATTATGAGGTAAAATGCTGAAATTCCCCTTATTTTGGGGCAAAAATACAGAAATTCCCTTTATTTTGTGGCAAAAAGGCAGAAATTTCCCTTATTTTGGGGCAAAATTGCAGAAATTTCACTTATTTCAGGGCAAAATTCAAAAATTCCTCTTATTTTTGGGCAAAAAGACAGAAATTTTGTTTATTTTTGGGTAAAAAGGCAGAAATTTCACTTATTGTGAGGTAAGAAGGCAGAAATTCCTCTTATTTTGGGGCAAAAATGAAGAAATTTCTCTTTCTTTGTGGCAAAAGGTATATATTCTCCTTATTTTCGGGCAAAAAAGCAGAAATATCCCGTTTTTTGGAGCACAATTGCAGAAAATCCCCTAATTGTGGGGCAAAAAGGCAGAAATTCCCTATATGTTGGGGCAAAAAGACAGAAATTCTCCTTATTTTGGGGCAAAACTCAGAAATTCCACTTATTTTGAAGCAAAATTCCAGAAATTTCCCTTATTTTGGGGCAAAATTGCAGAAATTTCACTTATTTTGGGGCAAAATTGCAGAAATTTCACTTATTTCAGATAAAAAAAAGGCAGAAATTTTTCTTATTTTGGGGCAAAAAGGCAAAAATTCCTAATATTTTGTGGCAAAAATGCAGAAATTCCCCTTATTTTGAGGTAAAAAGGCTGAAATTCCCCTTATTTTGGGGCAAAAAGGCAGAAATTTCCCTTATTTTGGGGCAAAATTGCAGAAATTTCACTTATTTCAGGGCAAAATTCAAAAATTCCTTTTATTTTGGGGCTAAAAGTCAGAAATTCCGTTTATTTTTGGGTAAAAAGGCAGAAATTTCACTTATTTTGAGGTAAGAAGGCAGAAATTCCTCTTATTTTGGGGCAAAAATGAAGAAATTTCCCTTTTTTGTGGCAAAAGGTATATATTCCCCTTATTTTCGGGCAAAAAAGCATAAATATCCCGTTTTTTGGAGCACAATTGCAGAAAATCCCCTAATTGTGGGGCAAAAAGGCAGAAATTCCCTATATGTTGGGGCAAAAAGACAGAAATTCTCCTTATTTTGGGGCAAAACTCAGAAATTCCACTTATTTTGGGGCAAAATTCCAAAAATTTCCCTTATTTTGGGGCAAAATTGCAGAAATTTCACTTATTTTGGGGCAAAATTGCAGAAATTTCACTTATTTCAGATAAAAAAAAAGGCAGAAATTTTTCTTATTTTGGGGCAAAAAGGCAGAAATTCCTAATATTTTGTGGCAAAAATGCAGAAATTCCCCTTATTTTGAGGTAAAAAGGCTGAAATTCCCCTTATTTGGGGGCAAAAAGGCAGAAATTTCCCTTTTTTTGGGGCAAAATTGCAAACATTTCACTTATTTCAGGGTAATAAGTCAGAAATTTTCCTTATTTTGGGGCAAAAAACACAGAAATTCCCTTTGTTTTGGAAGGAAAATACAGAAATTCCACTTCTTTAGAGGCAAAAAGGCAGAAATTCCCCTTATTTTGAAGCAAAAATGAAGAAATTCCCCTAATTGTTGGGCAAAAAGGCAGAAATTCCCTATATGTTGGGGCAAAAAGACAGAAATTCTCCTTATTTTGGGACAAAACTCAGAAATTCCACTTATTTTGGGGCAAAATTGCAGGAATTTACCTTATTTTGAGGCAAAATTGCAGAAATTTCCCTTATTTGGGGCAAAATTGCAGAAATTTCACTTATTTTCAGGTAAAAAGGCTGAAATATCCTTTATTTTGGCGCAAAAAAGAAGAAATTCCCCTTATTTTGGGGCAAAATTGCAGAAATTTTCCTTATTTTGGGGCAAAAAGGCTGAAATTCTTATTTTGAGGTAAAATGCTGAAATTCCCCATATTTTGGGGCAAAAGGCAAAACTTCTTTTTATTTTGGGGCAAAGAGGCACAAATTTCCCTTATTTTCGGGAAATATTGCAGAAATTTCATTTATTTCAGGGCAAAAAGTCAGAAATTCCTTTTATTTTGGGGCAAAGAGCAGAAATTTCTTTTATTATGGTACAAAATTGAAGAAATTTTTCTTATTTTGAAACAAAAAGGCAGAAAATTCCCCTTATTTTGAGGCAAAAGGCAGAAATTATTCTCAATTTGAGGTAAAATGCAGAAATTCCCTTTATTTTGGGGCTAAAAAACAGAAATTCCCTGTATTTTGAAGCAAAATTGCAGAAATTCTCATAATTTTTGGGCAAAAAGGCAGAAATTCTCCTTATTATGGGGCAAAAAGACAGAAAATCTCCTTTTTCGGGAGCAAACAGTCAGAAATTCCCCTTATTTTGGGGCAAAATTGCAGAAATTTCCTTTACATTGGGGCAAAATTGTAGAAATTTCCCTTATTTTGGGGCAAAATTGCAGAAATTTCACGTATTTCAGGGAAAAAAGGCAGAAATTTTTTTGGGGGGGCAAAAAGGCAGAAATTTTTTTTATTTTGGTACAAAATTGCAGAAATTTTTCTTATTTTGGGGCAAAAAGTCAGAAATTCCCCATATTTTGGGGCAAAAAGGCAGAAATTCCCCTTATTTTGAGGTAAAAAGGCTGAAATTCCCCTTATTTTGGGGCAAAAAGACAGAAATTTCATTTATTTTGGGGAAAAGGCAGAAATTGCACTTATTTTGAGTCAAAAAGGTGGAAATTCCTCTTATTTTGGGGCAAAAATGAAGAAATTTGCTTTTTTATGGCAAAAAGATATACATTCCCTTTATTTTCGGGCAAAAAGGCAGAAATTCTTTGTATTTTGGAGCAAAATTGCAGAAATTCTCATAATTTTCGGGCAAAAAGGCAGAAATTCTCCTTATTTTGGGGCAAAAAGACAGAAAATCTCCTTTTTCGGGAGCAAACAGTCAGAAATTCCCCTTATTTTGGGGCAAAATTGCAGAAATTTCCTTTACATTGGGGCAAAATTGCAGAAATTTCCCTTATTTGGGGGCAAAATTGCAGAAATTTCAGGTATTTGAAAAAAAAAAGGCAGAAATTTTTTTGGGGGCGCAAAAAGGCAGAAATTTTTTTTATTTTGGTACAAAATTGCAGAAATTTTTCTTATTTTGGGGCAAAAAGTCAGAAATTCCCCATATTTTGGGGCAAAAAGGCAGAAATTCCCCTTATTTTGAGGTAATAAGGCTGAAATTTCCCTTATTTTGGGGCAAAAAGGCAGAAATTTCGTTTATTTTGGGGAAAAGGCAGAAATTGCACTTATTTTGAGTCAAAAAGGTGGAAAATCTCCTTAGTTGGGGGCAAAAATGAAGAAATTTGCTTTTTTATGGCAAAAAGGTATACATTCCCTTTATTTTCGGGCAAAAAGGCAGAAATTCTTTGTATTTTGGAGCAAAATTGCAGAAATTCCCCTAATTTTTGGGCAAAAAGCAGAAATTTTCCTTATTTTGGGGTAAAACTGCAGAAATTTCACTTATTTTGCGGCAAAATGTCAGAAATTCCCCTTATTTTTGGCAAAAAATGCAGAAAATCCCCTTATTTTAGGGCAAAATTGCAGAAATTTCCCTTATTTGGGGACAAAAACAGAAATTCCCCTTATTTTGGGGCAAAATTGCAGAAATTTCCCTTATTATGGGGAAAAATTGCAGAAATTTCCCTTATTTTAGGGCAAAATTGCAGAAATTTCACTTATTTCAGAGAAAAAAAGCAAAAATTTTTCTTATTTTGGGGCAAAAAGGCAGAAATTCCCATTATTTTGGGGCAAAAAGGCAGAAATTCACCTTATTTTGGGGTAAAATTTCAGAAATTTCACATATTTCAGGGCAAAACGGCAGAAATTCCCCTTATTTGGGGCAAAAAGGCAGAAATTTCCCTTATTTTGGGATAAAATTGCAGAAATTTCCCTTATTTGGAGGCAAAAAGGCAGAAAATCCACTTAATTTCGGGTAAAAAGGCAGAAATTTCTCGTATTTTGGAGCAAAATTGCAGAAACTCCCCTACTTTTGGGGCTAAAAGGCAGAATTTCCCTTTATTTTGGGGCAAAAATAGAGAAATTCTTTTTATTTTGGGGCAAAAATCAGAAATTTCCTTTATTTTGGGGCAAAATTTTAGAAATTTCTTTTATATTGTTACAGACTTGCAGAAATTTTTCTTATTTTGTGGCAAAAAGGCAGAAATTCCCCATACTTTGGTGCAAAAAGGCTGAAATTCCCCTTATTTTGAGGTAAAATCCTGAAATTCCCCATATTTTCGGGCAAAAAGGCAGAAATTCCCCTCATTTGGGGGCAAAAAGGCACAAATTTCCCTTATTTTTGGGCATAATTGCAGGAATTTCATTTATTTCAGGGCAAAAAGTCAGAAATTCCTTTTATTTTCGGGCAAAAACAGAAATTTCTTTTATTTTGATACAAAATTGTAGAAATTTTCCTTATTTTGGAACAAAAAGGCAAAAATTACCCATATTTTGGGGAAAAAGGCAGAAATTCCCCTTATTTTGAGGTAAAAAGGCTGAAATTCCCGTTATTTTGGGGCAAAAAGGCAGAAATTCCCTTTACTTTGTGGCAAAAAGGCAGAAATTCCCGTTAATTGGGGCAGAAAAGCGAAATTTTCCTTATTTAAGGGCAATAGGGCAGAAATTCCCCTTATTTTGTGGCAAAAAGGCAGAAATTCCCCTTATTTGAAGGTAAAATGCTGAAATTCCCCTTATTTTCGGCAAAAAGGCAGAAATTCCTATTATTTTGGGGCAAAATTGCAGAAATTTCAATTATTTCTGGGCAAAAAGTCAGATATTTGCCTTATTTTGGGGCAAAAAGCAGAAATTCCCTTAATTTTGGGGCCAAAAACAGAAATTCCCCTTATTTTGGGGTAAAATTGCAGAAATTTCAAATATTTCAGGGCAAAAAGGCAGAAATTCCACTTTATTTCGGACAATAACGCAGAAATTCCCCATATTTTAAAGCTAAATTTCAGAAATTCCCCTTATATTGGTGCAAAAATGGAGAAATTCCCTTTATTTTTGTGCAATAAGGCAGATTTCCCCGTATTTTGAAGCAAAATTGCACATATTTCCCTAATTTTGAAGGAAAATGCAAGAATTCACATTATTTTGGAACAAAAAGACAGAAAGTCTCCTTATTTCAGGGCAAAAAGTCAGAAATTCCCCTTATTTTGGGGTAAAATTGCAGAAATTTTCTTTATTTTGGGGCAAAATTGCAGAAATTTCCCTTATTTTGGGGCAAAATTGCAGAAATTTCACTTATTTCAGGGAAAAAGTGCAGAAATTTCTCTTATTTTGGGGCAAAAAGGCAGAAATTTCTTTTATTTTGGTACAAAATTGCAGAAATTTTCTTTATTTTGGGGCAAAAATAAAGAAATTCCCCATATTTTGGGGCAAAAAGGCAGAGATTCGCCTTATTATGAGGTAAAATGCTGAAATTCCCCTTATTTTGGGGCAAAAATACAGAAATTCCCTTTATTTTGTGGCAAAAAGGCAGAAATTTCCCTTATTTTGGGGCAAAATTGCAGAAATTTCACTTATTTCAGGGCAAAATTCAAAAATTCCTCTTATTTTTGGGCAAAAAGACAGAAATTTTGTTTATTTTTGGGGAAAAAGGCAGAAATTTCACTTATTGTGAGGTAAGAAGGCAGAAATTCCTCTTATTTTGGGGCAAAAATGAAGAAATTTCTCTTTCTTTGTGGCAAAAGGTATATATTCTCCTTATTTTCGGGCAAAAAAGCAGAAATATCCCGTTTTTTGGAGCACAATTGCAGAAAATCCCCTAATTGTGGGGCAAAAAGGCAGAAATTCCCTATATGTTGGGGCAAAAAGACAGAAATTCTCCTTATTTTGGGGCAAAACTCAGAAATTCCACTTATTTTGAAGCAAAATTCCAGAAATTTCCCTTATTTTGGGGCAAAATTGCAGAAATTTCACTTATTTTGGGGCAAAATTGCAGAAATTTCACTTATTTCAGATAAAAAAAAGGCAGAAATTTTTCTTATTTTGGGGCAAAAAGGCAAAAATTCCTAATATTTTGTGGCAAAAATGCAGAAATTCCCCTTATTTTGAGGTAAAAAGGCTGAAATTCCCCTTATTTTGGGGCAAAAAGGCAGAAATTTCCCTTATTTTGGGGCAAAATTGCAGAAATTTCACTTATTTCAGGGCAAAATTCAAAAATTCCTTTTATTTTGGGGCTAAAAGTCAGAAATTCCGTTTATTTTTGGGTAAAAAGGCAGAAATTTCACTTATTTTGAGGTAAGAAGGCAGAAATTCCTCTTATTTTGGGGCAAAAATGAAGAAATTTCCCTTTTTTGTGGCAAAAGGTATATATTCCCCTTATTTTCGGGCAAAAAAGCATAAATATCCCGTTTTTTGGAGCACAATTGCAGAAAATCCCCTAATTGTGGGGCAAAAAGGCAGAAATTCCCTATATGTTGGGGCAAAAAGACAGAAATTCTCCTTATTTTGGGGCAAAACTCAGAAATTCCACTTATTTTGGGGCAAAATTCCAAAAATTTCCCTTATTTTGGGGCAAAATTGCAGAAATTTCACTTATTTTGGGGCAAAATTGCAGAAATTTCACTTATTTCAGATAAAAAAAAAGGCAGAAATTTTTCTTATTTTGGGGCAAAAAGGCAGAAATTCCTAATATTTTGTGGCAAAAATGCAGAAATTCCCCTTATTTTGAGGTAAAAAGGCTGAAATTCCCCTTATTTGGGGGCAAAAAGGCAGAAATTTCCCTTTTTTTGGGGCAAAATTGCAAACATTTCACTTATTTCAGGGTAATAAGTCAGAAATTTTCCTTATTTTGGGGCAAAAAACACAGAAATTCCCTTTGTTTTGGAAGGAAAATACAGAAATTCCACTTCTTTAGAGGCAAAAAGGCAGAAATTCCCCTTATTTTGAAGCAAAAATGAAGAAATTCCCCTAATTGTTGGGCAAAAAGGCAGAAATTCCCTATATGTTGGGGCAAAAAGACAGAAATTCTCCTTATTTTGGGACAAAACTCAGAAATTCCACTTATTTTGGGGCAAAATTGCAGGAATTTACCTTATTTTGAGGCAAAATTGCAGAAATTTCCCTTATTTGGGGCAAAATTGCAGAAATTTCACTTATTTTCAGGTAAAAAGGCTGAAATATCCTTTATTTTGGCGCAAAAAAGAAGAAATTCCCCTTATTTTGGGGCAAAATTGCAGAAATTTTCCTTATTTTGGGGCAAAAAGGCTGAAATTCTTATTTTGAGGTAAAATGCTGAAATTCCCCATATTTTGGGGCAAAAGGCAAAACTTCTTTTTATTTTGGGGCAAAGAGGCACAAATTTCCCTTATTTTCGGGAAAAATTGCAGAAATTTCATTTATTTCAGGGCAAAAAGTCAGAAATTCCTTTTATTTTGGGGCAAAGAGCAGAAATTTCTTTTATTATGGTACAAAATTGAAGAAATTTTTCTTATTTTGAAACAAAAAGGCAGAAAATTCCCCTTATTTTGAGGCAAAAGGCAGAAATTATTCTCAATTTGAGGTAAAATGCAGAAATTCCCTTTATTTTGGGGCTAAAAAACAGAAATTCCCTGTATTTTGAAGCAAAATTGCAGAAATTCTCATAATTTTTGGGCAAAAAGGCAGAAATTCTCCTTATTATGGGGCAAAAAGACAGAAAATCTCCTTTTTCGGGAGCAAACAGTCAGAAATTCCCCTTATTTTGGGGCAAAATTGCAGAAATTTCCTTTACATTGGGGCAAAATTGTAGAAATTTCCCTTATTTTGGGGCAAAATTGCAGAAATTTCACGTATTTCAGGGAAAAAAGGCAGAAATTTTTTTGGGGAGGCAAAAAGGCAGAAATTTTTTTTATTTTGGTACAAAATTGCAGAAATTTTTCTTATTTTGGGGCAAAAAGTCAGAAATTCCCCATATTTTGGGGCAAAAAGGCAGAAATTCCCCTTATTTTGAGGTAAAAAGGCTGAAATTCCCCTTATTTTGGGGCAAAAAGACAGAAATTTCGTTTATTTTGGGGAAAAGGCAGAAATTGCAATTATTTTGAGTCAAAAAGGTGGAAATTCCTCTTATTTTGGGGCAAAAATGAAGAAATTTGCTTTTTAATGGCAAAAAGGTATACATTCCCTTTATTTTCGGGCAAAAAGGCAGAAATTCTTTGTATTTTGGAGCAAAATTGCAGAAATACTCATAATTTTCGGGCAAAAAGGCAGAAATTCTCCTTATTTTGGGGCAAAAAGACAGAAAATCTCCTTTTTCGGGAGCAAACAGTCAGAAATTCCCCTTATTTTGGGGCAAAATTGCAGAAATTTCCTTTACATTGGGGCAAAATTGCAGAAATTTCTCTTATTTGGGGGCAAAATTGCAGAAATTTCAGGTATTTGAAAAAAAAAGGCAGATATTTTTTGGGGGGGCAAAAAGGCAGAAATTTTTTTTATTTTGGTACAAAATTGCAGAAATTTTTCTTATTTTGGGGCAAAAAGTCAGAAATTCCCCATATTTTGGGGCAAAAAGGCAGAAATTCCCCTTATTTTGAGGTAAAAAGGCTGAAATTCCCCTTATTTTGGGGCAAAAAGACAGAAATTTCGTTTATTTTGGGGAAAAGGCAGAAATTGCACTTATTTTGAGTCAAAAAGGTGGAAATTCCTCTTATTTTGGGGCAAAAATGAAGAAATTTTCTTTTTTATGGCAAAAAGGTATACATTCCCTTTATTTTCGGGCAAAAAGGCAGAAATTCTTTGTATTTTGGAGCAAAATTGCAGAAATTCTCATAATTTTCGGGCAAAAAGGCAGAAATTCTCCTTATTTTGGGGCAAAAAGACAGAAAATCTCCTTTTTCGGGAGCAAACAGTCAGAAATTCCCCTTATTTTGGGGCAAAATTGCAGAAATTTCCTTTACATTGGGGCAAAATTGCAGAAATTTCCCTTATTTGGGGGCAAAATTGCAGAAATTTCAGGTATTTGAAAAAAAAAAGGCAGATATTTTTTTGGGGGGGCAAAAAGGCAGAAATTTTTTTTATTTTGGTACAAAATTGCAGAAATTTTTCTTATTTTGGGGCAAAAAGTCAGAAATTCCCCATATTTTGGGGCAAAAAGGCAGAAATTCCCCTTATTTTGAGGTAATAAGGCTGAAATTCCCCTTATTTGGGGGCAAAAAGGCAGAAATTTCGTTTATTTTGGGGAAAAGGCAGAAATTGCACTTATTTTGAGTCAAAAAGGTGGAAAATCTCCTTATTTGGGGGCAAAAATGAAGAAATTTGCTTTTTTATGGCAAAAAGGTATACATTCCGTTTATTTTCGGGCAAAAAGGCAGAAATTCTTTGTATTTTGGAGCAAAATTGCAGAAATTCCCCTAATTTTTGGGCAAAAGGCAGAAATTTTCCTTATTTTGGGATAAAACTGCAGAAATTTCACTTATTTTGCGGCAAAATGTCAGAAATTCCCCTTATTTTTGGCAAAAAATACAGAAAATCCCCTTATTTTAGGGCAAAATTGCAGAAATTTCCCTTATTTGGGGACAAAAACAGAAATTCCCCTTATTTTGGGGCAAAATTGCAGAAATTTCCCTTATTATGGGGAAAAATTGCAGAAATTTCCCTTATTTTAGGGCAAAATTGCAGAAATTTCACTTATTTCAGAGAAAAAAAGCAAAAATTTTTCTTATTTTGGGGCAAAAAGGCAGAAATTCCCATTATTTTGGGGCAAAAAGGCAGAAATTCACCTTATTTTGGGGTAAAATTGCAGAAATTTCACATATTTCAGGGCAAAACGGCAGAAATTCCCCTTATTTTGGGGCAAAAAGGCAGAAATTTCCCTTATTTTGGGATAAAATTGCAGAAATTTCCCTTATTTGGGGGCAAAAAGGCAGAAAATCCACTTAATTTCGGGTAAAAAGGCAGAAATTTCTCGTATTTTGGAGCAAAATTGCAGAAACTCCCCTAATTTTGGGGCTAAAAGGCAGAATTTCCCTTTATTTTGGGGCAAAAATAGAGAAATTCTTTTTATTTTGGGGCAAAAATCAGAAATTTCCTTTATTTTGGGGCAAAATTTTAGAAATTTCTTTTATATTGTTACAGACTTGCAGAAATTTTTCTTATTTTGTGGCAAAAAGGCAGAAATTCCCCATATTTTGGTGCAAAAAGGCTGAAATTCCCCTTATTTTGAGGTAAAATCCTGAAATTCCCCATATTTTCGGGCAAAAAGGCAGAAATTCCCCTCATTTGGGGGCAAAAAGGCACAAATTTCCCTTATTTTCGGGCATAATTGCAGGAATTTCATTTATTTCAGGGCAAAAAGTCAGAAATTCCTTTTATTTTGGGGCAAAAACAGAAATTTCTTTTATTTTGATACAAAATTGTAGAAATTTTCCTTATTTTGGAACAAAAAGTCAAAAATTACCCATATTTTGGGGAAAAAGGCAGAAATTCCCCTTATTTTGAGGTAAAAAGGCTGAAATTCCCGTTATTTTGGGGCAAAAAGGCAGAAATTCCCTTTACTTTGTGGCAAAAAGGCAGAAATTCCCGTTAATTGGGGCAGAAAAGCAGAAATTTTCCTTATTTAAGGGCAATAGGGCAGAAATTCCCCTTATTTTGTGGCAAAAAGGCAGAAATTCCCCTTATTTCAGGGCAAAAAGTCAGAAATTCCCCTTCTTTTGGGGTAAAATTGCAGAAATTTTCTTTATTTTGGGGCAAAATTGCAGAAATTTCTCTTATTTTGGGGCAAAATTGCAGAAATTTCACTTATTTCAGGGGAAAAGTGCAGAAATTTCTCTTATTTTGGGGCAAAAAGGCAGAAATTTCTTTTATTTTGGTACAAAATTGCAGAAATTTTCTTTATTTTGGGGCAAAATTGCAGAAATTTCCCTTATTTTGGGGCAAAATTGCAGAAATTTCACTTATTTCAGGGAAAAAGTGCAGAAATTTCTCTTATTTTGGGGCAAAAAGGCAGAAATTTCTTTTATTTTGGTACAAAATTGCAGAAATTTTCTTTATTTTGGGGCAAAAATGAAGAAATTCCCCATATTTTGGGGCAAAAAGGCAGAGATTTGCCTTATTATGAGGTAAAATGCTGAAATTCCCCTTATTTAGGGGCAAAAATACAGAAATTCCCTTTATTTTGTGGCAAAAAGGCAGAAATTTCCCTTATTTTGGGGCAAAATTGCAGAAATTTCACTTATTTCAGGGCAAAATTCAAAAATTCCTTTTATTTTGGGGCAAAAAGACAGAAATTCCGTTCATTTTTAGGTAAAAAGGCAGAAATTTCACTTATTTTGAGGTAAGAAGGCAGAAATTCCTCTTATTTTGGGGCAAAAATGAAGAAATTTCTCCTTTTTGTGGCAAAAGGTATACATTCCCCTTATTTTCGGGCAAAAAAGCAGAAATTCCCCCTATTTTGGAGCAGAATTGAAGAAAAATCCCCTAATTGCGGGGCAAAAAGGCAGAAATTCCCTATATGTTGGGGCAAAAAGACAGAAATTCTCCTTATTTTGGGGCAAAACTCAGAAATTCCACTTATTTTGGGGCAAAATTCCAGAAATTTCCCTTATTTTGGGGCAAAATTGCAGAAATTTCACTTATTTTGGGGCAAAATTGCAGAAATTTCACTTATTTCAGAAAAAAATTCAGAACTTTTCCTATTTTAGTGCAAAAAGGCAGAAATTTCTTTTATTTTGGTATAAAATTGCAGAAAATTTTCTTATTTTGGGGCAAAAGGCAGAAATCTCCCATATTTAGGGGAAAAATGCAGAAATTCCTCTTATTCTGAGGTAAAAAGGCTGAAATTTCTCTTATTTGGGGGAAAAAAGCAAAAATTTCCCTTATTTTGAGGCAAAATTGCAGAAATTTCACTTATTTCATTGTAATAAGTCAGAAATTTTCCTTATTTTGGGGCAAAAAAGACCGAAATTCCCTTTGTTTTGGGGGAAAAACACAGAAATTCCACTTTTTTAGAGGCAAAAAAGCAGAAATTCCTTTTATTTTGGAGTAAAAATGAAGAAATTTCCCTTTTTTGTGGCAAAAGGTATACATTCCACTTATTTTTGGGCTAAAAAACAGAAATTCCTTGTATTATGGAGCAAAATTGCAGAAATTCTCCTAATTGTGGGGCAAAAAAGCAGAAATTCCCTATATGTTAGGGCAAAAAGTCAGAAATTCTCCTTATTTTGGGGCAAAACACAGAAATTCCACTTATTTTGGGGCAAACTTCCAGAAATTTCCCTTATTTTGTGGCAAAATTGCAGAAATTTCACTTATTTTGGGGCAAAATTGCAGAAATTTCACTTATGTCAGGGAAAAAAGGCAGAAATTTTCCTTATTTTGGGGCAAAAAAACAGAAATTTCTTTTATTTTGTGGCAAAAATGCAGAAATTCCCCTTATTTTGAGGTAAAAAGGCTGAAATTTCCCTTATTTGGGGGCAAAAAAGCAGAAATTTTCCTTATTTTGGGGCAAAATTGGAGAAATTTCACTTATTTCAGGGTAATAAGTCAGAAATTTACCTTATTTTGGGGCAAAAAAGACAGAAATTCCCTTTGTTTTGGGGGAAAAGGACAGAAATTCCACTTATTTAGAGGCAAAAAAGCAGAAATTCCCATTATTTTGAAGCAAAAATGAAGAAATTTCGCTATTTTATGGCAAAAAGTTATGCATTCTTCTTATTTTCGGGCAAAAAAGCAGAAATTCCCAGTATTTTGGAGCAAAATTGCAGAAATTCCCCTTATTTTGAGGTAAAAAGGCTGAAATTCCCCTTATTTGGGGGCAAAAAGGCAGAAATTTCCCTAATTTTGGGGCAAAAGTGCAAACATTTCACTTATTTCAGGGTAATAAGTCAGAAATTTTCCTTATTTTGGGGCAAAAAAGACAGAAATTCCCTTTGTTTTGGAAGGAAAATACAGAAATTCCACTTCTTTAGAGACAAAAAGGCAGAAATTCCCCTTATTTTGAAGCAAAAATGAAGAAATTCCCCTAATTGTTGGGCCAAAAGGCAGAAATTCCCTATATGTTGGGGAAAAAAGACAGAAATTCTCCTTATTTTGGGACAAAACTCAGAAATTCCACCTATTTTGGGGCAAAATTGCAGGAATTTACCTTATTTTGAGGCAAAATTGCAGAAATTTCCCTTATTTGGGGCAAAATTGCAGAAATTTCACTTATTTTCAGGTAAAAAGGCTGAAATATCCTTTATTTTGGGGCAAAAAAGAAGAAATTCCCCTTATTTTGGGGCAAAATTGCAGAAATTTTCCTTATTTTGGGGCAAAAAGGCTGAAATTCTTATTTTGAGGTAAAATGCTGAAATTCCCCATATTTTGGGGCAAAAGGCAAAACTTCTTTTTATTTTCGGGCAAAGAGGCACAAATTTCCCTTATTTTCGGGCAAAATTGCAGAAATTTCATTTATTTCAGGGCAAAAAGTCAGAAATTTTTTTTATTTTGGGGCAAAGAGCAGAAATTTCTTTTATTATGGTACAAAATTGAAGAAATTTTTCTTATTTTGAAACAAAAAGGCAGAAAATTCCCCTTATTTTGAGGCAAAAGGCAGAAATTATTCTCAATTTGAGGTAAAATGCAGAAATTCCCTTTATTTTGGGGCTAAAAGGCAGAAATTCCCTGTATTTTGAAGCAAAATTGCAGAAATTCTCATAATTTTCGGGCAAAAAGGCAGAAATTCTCCTTATTTTGGGGCAAAAAGACAGAAAATCTCCTTTTTCGGGAGCAAACAGTCAGAAATTCCCCTTATTTTGGCACAAAATTGCAGAAATTTCCTTTACATTGAGGCAAAATTGCAGAAATTTCCCTTATTTTGGGGCAAAATTGCAGAAATTTCAGGTATTTGAGAAAAAAAAGGCAGAAATTTTTTTGGGGGGGGCAAAAAGGCAGAAATTTTTTTTTATTTTGGTACAAAATTGCAGAAATTTTTCTTATTTTGGGGCAAAAAGTCAGAAATTCCCCATATTTTGGGGCAAAAAGGCAGAAATTCCCCTTATTTTGAGGTAATAAGGCTGAAATTCCCCTTATTTTGGGGCAAAAAGGCAGAAATTTCGTTTATTTTGGGGAAAAGGCAGAAATTGCACTTATTTTGAGTCAAAAAGGTGGAAAATCCCCTTATTTTGGGGCAAAAATGAAGAAATTTGCTTTTTTATGGCAAAAAGGTATACATTCCCTTTATTTTCGGGCAAAAAGGCAGAAATTCTTTGTATTTTGGAGCAAAATTGCAGAAATTCCCCTAATTTTTGGGCAAAGGGGCAGAAATTTTCCTTATTTTGGGGTAAAACTGCAGAAATTTCACTTATTTTGCGGCAAAATGTCAGAAATTCCCCTTATTTTTGGCAAAAAATGCAGAAAATCCCCTTATTTTAGGGCAAAATTGCAGAAATTTCCCTTATTTGGGGACAAAAACAGAAATTCCCCTTATTTTGGGGCAAAATTGCAGAAATTTCCCTTATTATGGGGAAAAATTGGAGAAATTTCCCTTATTTTAGGGCAAAATTGCAGAAATTTCACTTATTTCAGAGAAAAAAAGCAAAAATTTTTCTTATTTTGGGGCAAAAAGGCAGAAATTCCCATTATTTTGGGGCAAAAAGGCAGAAATTCACCTTATTTTGGGGTAAAATTGCAGAACTTTCACATATTTCAGGGCAAAACGGCAGAAATTCCCCTATTTTGGGGCAAAAAGGCAGAAATTTCCCTTATTTTGGGATAAAATTGCAGAAATTTCCCTTATTTGGGGGCAAAAAGGCAGAAAATCCACTTAATTTCGGGTAAAAAGGCAGAAATTTCTCGTATTTTGGAGCAAAATTGCAGAAACTCCCCTAATTTTGGGGCTAAAAGGCAGAATTTCCCTTTATTTTGTGGCAAAAATACAGAAATTCTTTTTATTTTGGGGCAAAAATCAGAAATTTCCTTTATTTTGGGGCAAAATTTTAGAAATTTCTTTTATATTGTTACAGACTTGCAGAAATTTTTCTTATTTTGTGGCAAAAAGGCAGAAATTCCCCATATTTTGGTGCAAAAAGGCTGAAATTCCCCTTATTTTGAGGTAAAATCCTGAAATTCCCCATATTTTGGGGCAAAAAGGCAGAAATTCCCCTCATTTGGGGGCAAAAAGGCCCAAATTTGCCTTATTTTCGGGCATAATTGCAGGAATTTCATTTATTTCAGGGCAAAAAGTCAGAAATTCCTTTTATTTTGGGGCAAAAACAGAAATTTCCTTTATTTTGATACAAAATTGTAGAAATTTTCCTTATTTTGGAACAAAAAGGCAAAAATTACCCATATTTTGGGGAAAAAGGCAGAAATTCCTTTTATTTTGAGGTAAAAAGGCTGAAATTCCCGTTATTTTGGGGCATAAAGGCAGAAATTCCCTTTACTTTGTGGCAAAAGGGCAGAAATTCCCGTTAATTGGGGCAGAAAAGCAGAAATTTTCCTTATTTAAGGGCAATAGGGCAGAAATTCCCCTTATTTTGTGGCAAAAAGGCATAAATTCCCCTTATTTGAAGGTAAAATGCTGAAATTCCCCTTATTTTCAGCAAAAAGGCAGAAATTCCTATTATTTTGGGGCAAAATTGCAGAAATTTCAATTATTTCTGGGCAAAAAGTCAGATATTTGCCTTATTTTGGGGCAAAAAGCAGAAATTCCCTTAATTTTGGGGCCAAAAACAGAAATTCCCCTTATTTTGGGGTAAAATTGCAGAAATTTCAAATATTTCAGGGCAAAAAGGCAGAAATTCCACTTTATTTCGGACAATAACGCAGAAATTCCCCGTATTTTAAAGCTAAATTTCAGAAATTCCCCTTATATTGGTGCAAAAATGGAGAAATTCCCTTTATTTTTGTGCAATAAGGCAGATTTCCCCGTATTTTGAAGCAAAATTGCACATATTTCCCTAATTTTGAAGGAAAATGCAGAAATTCACATTATTTTGGAACAAAAAGACAGAAATTCTCCTTATTTCAGGGCAAAAAGTCAGAAATTCCCCTTCTTTTGGGGTAAAATTGCAGAAATTTTCTTTATTTTGGGGCAAAATTGCAGAAATTTCTCTTATTTTGGGGCAAAATTGCAGAAATTTCACTTATTTCAGGGAAAAAGTGCAGAAATTTCTCTTATTTTGGGGCAAAAAGGCAGAAATTTCTTTTATTTTGGTACAAAATTGCAGAAATTTTCTTTATTTTGGGGCAAAATTGCAGAAATTTCCCTTATTTTGGGGCAAAATTGCAGAAATTTCACTTATTTCAGGGAAAAAGTGCAGAGATTTCTCTTATTTTGGGGCAAAAAGGCAGAAATTTCTTTTATTTTGGTACAAAATTGCAGAAATTTTCTTTATTTTGGGGCAAAAATGAAGAAATTCCCCATATTTTGGGGCAAAAAGGAAGAGATTTGCCTTATTATGAGGTAAAATGCTGAAATTCCCCTTATTTTGGGGCAAAAATACAGAAATTCCCTATATTTTGTGGCAAAAAGGCAGAAATTTCCCTTATTTTGGGGCAAAATTGCAGAAATTTCACTTATTTCAGGGCAAAATTCAAAAATTCCTTTTATTTTAGGGCAAAAAGACAGAAATTCCGTACACTTTTAGGTAAAAAGGCAGAAATTTCACTTATTTTGAGGTAAGAAGGCAGAAATTCCTCTTATTTTGGGGCAAAAATGAAGAAATTTCTCTTTATTGTGGCAAAAGGTATACATTCCCCTTATTTTCGGGCAAAAAAAGCAGAAATTCCCCGTATTTTGGAGCAGAATTGAAGAAAATCCCCTAATTGTGGGGCAAAAAGGCAGAAATTCCCTATATGTTGGGGCAAAAAGACAGAAATTCTCCTTATTTTGGGGCAAAACTCAGAAATTCCACTTATTTTGGGGCAAAATTCCAGAAATTTCCCTTATTTTGGGGCAAAATTGCAGAAATTTTACTTATTTTGGGGCAAAATTGCAGAAATTTCACTTATTTCAGGTAAAAATGGCAGAAATTTTTCTTATTTTGGGGCAAAAAGGCAGAAATTCCTAATATTTTGTGGCAAAAATGCAGAAATTCCCCTTATTTTGAGGTAAAAAGGCTGAAATTCCCCTTATTTGGGGGCAAAAAGGCAGAAATTTCCCTAATTTTGGGGCAAAAGTGCAAACATTTCACTTATTTCTGGGTAATAAGTCAGAAATGTTCCTTATTTTGGGGCAAAAAAGACAGAAATTCCCTTTGTTTTGGAAGGAAAATACAGAAATTCCACTTCTTTAGAGACAAAAAGGCAGAAATTCCCCTTATTTTGAAGCAAAAATGAAGAAATTCCCCTAATTGTTGGGCCAAAAGGCAGAAATTCCCTATATGTTGGGGAAAAAAGACAGAAATTCTCCTTATTTTGGGACAAAACTCAGAAATTCCACTTATTTTGGGGCAAAATTGCAGGAATTTACCTTATTTTGAGGCAAAATTGCAGAAATTTTCCTTATTTGGGGTAAAATTGCAGAAATTTCACTTATTTTCAGGTAAAAAGGCTGAAATATCCTTTATTTTGGGGCAAAAAAGAAGAAATTCCCCTTATTTTGGGGCAAAATTGCAGAAATTTTCCTTATTTTGGGGCAAAAGGGCTGAAATTCTTATTTTGAGGTAAAATGCTGAAATTCCCCATATTTTGGGGCAAAAGGCAAAACTTCTTCTTATTTTGGGGCAAAGAGGCACAAATTTCCCTTTTTTCGGGCAAAATTGCAGAAATTTCATTTATTTCAGGGCAAAAGGTCAGAAATTTTTTTTATTTTGGGGCAAAGAGCAGAAATTTCTTTTATTATGGTACAAAATTGAAGAAATTTTTCTTATTTTGAAACAAAAAGGCAGAAAATTCCCCTTATTTTGAGGCAAAAGGCAGAAATTATTCTCAATTTGAGGTAAAATGCAGAAATTCCCTTTATTTTGGGGCTAAAAGGCAGAAATTCCCTGTATTTTGAAGCAAAATTGCAGAAATACTCATAATTTTCGGGCAAAAAGGCAGAAATTCTTTTTATTTTGGGGCAAAAAGACAGAAAATCTCCTTTTTCGGGAGCAAACAGTCAGAAATTCCCCTTATTTTGGGGCAAAATTGCAGAAATTTCCTTTACATTGGGGCAAAATTGCAGAAATTTCCCTTATTTTGGGGCAAAATTGCAGAAATTTCACGTATTTCAGGGAAAAAAGGTAGAAATTTTTTTTGGGGGGGGGGCAAAAAGGCAGAAATTTTTTTTATTTTGGTACAAAATTGCAGAAATTTTTCTTATTTTGGGGCAAAAAGTCAGAAATTCCCCATATTTTGGGGCAAAAAGGCAGAAATTCCCCTGATTTTGAGGTAATAAGGCTGAAATTCCCCTTATTTTGGGGCAAAAATACAGAAATTTCGTTTATATTGGGGAAAAGGCAGAAATTGCACTTATTTTGAGTCAAAAAGGTGGAAAATCCCCTTATTTTGGGGCAAAAATAAAGAAATTTGCTTTTTTATGGCAAAAAGGTATACATTCCCTTTATTTTCGGGCAAAAGGCAGAAATTCTTTGTATTTTGGAGCAAAATTGCAGAAATTTCCCTAATTTTTGGGCAAAAAGGCAGAAATTTTCCTTATTTTGGGGTAAAACTGCAGAAATTTCACTTATTTGGCGGCAAAATGTCAGAAATTCCCCTTATTTTCGCAAAAAATGCAGAAAATCCCCTTATTTTAGGGCAAAATTGCAGAAATTTCCCTTATTTGGGGGCAAAAACAGAAATTCCCCTTATTTTGGGGCAAAATTGCAGAAATTTCCCTTATTATGGGAAAAAATTGCAGAAATTTCCTTTATTTTAGTGCAAAATTGCAGAAATTTCACTTATTTCAGAGAAAAAAAAGCAAAAATTCCCCTTATTTTGGGGCAAAAAGGCAGAAATTTCCCTTATTTTGGGATAAAATTGCAGAAATTTTTTCTTATTTGGGGGCAAAAAGGCAGAAAATCCACCTAATTTCGGGTAAAAAGGCAGAAATTTCTCGTATTTTGGAGCAAAATTGCAGAAACTCCCCTAATTTTGGGGCAAAAAGGCAGAATTTCCCTTTATTTTGGGGCAAAAATAGAGAAATTCTTTTTATTTTGGGGCAAAAATCAGAAATTTCCTTTATTTTGGGGCAAAATTTTAGAAATTTCTTTTATATTGTTACAGACTTGCAGAAATATTTCTTATTTTGTGGCAAAAAGGCAGAAATTCCCCATATTTTGGTGCAAAAAGGATGAAATTCCCCTTATTTTGAGGTAAAATCCTGAAATTCCCCATATTTTGGGGCAAAAAGGCAGAAATTCCCCTCATTTGGGGGCAAAAAGGCACAAATTTCCCTTATTTTCGGGCATAATTGCAGGAATTTCATTTATTTCAGGGCAAAAAGTCAGAAATTCCTTTTATTTTCGGGCAAAAACAGAAATTTCTTTTATTTTGATACAAAATTGTAGAAATTTTCCTTATTTTGGAACAAAAAGGCAAAAATTACCCATATTTTGGGGAAAAAGGCAGAAATTCCCCTTATTTTGAGGTAAAAAGGCTGAAATTCCCGTTATTTTGGGGCAAAAAGGCAGAAATTCCCTTTACTTTGTGGCAAAAAGGCAGAAATTCCCGTTAATTGGGGCAGAAAAGCAGAAATTTTCCTTATTTAAGGGCAATAGGGCAGAAATTCCCCTTATTTTGTGGCAAAAAGGCAGAAATTCCCCTTATTTGAAGGTAAAATGCTGAAATTCCCCTTATTTTCGGCAAAAAGGCAGAAATTCCTATTATTTTGGGGCAAAATTGCAGAAATTTCAATTATTTCTGGGCAAAAAGTCAGATATTTGCCTTATTTTGGGGCAAAAAGCAGAAATTCCCTTAATTTTGGGGCCAAAAACAGAAATTCCCCTTATTTTGGGGTAAAATTGCAGAAATTTCAAATATTTCAGGGCAAAAAGGCAGAAATTCCACTTTATTTCGGACAATAACGCAGAAATTCCCCATATTTTAAAGCTAAATTTCAGAAATTCCCCTTATATTGGTGCAAAAATGGAGAAATTCCCTTTATTTTTGTGCAATAAGGCAGATTTCCCCGTATTTTGAAGGAAAATTGCACATATTTCCCTAATTTTAAAGGAAAATGCAGAAATTCACATTATTTTGGAACAAAAAGACAGAAATTCTCCTTATTTCAGGGCAAAAAGTCAGAAATTCCCCTTATTTTGGGGTAAAATTGCAGAAATTTTCTTTATTTTGGGGCAAAATTGCAGAAATTTCTCTTATTTTGGGGCAAAATTGCAGAAATTTCACTTATTTCAGGGAAAAAGTGCAGAAATTTCTCTTATTTTGGGGCAAAAAGGCAGAAATTTCTTTTATTTTGGTACAAAATTGCAAAAATTTTCTTTATTTTGGGGCAAAATTGCAGAAATTTCACTTATTTCAGGGAAAAAGTGCAGAAATTTCTCTTATTTTGGGGCAAAAAGGCAGAAATTTCCTTTATTTTGGTACAAAATTGCAGAAATTTTCTTTATTTTGGGGCAAAAATGAAGAAATTCCCCATATTTTGGGGCAAAAATGCAGAGATTTGCCTTATTATGAGGTAAAATGCTGAAATTCCCCTTATTTTGGGGCAAAAATACAGAAATTCCCTTTATTTTGTGGCAAAAAAGGCAGAAATTTCCCTTATTTTGGGACAAAATTGCAGAAATTTCACTTATTTTAGGGCAAAATTCAAAAATTCCTTTTATTTTGGGGCAAAAAGACAGAAATTCCGTTCATTTTTAGGTAAAAAGGCAGAAATTTCACTTATTTTGAGGTAAGAAGGCAGAAATTCCTCTTATTTTGGGGCAAAAATGAAGAAATTTCTCTTTTTTGTGGCAAAAGGTATACATTCCCCTTATTTTCGGGCAAAAAAGCAGAAATTCCCCCTATTTTGGAGCAGAATTGAAGAAGATCCCCTAATTGTGGGGCAAAAAGGCAGAAATTCCCTATATGTTGGGGCAAAAAGACAGAAATTCTCCTTATTTTGGGGCAAAACTCAGATATTCCACTTATTTTGGGGCAAAATTCCAGAAATTTCCCTTATTTTGGGGCAAAATTGCAGAAATTTTACTTATTTTGGGGCACAATTGGAGAAATTTCACTTATTTCAGGTAAAAATGGCAGAAATTTTTCTTATTTGGGGGCAAAAAGGCAGAAATTCCTAATATTTTGTGGCAAAAATGCAGAAATTCCCCTTATTTTGAGGTAAAAAGGCTGAAATTCCCCTTATTTTAGGGCAAAAAGGCAGAAATTTCCCTTATTTTGGGGCAAAATTGCAAACATTTAACTTATTTCAGGGTAATAAGTCAGAAATTTTCCTTATTTTGGGGCAAAAAACACAGAAATTCCCTTTGTTTTGGAAGGAAAATACAGAAATTCCACTTCTTTAGAGGCAAAAAGGCAAAAATTCCCCTTATTTTGAAGCAAAAATGAAGAAATTCCCCTAATTGTTGGGCCAAAAGGCAGAAATTCCCTATATGTTGGGGAAAAAAGACAGAAATTCTCCTTATTTTGGGACAAAACTCAGAAATTCCACTTATTTTGGGGCAAAATTGCAGGAATTTACCTTATTTTGAGGCAAAATTGCAGAAATTTCCCTTATTTGGGGCAAAATTGCAGAAATTTCACTTATTTTCAGGTAAAAAGGCTGAAATATCCTTTATTTTGGGGCAAAAAGGAAGAAATTCCCTTTATTTTGGGGCAAAATTGCAGAAATTTTCCTTATATTGGGGCAAAAGGGCTGAAATTCTTATTTGGAGGTAAAATGCTGAAATTCCCCATATTTTGGGGCAAAAGGCAAAACTTCTTCTTATTTTGGGGCAAAGAGGCACAAATTTCCCTTATTTTCGGGCAAAATTGCAGAAATTTCATTTATTTCAGGGCAAAAAGTCAGAAATTCCTTTTATTTTGGGGCAAAGAGCAGAAATTTCTTTTATTATGGTACAAAATTGAAGAAATTTTTCTTATTTTGAAACAAAAAGGCAGAAAATTCCCCTTATTTTGAGGCAAAAGGCAGAAATTATTCTCAATTTGAGGTAAAATGCAGAAATTCCCTTTATTTTGGGGCTAAAAAACAGAAATTCCCTGTATTTTGAAGCAAAATTGCAGAAATTCTCATAATTTTCGGGCAAAAAGGCAGAAATTCTCCTTATTATGGGGCAAAAAGACAGAAAATCTCCTTTTTCGGGAGCAAACAGTCAGAAATTCCCCTTATTTTGGGGCAAAATTGCAGAAATTTCCTTTACATTGGGGCAAAATTGTAGAAATTTCCTTTATTTTGGGGCAAAATTGCAGAAATTTCACGTATTTCAGGGAAAATAGGCAGAAATTTTTTTTGGGGGGCAAAAAGGCAGAAATTTTTTTTATTTTGGTACAAAATTGCAGAAATTTTTCTTATTTTGGGGCAAAAAGTCAGAAATTCCCTATATTTTGGGGCAAAAAGGCAGAAATTCCCCTTATTTTGAGGTAAAAAGGCTGAAATTCCCCTTATTTTGGGGCAAAAAGACAGAAATTTCGTTTATTTTGGGGAAAAGGCAGAAATTGCACTTATTTTGAGTCAAAAAGGTGGAAATTCCCCTTATTTTGGGGCAAAAATGAAGAAATTTGCTTTTTTATGTAAAAAAGGTATACATTCCCTTTATTTTCGGGCAAAAGGGCAGAAATTCTTTGTATTTTGGAGCAAAATTGCAGAAATTCCCTTAATTTTTGCGCAAAAAGGCAGAAATTTTCCTTATTTTGGGGTAAAATTGCAGAAATTTCACTTATTTTACAGCAAAATGTCAGAAATTCCTTTTATTTTTGGCAAAAAATGCAGAAAATCCCCTTATTTTAGGGCAAAATTGCAGAAATTTCCCTTATTTGGGGGCAAAAACAGAAATTCCCCTTATTTTGGGGCAAAATTGCAGAAATTTCCCTTATTATGGGAAAAAATTGCAGAAATTTCCTTTATTTTAGGGCAAAATTGCAGAAATTTCACTTATTTCAGAGAAAAAAAAGCAAAAATTCCCCTTATTTTGGGGCAAAAAGGCAGAAATTTCCCTTATTTTGGGATAAAATTGCAGAAATTTTTTCTTATTTGGGGGCAAAAAGGCAGAAAATCCACTTAATTTCGGGTAAAAAGGCATTAATTTCTCGTATTTTGGAGCAAAATTGCAGAAACTCCCCTAATTTGGGGGCAAAAAGGCAGAAATTCCCTTTATTTTGGGGCAAAAATAGAGAAATTCTTTTTATTTTGGGGCAAAAATCAGAAATTTCCTTTATTTTGGGGCAAAATTTTAGAAATTTCTTTTATATTGTTACAGACTTGCAGAAATTTTTCTTATTTTGTGGCAAAAAGGCAGAAATTCCCCATATTTTGGTGCAAAAAGGCTGAAATTCCCCTTATTTTGAGGTAAATCCTGAAATTCCCCATATTTTGGGGCAAAAAGGCAGAAATTCCCCTCATTTGGGGGCAAAAAGGCACAAATTTCCCTTATTTTCGGGCATAATTGCAGGAATTTCATTTATTTCAGGGCAAAAAGTCAGAAATTCCTTTTATTTTCGGGCAAAAACAGAAATTTCTTTTCTTTTGATACAAAATTGTAGAAATTTTCCTTATTTTGGAACAAAAAGGCAAAAATTACCCATATTTTGGGGAAAAAGGCAGAAATTCCCCTTATTTTGAGGTAAAAAGGCTGAAATTCCCGTTATTTTGGGGCAAAAAGGCAGAAATTCCCTTTACTTTGTGGCAAAAAGGCAGAAATTCCCGTTAATTGGGGCAGAAAAGCAGAAATTTTCCTTATTTAAGGGCAATAGGGCAGAAATTCCCCTTATTTTGTGGCAAAAAGGCAGAAATTCCCCTTATTTGAAGGTAAAATGCTGAAATTCCCCTTATTTTCGGCAAAAAGGCAGAAATTCCTATTATTTTGGGGCAAAATTGCAGAAATTTCAATTATTTCTGGGCAAAAAGTCAGATATTTGCCTTATTTTGGGGCAAAAAGCAGAAATTCCCTTAATTTTGGGGCCAAAAACAGAAATTCCCCTTATTTTGGGGTAAAATTGCAGAAATTTCAAATATTTCAGGGCAAAAAGGCAGAAATTCCACTTTATTTCGGACAATAACGCAGAAATTCCCCGTATTTTAAAGCTAAATTTCAGAAATTCCCCTTATATTGGTGCAAAAATGGAGAAATTCCCTTTATTTTTGTGCAATAAGGCAGATTTCCCCGTATTTTGAAGGAAAATTGCACATATTTCCCTAATTTTAAAGGAAAATGCAGAAATTCACATTATTTTGGAACAAAAAGACAGAAATTCTCCTTATTTCAGGGCAAAAAGTCAGAAATTCCCCTTATTTTGGGGTAAAATTGCAGAAATTTTCTTTATTTTGGGGCAAAATTGCAGAAATTTCTCTTATTTTGGGGCAAAATTGCAGAAATTTCACTTATTTCAGGGAAAAAGTGCAGAAATTTCTCTTATTTTGGGGCAAAAAGGCAGAAATTTCTTTTATTTTGGTACAAAATTGCAAAAATTTTCTTTATTTTGGGGCAAAATTGCAGAAATTTCCCTTATTTTGGGGCAAAATTGCAGAAATTTCACTTATTTCAGGGAAAAAGTGCAGAAATTTCTCTTATTTTGGGGCAAAAAGGCAGAAATTTCTTTTATTTTGGTACAAAATTGCAGAAATTTTCTTTATTTTGGGGCAAAAATGAAGAAATTCCCCATATTTTGGGGCAAAAAGGCAGAGATTTGCCTTATTATGAGGTAAAATGCTGAAATTCCCCTTATTTTGGGGCAAAAATACAGAAATTCCCTTTATTTTGTGGCACAAAAGGCAGAAATTTCCCTTATTTTGGGGCAAAATTGCAGAAATTTCACTTATTTCAGGGCAAAATTCAAAAATTCCTTTTATTTTAGGGCAAAAAGACAGAAATTCCGTACATTTTTAGGTAAAAAGGCAGAAATTTCACTTATTTTGAGGTAAGAAGGCAGAAATTCCTCTTATTTTGGGGCAAAAATGAAGAAATTTCTCTTTTTTGTGGCAAAAGGTATACATTCCCCTTATTTTCGGGCAAAAAAAGCAGAAATTCCCCGTATTTTGGAGCAGAATTGAAGAAAATCCCCTAATTGTGGGGCAAAAAGGCAGAAATTCCCTATATGTTGGGGCAAAAAGACAGAAATTCTCCTTATTTTGGGGCAAAACTCAGAAATTCCACTTATTTTGGGGCAAAATTCCAGAAATTTCCCTTATTTTGGGGCAAAATTGCAGAAATTTTACTTATTTTGGGGCAAAATTGCAGAAATTTCACTTATTTCAGGTAAAAATGGCAGAAATTTTTCTTATTTTGGGGCAAAAAGGCAGAAATTCCTAATATTTTGTGGCAAAAATGCAGAAATTCCCCTTATTTTGAGGTAAAAAGGCTGAAATTCCCCTTATTTGGGGGCAAAAAGGCAGAAATTTCCCTAATTTTGGGGCAAAAGTGCAAACATTTCACTTATTTCTGGGTAATAAGTCAGAAATGTTCCTTATTTTGGGGCAAAAAAGACAGAAATTCCCTTTGTTTTGGAAGGAAAATACAGAAATTCCACTTCTTTAGAGACAAAAAGGCAGAAATTCCCCTTATTTTGAAGCAAAAATGAAGAAATTCCCCTAATTGTTGGGCCAAAAGGCAGAAATTCCCTATATGTTGGGGAAAAAAGACAGAAATTCTCCTTATTTTGGGACAAAACTCAGAAATTCCACTTATTTTGGGGCAAAATTGCAGGAATTTACCTTATTTTGAGGCAAAATTGCAGAAATTTTCCTTATTTGGGGTAAAATTGCAGAAATTTCACTTATTTTCAGGTAAAAAGGCTGAAATATCCTTTATTTTGGGGCAAAAAAGAAGAAATTCCCCTTATTTTGGGGCAAAATTGCAGAAATTTTCCTTATTTTGGGGCAAAAGGGCTGAAATTCTTATTTTGAGGTAAAATGCTGAAATTCCCCATATTTTGGGGCAAAAGGCAAAACTTCTTCTTATTTTGGGGCAAAGAGGCACAAATTTCCCTTATTTTCGGGCAAAATTGCAGAAATTTCATTTATTTCAGGGCAAAAGGTCAGAAATTTTTTTTATTTTGGGGCAAAGAGCAGAAATTTCTTTTATTATGGTACAAAATTGAAGAAATTTTTCTTATTTTGAAACAAAAAGGCAGAAAATTCCCCTTATTTTGAGGCAAAAGGCAGAAATTATTCTCAATTTGAGGTAAAATGCAGAAATTCCCTTTATTTTGAGGCTAAAAGGCAGAAATTCCCTGTATTTTGAAGCAAAATTGCAGAAATACTCATAATTTTCGGGCAAAAAGGCAGAAATTCTTTTTATTTTGGGGCAAAAAGACAGAAAATCTCCTTTTTCGGGAGCAAACAGTCAGAAATTCCCCTTATTTTGGGGCAAAATTGCAGAAATTTCCTTTACATTGGGGCAAAATTGCAGAAATTTCCCTTATTTTGGGGCAAAATTGCAGAAATTTCACGTATTTCAGGGAAAAAAGGTAGAAATTTTTTGTGGGGGGGGGGGCAAAAAGGCAGAAATTTTTTTTATTTTGGTACAAAATTGCAGAAATTTTTCTTATTTTGGGGCAAAAAGTCAGAAATTCCCCATATTTTGGGGCAAAAAGGCAGAAATTCCCCTGATTTTGAGGTAATAAGGCTGAAATTCCCCTTATTTTGGGGCAAAAATACAGAAATTTCGTTTATATTGGGGAAAAGGCAGAAATTGCACTTATTTTGAGTCAAAAAGGTGGAAAATCCCCTTATTTTGGGGCAAAAATGAAGAAATTTGCTTTTTTATGGCAAAAAGGTATACATTCCATTTATTTTCGGGCAAAAGGCAGAAATTCTTTGTATTTTGGAGCAAAATTGCAGAAATTTCCCTAATTTTTGGGCAAAAAGGCAGAAATTTTCCTTATTTTGGGGTAAAACTGCAGAAATTTCACTTATTTGGCGGCAAAATGTCAGAAATTCCCCTTATTTTCGCAAAAAATGCAGAAAATCCCCTTATTTTAGGGCAAAATTGCAGAAATTTCCCTTATTTGGGGGCAAAAACAGAAATTCCCCTTATTTTGGGGCAAAATTGCAGAAATTTCCCTTATTATGGGAAAAAATTGCAGAAATTTCCTTTATTTTAGTGCAAAATTGCAGAAATTTCACTTATTTCAGAGAAAAAAAAGCAAAAATTCCCCTTATTTTGGGGCAAAAAGGCAGAAATTTCCCTTATTTTTGGATAAAATTGCAGAAATTTTTTCTTATTTGGGGGCAAAAAGGCAGAAAATCCACCTAATTTCGGGTAAAAAGGCAGAAATTTCTCGTATTTTGGAGCAAAATTGCAGAAACTCCCCTAATTTTGGGGCAAAAAGGCAGAATTTCCCTTTATTTTGGGGCAAAAATAGAGAAATTCTTTTTATTTTGGGGCAAAAATCAGAAATTTCCTTTATTTTGGGGCAAAATTTTAGAAATTTCTTTTATATTGTTACAGACTTGCAGAAATTTTTCTTATTTTGTGGCAAAAAGGCAGAAATTCCCCATATTTTGGTGCAAAAAGGCTGAAATTCCCCTTATTTTGAGGTAAAATCCTGAAATTCCCCATATTTTGGGGCAAAAAGGCAGAAATTCCCCTCATTTGGGGGCAAAAAGGCACAAATTTCCCTTATTTTCGGGCATAATTGCAGGAATTTCATTTATTTCAGGGCAAAAAGTCAGAAATTCCTTTTATTTTCGGGCAAAAACAGAAATTTCTTTTCTTTTGATACAAAATTGTAGAAATTTTCCTTATTTTGGAACAAAAAGGCAAAAATTACCCATATTTTGGGGAAAAAGGCAGAAATTCCCCTTATTTTGAGGTAAAAAGGCTGAAATTCCCGTTATTTTGGGGCAAAAAGGCAGAAATTCCCTTTACTTTGTGGCAAAAAGGCAGAAATTCCCGTTAATTGGGGCAGAAAAGCAGAAATTTTCCTTATTTAAGGGCAATAGGGCAGAAATTCCCCTTATTTTGTGGCAAAAAGGCAGAAATTCCCCTTATTTGAAGGTAAAATGCTGAAATTCCCCTTATTTTCGGCAAAAAGGCAGAAATTCCTATTATTTTGGGGCAAAATTGCAGAAATTTCAATTATTTCTGGGCAAAAAGTCAGATATTTGCCTTATTTTGGGGCAAAAAGCAGAAATTCCCTTAATTTTGGGGCCAAAAACAGAAATTCCCCTTATTTTGGGGTAAAATTGCAGAAATTTCAAATATTTCAGGGCAAAAAGGCAGAAATTCCACTTTATTTCGGACAATAACGCAGAAATTCCCCGTATTTTAAAGCTAAATTTCAGAAATTCCCCTTATATTGGTGCAAAAATGGAGAAATTCCCTTTATTTTTGTGCAATAAGGCAGATTTCCCCGTATTTTGAAGGAAAATTGCACATATTTCCCTAATTTTAAAGGAAAATGCAGAAATTCACATTATTTTGGAACAAAAAGACAGAAATTCTCCTTATTTCAGGGCAAAAAGTCAGAAATTCCCCTTATTTTGGGGTAAAATTGCAGAAATTTTCTTTATTTTGGGGCAAAATTGCAGAAATTTCTCTTATTTTGGGGCAAAATTGCAGAAATTTCACTTATTTCAGGGAAAAAGTGCAGAAATTTCTCTTATTTTGGGGCAAAAAGGCAGAAATTTCTTTTATTTTGGTACAAAATTGCAAAAATTTTCTTTATTTTGGGGCAAAATTGCAGAAATTTCCCTTATTTTGGGGCAAAATTGCAGAAATTTCACTTATTTCAGGGAAAAAGTGCAGAAATTTCTCTTATTTTGGGGCAAAAAGGCAGAAATTTCTTTTATTTTGGTACAAAATTGCAGAAATTTTCTTTATTTTGGGGCAAAAATGAAGAAATTCCCCATATTTTGGGGCAAAAAGGCAGAGATTTGCCTTATTATGAGGTAAAATGCTGAAATTCCCCTTATTTTGGGGCAAAAATACAGAAATTCCCTTTATTTTGTGGCACAAAAGGCAGAAATTTCCCTTATTTTGGGACAAAATTGCAGAAATTTCACTTATTTCAGGGCAAAATTCAAAAATTCCTTTTATTTTGGGGCAAAAAGACAGAAATTCCGTTCATTTTTAGGTAAAAAGGCAGAAATTTCACTTATTTTGAGGTAAGAAGGCAGAAATTCCTCTTATTTTGGGGCAAAAATGAAGAAATTTCTCTTTTTTGTGGCAAAAGGTATACATTCCCCTTATTTTCGGGCAAAAAAGCAGAAATTCCCCCTATTTTGGAGCAGAATTGAAGAAGATCCCCTAATTGTGGGGCAAAAAGGCAGAAATTCCCTATATGTTGGGGCAAAAAGACAGAAATTCTCCTTATTTTGGGGCAAAACTCAGATATTCCACTTATTTTGGGGCAAAATTCCAGAAATTTCCCTTATTTTGGGGCAAAATTGCAGAAATTTTACTTATTTTGGGGCACAATTGCAGAAATTTCACTTATTTCAGGTAAAAATGGCAGAAATTTTTCTTATTTTGGGGCAAAAAGGCAGAAATTCCTAATATTTTGTGGCAAAAATGCAGAAATTTCACTTATTTCAGGTAAAAATGGCAGAAATTTTTCTTATTTGGGGGCAAAAAGGCAGAAATTCCTAATATTTTGTGGCAAAAATGCAGAAATTCCCCTTATTTTGAGGTAAAAAGGCTGAAATTCCCCTTATTTGGGGGCAAAAAGGCAGAAATTTCCCTAATTTTGGGGCAAAAGTGCAAACATTTCACTTATTTCTGGGTAATAAGTCAGAAATGTTCCTTATTTTGGGGCAAAAAAGACAGAAATTCCCTTTGTTTTGGAAGGAAAATACAGAAATTCCACTTCTTTAGAGACAAAAAGGCAGAAATTCCCCTTATTTTGAAGCAAAAATGAAGAAATTCCCCTAATTGTTGGGCCAAAAGGCAGAAATTCCCTATATGTTGGGGAAAAAAGACAGAAATTCTCCTTATTTTGGGACAAAACTCAGAAATTCCACTTATTTTGGGGCAAAATTGCAGGAATTTACCTTATTTTGAGGCAAAATTGCAGAAATTTTCCTTATTTGGGGTAAAATTGCAGAAATTTCACTTATTTTCAGGTAAAAAGGCTGAAATATCCTTTATTTTGGGGCAAAAAAGAAGAAATTCCCCTTATTTTGGGGCAAAATTGCAGAAATTTTCCTTATTTTGGGGCAAAAGGGCTGAAATTCTTATTTTGAGGTAAAATGCTGAAATTCCCCATATTTTGGGGCAAAAGGCAAAACTTCTTCTTATTTTGGGGCAAAGAGGCACAAATTTCCCTTATTTTCGGGCAAAATTGCAGAAATTTCATTTATTTCAGGGCAAAAGGTCAGAAATTTTTTTTATTTTGGGGCAAAGAGCAGAAATTTCTTTTATTATGGTACAAAATTGAAGAAATTTTTCTTATTTTGAAACAAAAAGGCAGAAAATTCCCCTTATTTTGAGGCAAAAGGCAGAAATTATTCTCAATTTGAGGTAAAATGCAGAAATTCCCTTTATTTTGGGGCTAAAAGGCAGAAATTCCCTGTATTTTGAAGCAAAATTGCAGAAATACTCATAATTTTCGGGCAAAAAGGCAGAAATTCTTTTTATTTTGGGGCAAAAAGACAGAAAATCTCCTTTTTCGGGAGCAAACAGTCAGAAATTCCCCTTATTTTGGGGCAAAATTGCAGAAATTTCCTTTACATTGGGGCAAAATTGCAGAAATTTCCCTTATTTTGGGGCAAAATTGCAGAAATTTCACGTATTTCAGGGAAAAAAGGTAGAAATTTTTTGTGGGGGGGGGGCAAAAAGGCAGAAATTTTTTTTATTTTGGTACAAAATTGCAGAAATTTTTCTTATTTTGGGGCAAAAAGTCAGAAATTCCCCATATTTTGGGGCAAAAAGGCAGAAATTCCCCTGATTTTGAGGTAATAAGGCTGAAATTCCCCTTATTTTGGGGCAAAAATACAGAAATTTCGTTTATATTGGGGAAAAGGCAGAAATTGCACTTATTTTGAGTCAAAAAGGTGGAAAATCCCCTTATTTTGGGGCAAAAATGAAGAAATTTGCTTTTCTATGGCAAAAAGGTATACATTCCCTTTATTTTCGGGCAAAAGGCAGAAATTCTTTGTATTTTGGAGCAAAATTGCAGAAATTTCCCTAATTTTTGGGCAAAAAGGCAGAAATTTTCCTTATTTTGGGGTAAAACTGCAGAAATTTCACTTATTTGGCGGCAAAATGTCAGAAATTCCCCTTATTTTCGCAAAAAATGCAGAAAATCCCCTTATTTTAGGGCAAAATTGCAGAAATTTCCCTTATTTGGGGGCAAAAACAGAAATTCCCCTTATTTTGGGGCAAAATTGCAGAAATTTCCCTTATTATGGGAAAAAATTGCAGAAATTTCCTTTATTTTAGTGCAAAATTGCAGAAATTTCACTTATTTCAGAGAAAAAAAAGCAAAAATTCCCCTTATTTTGGGGCAAAAAGGCAGAAATTTCCCTTATTTTGGGATAAAATTGCAGAAATTTTTTCTTATTTGGGGGCAAAAAGGCAGAAAATCCACCTAATTTCGGGTAAAAAGGCAGAAATTTCTCGTATTTTGGAGCAAAATTGCAGAAACTCCCCTAATTTTGGGGCAAAAAGGCAGAATTTCCCTTTATTTTGGGGCAAAAATAGAGAAATTCTTTTTATTTTGGGGCAAAAATCAGAAATTTCCTTTATTTTGGGGCAAAATTTTAGAAATTTCTTTTATATTGTTACAGACTTGCAGAAATTTTTCTTATTTTGTGGCAAAAAGGCAGAAATTCCCCATATTTTGGTGCAAAAAGGCTGAAATTCCCCTTATTTTGAGGTAAAATCCTGAAATTCCCCATATTTTGGGGCAAAAAGGCAGAAATTCCCCTCATTTGGGGGCAAAAAGGCACAAATTTCCCTTATTTTCGGGCATAATTGCAGGAATTTCATTTATTTCAGGGCAAAAAGTCAGAAATTCCTTTTATTTTCGGGCAAAAACAGAAATTTCTTTTCTTTTGATACAAAATTGTAGAAATTTTCCTTATTTTGGAACAAAAAGGCAAAAATTACCCATATTTTGGGGAAAAAGGCAGAAATTCCCCTTATTTTGAGGTAAAAAGGCTGAAATTCCCGTTATTTTGGGGCAAAAAGGCAGAAATTCCCTTTACTTTGTGGCAAAAAGGCAGAAATTCCCGTTAATTGGGGCAGAAAAGCAGAAATTTTCCTTATTTAAGGGCAATAGGGCAGAAATTCCCCTTATTTTGTGGCAAAAAGGCAGAAATTCCCCTTATTTGAAGGTAAAATGCTGAAATTCCCCTTATTTTCGGCAAAAAGGCAGAAATTCCTATTATTTTGGGGCAAAATTGCAGAAATTTCAATTATTTCTGGGCAAAAAGTCAGATATTTGCCTTATTTTGGGGCAAAAAGCAGAAATTCCCTTAATTTTGGGGCCAAAAACAGAAATTCCCCTTATTTTGGGGTAAAATTGCAGAAATTTCAAATATTTCAGGGCAAAAAGGCAGAAATTCCACTTTATTTCGGACAATAACGCAGAAATTCCCCGTATTTTAAAGCTAAATTTCAGAAATTCCCCTTATATTGGTGCAAAAATGGAGAAATTCCCTTTATTTTTGTGCAATAAGGCAGATTTCCCCGTATTTTGAAGGAAAATTGCACATATTTCCCTAATTTTAAAGGAAAATGCAGAAATTCACATTATTTTGGAACAAAAAGACAGAAATTCTCCTTATTTCAGGGCAAAAAGTCAGAAATTCCCCTTATTTTGGGGTAAAATTGCAGAAATTTTCTTTATTTTGGGGCAAAATTGCAGAAATTTCTCTTATTTTGGGGCAAAATTGCAGAAATTTCACTTATTTCAGGGAAAAAGTGCAGAAATTTCTCTTATTTTGGGGCAAAAAGGCAGAAATTTCTTTTATTTTGGTACAAAATTGCAAAAATTTTCTTTATTTTGGGGCAAAATTGCAGAAATTTCCCTTATTTTGGGGCAAAATTGCAGAAATTTCACTTATTTCAGGGAAAAAGTGCAGAAATTTCTCTTATTTTGGGGCAAAAAGGCAGAAATTTCTTTTATTTTGGTACAAAATTGCAGAAATTTTCTTTATTTTGGGGCAAAAATGAAGAAATTCCCCATATTTTGGGGCAAAAAGGCAGAGATTTGCCTTATTATGAGGTAAAATGCTGAAATTCCCCTTATTTTGGGGCAAAAATACAGAAATTCCCTTTATTTTGTGGCACAAAAGGCAGAAATTTCCCTTATTTTGGGACAAAATTGCAGAAATTTCACTTATTTCAGGGCAAAATTCAAAAATTCCTTTTATTTTGGGGCAAAAAGACAGAAATTCCGTTCATTTTTAGGTAAAAAGGCAGAAATTTCACTTATTTTGAGGTAAGAAGGCAGAAATTCCTCTTATTTTGGGGCAAAAATGAAGAAATTTCTCTTTTTTGTGGCAAAAGGTATACATTCCCCTTATTTTCGGGCAAAAAAGCAGAAATTCCCCCTATTTTGGAGCAGAATTGAAGAAGATCCCCTAATTGTGGGGCAAAAAGGCAGAAATTCCCTATATGTTGGGGCAAAAAGACAGAAATTCTCCTTATTTTGGGGCAAAACTCAGATATTCCACTTATTTTGGGGCAAAATTCCAGAAATTTCCCTTATTTTGGGGCAAAATTGCAGAAATTTTACTTATTTTGGGGCACAATTGCAGAAATTTCACTTATTTCAGGTAAAAATGGCAGAAATTTTTCTTATTTTGGGGCAAAAAGGCAGAAATTTTTAATATTTTGTGGCAAAAATGCAGAAATTCCCCTTATTTTGAGGTAAAAAGGCTGAAATTCCCCTTATTTTAGGGCAAAAAGGCAGAAATTTCCCTTATTTTGGGGCAAAATTGCAAACATTTAACTTATTTCAGGGTAATAAGTCAGAAATTTTCCTTATTTTGGGGCAAAAAACACAGAAATTCCCTTTGTTTTGGAAGGAAAATACAGAAATTCCACTTCTTTAGAGGCAAAAAGGCAAAAATTCCCCTTATTTTGAAGCAAAAATGAAGAAATTCCCCTAATTGTTGGGCAAAAAGGCAGAAATTCCCTATATGTTGGGGCAAAAAGACAGAAATTCTCCTTATTTTGGGACAAAACTCAGAAATTCCACTTATTTTGGGGCAAAATTGCAGGAATTTACCTTATTTTGAGGCAAAATTGCAGAAATTTCCCTTATTTGGGGCAAAATTGCAGAAATTTCACTTATTTTCAGGTAAAAAGGCTGAAATATCCTTTATTTTGGGGCAAAAAGGAAGAAATTCCCTTTATTTTGGGGCAAAATTGCAGAAATTTTCCTTATATTGGGGCAAAAGGGCTGAAATTCTTATTTTGAGGTAAAATGCTGAAATTCCCCATATTTTGGGGCAAAAGGCAAATCTTCTTTTTATTTTGGGGCAAAGAGGCACAAATTTCCCTTATTTTTGGGCAAAATTGCAGAAATTTCATTTATTTCAGGGCAAAAAGTCAGAAATTCCTTTTATTTTGGGGCAAAGAGCAGAAATTTCTTTTATTATGGTACAAAATTGAAGAAATTTTTCTTATTTTGAAACAAAAAGGCAGAAAATTCCCCTTATTTTGAGGCAAAAGGCAGAAATTATTCTGAATTTGAGGTAAAATGCAGAAATTCCCTTTATTTTGGGGCTAAAAAACAGAAATTCCCTGTATTTTGAAGCAAAATTGCAGAAATTCTCATAATTTTCAGGCAAAAAGGCAGAAATTCTCCTTATTATGGGGCAAAAAGACAGAAAATCTCCTTTTTCGGGAGCAAACAGTCAGAAATTCCCCTTATTTTGGGGCAAAATTGCAGAAATTTCCTTTACATTGGGGCAAAATGGTAGAAATTTCCTTTATTTTGGGGCAAAATTGCAGAAATTTCACGTATTTCAGGGAAAATAGGCAGAAATTTTTTTTGGGGGGCAAAAAGGCAGAAATTTTTTTTATTTTGGTACAAAATTGCAGAAATTTTTCTTATTTTGGGGCAAAAAGTCAGAAATTCCCTATATTTTGGGGCAAAAAGGCAGAAATTCCCCTTATTTTGAGGTAAAAAGGCTGAAATTCCCCTTATTTTGGGGCAAAAAGACAGAAATTTCGTTTATTTTGGGGAAAAGGCAGAAATTGCACTTATTTTGAGTCAAAAAGGTGGAAATTCCCCTTATTTTGGGGCAAAAATGAAGAAATTTGCTTTTTTATGTCAAAAAGGTATACATTCCCTTTATTTTCGGGCAAAAAGGCAGAAATTCTTTGTATTTTGGAGCAAAATTGCAGAAATTCCCCTAATTTTTGCGCAAAAAGGCAGAAATTTTCCTTATTTTGGGGTAAAACTGCAGAAATTTCACTTATTTTGCAGCAAAATGTCAGAAATTCCTTTTATTTTTGGCAAAAAATGCAGAAAATCCCCTTATTTTAGGGCAAAATTGCAGAAATTTCCCTTATTTGGGGGCAAAAACAGAAATTCCCCTTATTTTGGGGCAAAATTGCAGAAATTTCCCTTATTATGGGAAAAAATTGCAGAAATTTCCTTTATTTTAGGGCAAAATTGCAGAAATTTCACTTATTTCAGAGAAAAAAAAGCAAAAATTCCCCTTATTTTGGGGCAAAAAGGCAGAAATTTCCCTTATTTTGGGATAAAATTGCAGAAATTTTTTCTTATTTGGGGGCAAAAAGGCAGAAAATCCACTTAATTTCGGGTAAAAAGGCATTAATTTCTCGTATTTTGGAGCAAAATTGCAGAAACTCCCCTAATTTGGGGGCAAAAAGGCAGAAATTCCCTTTATTTTGGGGCAAAAATAGAGAAATTCTTTTTATTTTGGGGCAAAAATCAGAAATTTCCTTTATTTTGGGGCAAAATTTTAGAAATTTCTTTTATATTGTTACAGACTTGCAGAAATTTTTCTTATTTTGTGGCAAAAAGGCAGAAATTCCCCATATTTTGGGGCAAAAAGGCTGAAATTCCCCTTATTTTGAGGTAAAATCCTGAAATTCCCCATATTTTGGGGCAAAAAGGCAGAAATTCCCCTCATTTGGGGGCAAAAAGGCACAAATTTCCCTTATTTTCGTGCATAATTGCAGGAATTTCATTTATTTCAGGGCAAAAAGTCAGAAATTCCTTTTATTTTCGGGCAAAAACAGAAATTTCTTTTATTTTGATACAAAATTGTAGAAATTTTCCTTATTTTGGAACAAAAAGGCAAAAATTACCCATATTTTGGGGAAAAAGGCAGAAATTCCCCTTATTTTGAGGTAAAAAGGCTGAAATTCCCGTTATTTTGGGGCAAAAAGGCAGAAATTCCCTTTACTTTGTGGCAAAAAGGCAGAAATTCCCGTTAATTGGGGCAGAAAAGCAGAAATTTTCCTTATTTAAGGGCAATAGGGCAGAAATTCCCCTTATTTTGTGGCAAAAAGGCAGAAATTCCCCTTATTTGAAGGTAAAATGCTGAAATTCCCCTTATTTTCGGCAAAAAGGCAGAAATTCCTATTATTTTGGGGCAAAATTGCAGAAATTTCAATTATTTCTGGGCAAAAAGTCAGATATTTGCCTTATTTTGGGGCAAAAAGCAGAAATTCCCTTAATTTTGGGGCCAAAAACAGAAATTCCCCTTATTTTGGGGTAAAATTGCAGAAATTTCAAATATTTCAGGGCAAAAAGGCAGAAATTCCACTTTATTTCGGACAATAACGCAGAAATTCCCCGTATTTTAAAGCTAAATTTCAGAAATTCCCCTTATATTGGTGCAAAAATGGAGAAATTCCCTTTATTTTTGTGCAATAAGGCAGATTTCCCCGTATTTTGAAGCAAAATTGCACATATTTCCCTAATTTTGAAGGAAAATGCAGAAATTCACATTATTTTGGAACAAAAAGACAGAAATTCTCCTTATTTCAGGGCAAAAAGTCAGAAATTCCCCTTCTTTTGGGGTAAAATTGCAGAAATTTTCTTTATTTTGGGGCAAAATTGCAGAAATTTCTCTTATTTTGGGGCAAAATTGCAGAAATTTCACTTATTTCAGGGAAAAAGTGCAGAAATTTCTCTTATTTTGGGGCAAAAAGGCAGAAATTTCTTTTATTTTGGTACAAAATTGCAGAAATTTTCTTTATTTTGGGGCGAAATTGCAGAAATTTCCCTTATTTTGGGGCAAAATTGCAGAAATTTCACTTATTCCAGGGAAAAAGTGCAGAAATTTCTCTTATTTTGGGGCAAAAAGGCAGAAATTTCTTTTATTTTGGTACAAAATTGCAAAACTTTTCTTTATTTTGGGGCAAAATTGCAGAAATTTCCCTTATTTTGGGGCAAAATTGCAGAAATTTCACTTATTTCAGGGAAAAAGTGCAGAAATTTCTCTTATTTTGGGGCAAAAAGGCAGAAATTTCTTTTATTTTGGTACAAAATTGCAGAAATTTTCTTTATTTTGGGCCAAAAATGAAGAAATTCCCCATATTTTGGGGCAAAAAGGCAGAGATTTGCCTTATTATGAGGTAAAATGCTGAAATTCCCCTTATTTTGGGGCAAAAATACAGAAATTCCCTTCATTTTGTGGCAAAAAGGCAGAAATTTCCCTTATTTTGGGGCAAAATTGCAGAAATTTCACTTATTTCAGGGCAAAATTCAAAAATTCCTTTTATTTTGGGGCAAAAAGACAGAAATTCCGTTCATTTTTAGGTAAAAAGGCAGAAATTTCACTTATTTTGAGGGAAGAAGGCAGAAATTCCTCTTATTTTGGGGCAAAAATGACGAAATTTCTCTTTTTTGTGGCAAAAGGTATACATTCCCCTTATTTTCGGGCAAAAAAGCAGAAATTCCCCCTATTTTGGAGCAGAATTGAAGAAAATCCCCTAATTGTGGGGCAAAAAGGCAGAAATTCCCTATATGTTGGGGCAAAAAGACAGAAATTCTCCTTATTTTGGGGCAAAACTCAGAAATTCCACTTATTTTGGGGCAAAATTCCAGAAATTTCCCTTATTTTGGGGCAAAATTGCAGAAATTTTACTTATTTTGGGGCACAATTGCAGAAATTTCACTTATTTCAGGTAAAAATGGCAGAAATTTTTCTTATTTTGGGGCAAAAAGGCAGAAATTCCTAATATTTTGTGGCAAAAATGCAGAAATTCCCCTTATTTTGAGGTAAAAAGGCTGAAATTTTCCTTATTTTGGGGCAAAAAGGCAGAAATTTCCCTTATTTTGGGGCAAAATTGCAAACATTTCACTAATTTCAGGGTAATAAGTCAGAAATTTTCCTTATTTTGGGGAAAAAAACACAGAAATTCCCTTTGTTTTGGAAGGAAAATACAGAAATTCCACTTCTTTAGAGGCAAAAAGGCAGAAATTCCCCTTATTTTGAAGCAAAAATGAAGAAATTCCCCTAATTGTTGGGCAAAAAGGCAGAAATTCCCTATATGTTGGGGCAAAAAGACAGAAATTATCCTTATTTTGGGACAAAACTCAGAAATTCCACTTATTTTGGGGCAAAATTGCAGGAATTTACCTTATTTTGAGGCAAAATTGCAGAAATTTCCCTTATTTGGGGCAAAATTGCAGAAATTTCACTTATTTTCAGGTAAAAAGGCTGAAATATCCTTTATTTTGGGGCAAAAAGGCTGAAATTCTTATTTTGAGGTAAAATGCTGAAATTCCCCATATTCTGGGGCAAAAGGCAAAATTTCTTCTTATTTTGGGGCAAAGAGGCACAAATTTCCCTTATTTTCGGGCAAAATTGCAGAAATTTCATTTATTTCAGGGCAAAAAGTCAGAAATTCCTTTTATTTTGGGGCAAAGAGCAGAAATTTCTTTTATTATGGTACAAAATTGAAGAAATTTATCTTATTTTGAAACAAAAAGGCAGAAAATTCCCCTTATTTTGAGGCAAAAGGCAGAAATTATTCTCAATTTGAGGTAAAATGCAGAAATTCCCTTTATTTGGGGGCTAAAAGGCAGAAATTCCCTGTATTTTGAAGCAAAATTGCAGAAATTCTCTTAATTTTCGGGCAAAAAGGCAGAAATTCTCCTTATTTTGGGGCAAAAAGACAGAAAATCTCCTTTTTCGGGAGCAAACAGTCAGAAATTCCCCTTATTTTGGGGCAAAATTGCAGAAATTTCCTTTACATTGGGGCAAAATTGCAGAAATTTCCCTTATTTTGGGGCAAAATTGCAGAAATTTCAGGTATTTGAGAAAAAAAGGCAGAAATTTTTTTTGGGGGGGCAAAAAGGCAGAAATTTTTTTTATTTTGGTACAAATTTGCAGAAATTTTTCTTATTTTGGGGCAAAAAGTCAGAAATTCCCCATATTTTGGGGCAAAAATGCAGAAATTCCCCTTATTTTGAGGTAATAAGGCTGAAATTCCCCTTATTTTGGGGCAAAAAGGCAGAAATTTCGTTTATTTTGGGGAAAAGGCAGAAATTGCACTTATTTTGAGTCAAAAAGGTGGAAAATCCCCTTATTTTGGGGCAAAAATGAAGAAATTTGCTTTTTTATGGCAAAAAGTTATACATTCCCTTTATTTTCGGGCAAAAAGGCAGAAATTCTTTGTATTTTGGAGCAAAATTGCAGAAATTCCCCTAATTTTTGGGCAAAAAGGCAAAAATTTTCCTTATTTTGGGGTAAAACTGCAGAAATTTCACTTATTTTGCGGCAAAATGTCAGAAATTCCCCTTATTTTTGGCAAAAAATGCAGAAAATCCCCTTATTTTAGGGCAAAATTGCAGAAATTTCCCTTATTTGGGGACAAAATGAAATTCCCCTTATTTTGGGGCAAAATTGCAGAAATTTCCCTTATTATGGGGAAAAATTGCAGAAATTTCCCTAATTTTAGGGCAAAATTGCAGAAATTTCACTTATTTCAGAGAAAAAAAGCAAAATTTTTTCTTATTTTGGGGCAAAAAGGCAGAAATTCCCATTATTTTGGGGCAATAAGGCAGAAATTCACCTTATTTTGGGGTAAAATTGCAGAAATTTCACATATTTCAGGGCAAAACGGCAGAAATTCCCCTTATTTTGGGGCAAAAAGGCAGAAATTTCCCTTATTTTGGGATAAAATTGCAGAAATTTCCCTTATTTGGAGGCAAAAAGGCAGAAAATCCACTTAATTTCGGGTAAAAAGGCAGAAATTTCTCGTATTTTGGAGCAAAATTGCAGAAACTCCCCTAATTTTGGGGCTAAAAGGCACAATTTCCCTTTATTTTGGGGCAAAAATAGAGAAATTCTTTTTATTTTGGGGCAAAAATCAGAAATTTCCTTTATTTTGGGGCAAAATTTTAGAAATTTCTTTTATATTGTTACAGACTTGCAGAAATTTTTCTTATTTTGTGGCAAAAAGGCAGAAATTCCCCATATTTTGGTGCAAAAAGGCTGAAATTCCCCTTATTTTGAGGTAAAATCCTGAAATTCCCCATATTTTGGGGCAAAAAGGCAGAAATTCCCCTCATTTGGGGGCAAAAAGGCACAAATTTCCCTTATTTTCGGGCATAATTGCAGGAATTTCATTTATTTCAGGGCAAAAAGTCAGAAATTCCTTTTATTTTCGGGCAAAAACAGAAATTTCTTTTCTTTTGATACAAAATTGTAGAAATTTTCCTTATTTTGGAACAAAAAGGCAAAAATTACCCATATTTTGGGGAAAAAGGCAGAAATTCCCCTTATTTTGAGGTAAAAAGGCTGAAATTCCCGTTATTTTGGGGCAAAAAGGCAGAAATTCCCTTTACTTTGTGGCAAAAAGGCAGAAATTCCCGTTAATTGGGGCAGAAAAGCAGAAATTTTCCTTATTTAAGGGCAATAGGGCAGAAATTCCCCTTATTTTGTGGCAAAAAGGCAGAAATTCCCCTTATTTGAAGGTAAAATGCTGAAATTCCCCTTATTTTCGGCAAAAAGGCAGAAATTCCTATTATTTTGGGGCAAAATTGCAGAAATTTCAATTATTTCTGGGCAAAAAGTCAGATATTTGCCTTATTTTGGGGCAAAAAGCAGAAATTCCCTTAATTTTGGGGCCAAAAACAGAAATTCCCCTTATTTTGGGGTAAAATTGCAGAAATTTCAAATATTTCAGGGCAAAAAGGCAGAAATTCCACTTTATTTCGGACAATAACGCAGAAATTCCCCGTATTTTAAAGCTAAATTTCAGAAATTCCCCTTATATTGGTGCAAAAATGGAGAAATTCCCTTTATTTTTGTGCAATAAGGCAGATTTCCCCGTATTTTGAAGCAAAATTGCACATATTTCCCTAATTTTGAAGGAAAATGCAGAAATTCACATTATTTTGGAACAAAAAGACAGAAATTCTCCTTATTTCAGGGCAAAAAGTCAGAAATTCCCCTTCTTTTGGGGTAAAATTGCAGAAATTTTCTTTATTTTGGGGCAAAATTGCAGAAATTTCTCTTATTTTGGGGCAAAATTGCAGAAATTTCACTTATTTCAGGGAAAAAGTGCAGAAATTTCTCTTATTTTGGGGCAAAAAGGCAGAAATTTCTTTTATTTTGGTACAAAATTGCAGAAATTTTCTTTATTTTGGGGCAAAATTGCAGAAATTTCCCTTATTTTGGGGCAAAATTGCAGAAATTTCACTTATTTCAGGGAAAAAGTGCAGAAATTTCTCTTATTTTGGGGCAAAAAGGCAGAAATTTCTTTTATTTTGGTACAAAATTGCAGAAATTTTCTTTATTTTGGGGCAAAAATGAAGAAATTCCCCATATTTTGGGGCAAAAAGGCAGAGATTTGCCTTATTATGAGGTAAAATGCTGAAATTCCCCTTATTTTGGGGCAAAAATACAGAAATTCCCTTTATTTTGTGGCAAAAAAGGCAGAAATTTCCCTTATTTTGGGACAAAATTGCAGAAATTTCACTTATTTTAGGGCAAAATTCAAAAATTCCTTTTATTTTGGGGCAAAAAGACAGAAATTCCGTTCATTTTTAGGTAAAAAGACAGAAATTTCACTTATTTTGAGGTAAGAAGGCAGAAATTCCTCTTATTTTGCGGCAAAAATGAAGAAATTTCTCTTTTTTGTGGCAAAAGGTATACATTCCCCTTATTTTCGGGCAAAAAAGCAGAAATTCCCCGTATTTTGGAGCAGAATTGAAGAAGATCCCCTAATTGTGGGGCAAAAAGGCAGAAATTCCCTATATGTTGTGGCAAAAAGACAGAAATTCTCCTTATTTTGGGGCAAAACTCAGAAATTCCACTTATTTTGGGGCAAAATTCCAGAAATTTCCCTTATTTTGGGGCAAAATGGCAGAAATTTTACTTATTTTGGGGCACAATTGGAGAAATTTCACTTATTTCAGGTAAAAATGGCAGAAATTTTTCTTATTTTGGGGCAAAAAGGCAGAAATTCCTAATATTTTGTGGCAAAAATGCAGAAATTCCCCTTATTTTGAGGTAAAAAGGCTGAAATTCCCCTTATTTGGGGGCAAAAAGGCAGAAATTTTTCTTATTTTGGGGCAAAATTGCAGACATTTCACTTATTTCAGGGTAATAAGTCAGAAATTTTCCTTATTTTGGGGCAAAAAAGACAGAAATTCCCTTTGTTTTGGGGGGAAAATACAGAAATTCCACTTCTTTGAAGGCAAAAAGGCAGAAATTCCCCTTATTTTGGAGCAAAAATGAAGAAATTCCCCTAATTGTTGGGCAAAAAGGCAGAAATTCTCCTTGTTTTGGGGCAAAACTCAGAAATTCCACTTATTTTGGGGCAAAATTCCAGAAATTTCCCTTATTTTGGGGCAAAATTGCAAACATTTAACTTATTTCAGGGTAATAAGTCAGAAATTTTCCTTATTTTGGGGCAAAAAACACAGAAATTCCCTTTGTTTTGGAAGGAAAATACAGAAATTCCACTTCTTTAGAGGCAAAAAGGCAGAAATTCCCCTTATTTTGAAGCAAAAATGAAGAAATTCCCCTAATTGTTGGGCAAAAAGGCAGAAATTCCCTATATGTTGGGACAAAAAGACAGAAATTCTCCTTATTTTGGGACAAAACTCAGAAATTCCACTTATTTTGGGGCAAAATTGCAGGAATTTACCTTATTTTGAGGCAAAATTGCAGAAATTTCCCTTATTTGGGGCAAAATTGCAGAAATTTCACTTATTTTCAGGTAAAAAGGCTGAAATATTTTTTATTTTGGGGCAAAAAGGAAGAAATTCCCCTTATTTTGGGGCAAAATTGCAGAAATTTTCCTTATTTTGGGGCAAAAAGGCTGAAATTCTTATTTTGAGGTAAAATGCTGAAATTCCCCATATTTTGGGGCAAAAGGCAAAACTTCTTCTTATTTTGGGGCAAAGAGGCACAAATTTCCCTTATTTTCGGGCAAAATTGCAGAAATTTCATTTATTTCAGGGCAAAAAGTCAGAAATTCCTTTTATTTTGGGGCAAAGAGCAGAAATTTCTTTTGGTACAAAATTGAAGAAATTTATCTTATTTTGAAACAAAAAGGCAGAAAATTCCCCTTATTTTGAGGCAAAAGGCAGAAATTATTCTCAATTTGAGGTAAAATGCAGAAATTCCCTTTATTTTGGGGCTAAAAGGCAGAAATTCCCTGTATTTTGAAGCAAAATTGCAGAAATTCTCTTAATTTTCAGGCAAAAAGGCAGAAATTCTCCTTATTTTGGGGCAAAAAGACAGAAAATCTCCTTTTTCGGGAGCAAACAGTCAGAAATTCCCCTTATTTTGGGGCAAAATTGCAGAAATTTCCTTTACATTGGGGCAAAATTGCAGAAATTCCCCTAATTTTTGGGCAAAAAGGCAGAAATTTTCCTTATTTTGGGGTAAAACTGCAGAAATTTCACTTATTTTGCGGCAAAATGTCAGAAATTCTCCTTATTTTTGGCAAAAAATGCAGAAAATCCCCTTATTTTAGGGCAAAATTGCAGAAATTTCCCTTATTTGGGGACAAAAACAGAAATTCCCCTTATTTTGGGGCAAAATTGCAGAAATTTCCCTTATTATGGGGAAAAATTGCAGAAATTTCCCTTATTTTAGGGCAAAATTGCAGAAATTTTACTTATTTCAGAGAAAAAAAGCAAAAATTTTTCTTATTTTGGGGCAAAAAGGCAGAAATTCCCATTATTTTGGGGCAAAAATGCAGAAATTCACCTAATTTTGGGGTAAAATTGCAGAAAATTCACATATTTCAGGGCAAAACGGCAGAAATTCCCCTTATTTTGGGGCAAAAAGGCAGAAATTTCCCTTATTTTGGGATAAAATTGCAGAAATTTTCCTTATTTGGAGGCAAAAAGGCAGAAAATCCACTTAATTTCGGGTAAAAAGGCAGAAATTTCTCGTATTTTGGAGCAAAATTGCAGAAACTCCCCTAATTTTGGGGCTAAAAGGCAGAATTTCCCTTTATTTTGGGGCAAAAATAGAGAAATTCTTTTTATTTTGGGGCAAAAATCAGAAATTTCCTTTATTTTGGGGCAAAATTTTAGAAATTTCTTTTATATTGTTACAGACTTGCAGAAATTTTTCTTATTTTGTGGCAAAATGGCAGAAATTCCCCATATTTTGGTGCAAAAAGGCTGAAATTCCCCTTATTTTGAGGTAAAATCCTGAAATTCCCCATATTTTGGGGCAAAAAGGCAGAAATTCCCCTCATTTGGGGGCAAAAAGGCACAAATTTCCCTTATTTTCGGGCATAATTGCAGGAATTTCATTTATTTCAGGGCAAAAAGTCAGAAATTCCTTTTATTTTGGGGCAAAAACAGAAATTTCTTTTATTTTGATACAAAATTGTAGAAATTTTCCTTATTTTGGAACAAAAAGGCAAAAATTACCCATATTTTGGGGAAAAAGGCAGAAATTCCCCTTATTTTGAGGTAAAAAGGCTGAAATTCCCGTTATTTTGGGGCAAAAAGGCAGAAATTCCCTTTACTTTGTGGCAAAAAGGCAGAAATTCCCGTTAATTGGGGCAGAAAAGCGAAATTTTCCTTATTTAAGGGCAATAGGGCAGAAATTCCCCTTATTTTGTGGCAAAAAGGCAGAAATTCCCCTTATTTGAAGGTAAAATGCTGAAATTCCCCTTATTTTCGGCAAAAAGGCAGAAATTCCTATTATTTTGGGGCAAAATTGCAGAAATTTCAATTATTTCTGGGCAAAAAGTCAGATATTTGCCTTATTTTGGGGCAAAAAGCAGAAATTCCCTTAATTTTGGGGCCAAAAACAGAAATTCCCCTTATTTTGGGGTAAAATTGCAGAAATTTCAAATATTTCAGGGCAAAAAGGCAGAAATTCCACTTTATTTCGGACAATAACGCAGAAATTCCCCGTATTTTAAAGCTAAATTTCAGAAATTCCCCTTATATTGGTGCAAAAATGGAGAAATTCCCTTTATTTTTGTGCAATAAGGCAGATTTCCCCGTATTTTGAAGCAAAATTGCACATATTTCCCTAATTTTGAAGGAAAATGCAAGAATTCACATTATTTTGGAACAAAAAGACAGAAATTCTCCTTATTTCAGGGCAAAAAGTCAGAAATTCCCCTTATTTTGGGGTAAAATTGCAGAAATTTTCTTTATTTTGTGGCAAAAATACAGAAATTCCCTTTATTTTGTGGCAAAAAGGCAGAAATTTCCCTTATTTTGGGGCAAAATTGCAGAAATTTCACTTATTTCAGGGAAAAAGTGCAGAAATTTCTCTTATTTTGGGGCAAAAAGGCAGAAATTTCTTTTATTTTGGTACAAAATTGCAGAAATTTTCTTTATTTTGGGGCAAAAATGAAGAAATTCCCCATATTTTGGGGCAAAAAGGCAGAGATTCGCCTTATTATGAGGTAAAATGCTGAAATTCCTCTTATTTTGGGGCAAAAATACAGAAATTCCCTTTATTTTGTGGCAAAAAGGCAGAAATTTCCCTTATTTTGGGGCAAAATTGCAGAAATTTCACTTATTTCAGGGCAAAATTCAAAAATTCCTTTTATTTTTGGGCAAAAAGACAGAAATTTTGTTTATTTTTGGGTAAAAAGGCAGAAATTTCACTTATTGTGAGGTAAGAAGGCAGAAATTCCTCTTATTTTGGGGCAAAAATGAAGAAATTTCCCTTTTTTTGTGGCAAAAGGTATATATTCTCCTTATTTTCGGGCAAAAAAGCAGAAATATCCCGTTTTTTGGAGCACAATTGCAGAAAATCCCCTAATTGTGGGGCAAAAAGGCAGAAATTCCCTATATGTTAGAGCAAAAAGACAGAAATTCTCCGTATTTTGGGGAAAAACTCAGAAATTCCACTTATTTTGGGGCAAATTCCAGAAATTTCCCTTATTTTGGGGCAAATTTGCAGAAATTTCACTTATTTTGGGGCAAAATTGCAGAAATTTCACTTATTTCAGATAAAAAAAAAGGCAGAAATTTTTCTTATTTTGGGGCAAAAAGGCAGAAATTCCTAATATTTTGTGGCAAAAATGCAGAAATTCCCCTTATTTTGAGGTAAAAATGCTGAAATTCCCCTTATTTGGGGGCAAAAAGGCAGAAATTTCCCTTATTTTGGTGCAAAATTGCAGAAATTTCACTTATTTCAGGGCAAAATTCAAAAATTCCTTTTATTTTGGGGCTAAAAGTCAGAAATTCCGTTTATTTTTGGGTAAAAAGGCAGAAATTTCACTTATTTTGAGGTAAGAAGGCAGAAATTCCTCTTATTTTGGGGCAAAAATAAAGAAATTTCCCTTTTTTGTGGCAAAAGGTATATATTCCCCTTATTTTCGGGCAAAAAAGCAGAAATTCCCCCTATTTTGGAGCAGAATTGCAGAAAATCCCCTAATTGTGGAGCAAAAAGGCAGAAATTTCCTATATGTTGGGGCAAAAAGACAGAAATTCTCCTTATTTTGGGGCAAAACTCAGAAATTCCACTTATTTTGGGGCAAAATTGCAGAAATTTCCCTTATTTTGGGGCAAAATTGCAGAAATTTTACTTATTTTGGGGCAAAATTGCAGAAATTTCACTTATTTCAGGTAAAAATGGCAGAAATTTTTCTTATTTTGGGGCAAAAAGGCAGAAATTCCTAATATTTTGTGGCAAAAATGCAGAAATTCCTCTTATTTTGAGGTAAAAAGGCTGAAATTCCCCTTATTTGGGGGCAAAAAGGCAGAAATTTCCCTTATTTTGGGGCAAAATTGCAAACATTTCACTAATTTCAGGGTAATAAGTCAGAAATTTTCCTTATTTTGGGGCAAAAAACACAGAAATTCCCTTTGTTTTGGAAGGAAAATACAGAAATTCCACTTCTTTAGAGGCAAAAAGGCAGAAATTCCCCTTATTTTGAAGCAAAAATGAAGAAATTCCCCTAATTGTTGGGCAAAAAGGCAGAAATTCCCTATATGTTGGGGCAAAAAGACAGAAATTCTCCTTATTTTGGGACAAAACTCAGAAATTCCACTTATTTTGGGGCAAAATTGCAGGAATTTACCTTATTTTGAGGCAAAATTGCAGAAATTTCCCTTATTTGGGGCAAAATTGCAGAAATTTCACTTATTTTCAGGTAAAAAGGCTGAAATATTTTTATTTTGGGGCAAAAAGGAAGAAATTCCCCTTATTTTGGGGCAAAATTGCAGAAATTTTCCTTATTTTGGGGCAAAAAGGCTGAAATTCTTATTTTGAGGTAAAATGCTGAAATTCCCCATATTTTGGGGCAAAAGGCAAAACTTCTTCTTATTTTGGGGCAAAGAGGCACAAATTTCCCTTATTTTCGGGCAAAATTGCAGAAATTTCATTTATTTCAGGGCAAAAAGTCAGAAATTCCTTTTATTTTGGGGCAAAGAGCAGAAATTTCTTTTATTATGGTACAAAATTGAAGAAATTTTTCTTATTTTGAAACAAAAAGGCAGAAAATTCCCCTTATTTTGAGGCAAAAGGCAGAAATTATTCTCAATTTGAGGTAAAATGCAGAAATTCCCTTTATTTTGGGGCTAAAAAACAGAAATTCCCTGTATTTTGAAGCAAAATTGCAGAAATTCTCTAATTTTCGGGCAAAAAGGCAGAAATTCTCCTTATTATGGGGCAAAAAGAGAGAAAATCTCCTTTTTCGGGAGCAAACAGACACAAATTCCCCTAATTTTGGGGCAAAATTGCTGAAATTTCCTTTACATTGGGGCAAAATTGTAGAAATTTCCCTTATTTTGGGGCAAAATTGCAGAAATTTCACGTATTTCAGGGAAAATAGGCAGAAATTTTTTTGGGGGGGCAAAAAGGCAGAAATTTTTTTTATTTTGGTACAAAATTGCAGAAATTTTTCTTATTTTGGGGCAAAAAGTCAGAAATTCCCTATATTTTGGGGCAAAAAGGCAGAAATTCCCCTTATTTTGAGGTAAAAAGGCTGAAATTCCCCTTATTTTGGGTAAAAAGACAGAAATTTCGTTTATTTTGGGGAAAAGGCAGAAATTGCACTTATTTTGAGTCAAAAAGGTGGAAATTCCCCTTATTTTGGGGCAAAAATGAAGAAATTTGCTTTTTTATGGCAAAAAGGTATACATTCCCTTTATTTTCGGGCAAAAAGGCAGAAATTCTTTGTATTTTGGAGCAAAATTGCAGAAATTCCCCTAATTTTTGCGCAAAAAGGCAGAAATTTTCCTTATTTTGGGGTAAAACTGCAGAAATTTCACTTATTTTGCGGCAAAATGTCAGAAATTCCTTTTATTTTTGGCAAAAAATGCAGAAAATCCCCTTATTTTAGGGCAAAATTGCAGAAATTTCCCTTATTTGGGGGCAAAAACAGAAATTCCCCTTATTTTGGGGCAAAATTGCAGAAATTTCCCTTATTATGGGAAAAAATTGCAGAAATTTCCTTTATTATAGGGCAAAATTGCAGAAATTTCACTTATTTCAGAGAAAAAAAAGCAAAAATTTTTCTTATTTTGGGGCAAAAAGGCAGAAATTCCCAATTTTTGGGGCAAAAAGGCAGAAATTCACCTTATTTTGGGGTAAAATTGCAGAAATTTCACATATTTCGGGGCAAAATGGCAGAAATTCCCCTTATTTTGGGGCAAAAAGGCAGAAATTTCCCTTATTTTGGGATAAAATTGCAGAAATTTTTTCTTATTTGGGGGCAAAAAGGCAGAAAATCCACTTAATTTCGGGTAAAAATGCAGAAATTTCTCGTATTTTGGAGCAAAATTGCAGAAACTCCCCTAATTTTGGGGCTAAAAGGCAGAATTTCCCTTTATTTTGGGGCAAAAATAGAGAAATTCTTTTTATTTTGGGGCAAAAATCAGAAATTTCCTTTATTTTGGGGCAAAATTTTAGAAATTTCTTTTATATTGTTACAGACTTGCAGAAATTTTTCTTATTTTGTGGCAAAAAGGCAGAAATTCCCCATATTTTGGTGCAAAAAGGCTGAAATTCCCCTTATTTTGAGGTAAAATCCTGAAATTCCCCATATTTTGGGGCAAAAAGGCAGAAATTCCCCTCATTTGGGGGCAAAAAGGCCCAAATTTCCCTTATTTTCGGGCATAATTGCAGGAATTTCATTTATTTCAGGGCAAAAAGTCAGAAATTCCTTTTATTTTGGGGCAAAAACAGAAATTTCTTTTATTTTGATACAAAATTGTAGAAATTTTCCTTATTTTGGAACAAAAAGGCAAAAATTACCCATATTTTGGGGAAAAAGGCAGAAATTCCCCTTATTTTGAGGTAAAAAGGCTGAAATTCCCGTTATTTTGGGGCAAAAAGGCAGAAATTCCCTTTACTTTGTGGCAAAAAGGCAGAAATTCCCGTTAATTGGGGCAGAAAAGCAGAAATTTTCCTTATTTAAGGGCAATAGGGCAGAAATTCCCCTTATTTTGTGGCAAAAAGGCATAAATTCCCCTTATTTGAAGGTAAAATGCTGAAATTCCCCTTATTTTCGGCAAAAAGGCAGAAATTCCTATTATTTTGGGGCAAAATTGCAGAAATTTCAATTATTTCTGGGCAAAAAGTCAGATATTTGCCTTATTTTGGGGCAAAAAGCAGAAATTCCCTTAATTTTGGGGCCAAAAACAGAAATTCCCCTTATTTTGGGGTAAAATTGCAGAAATTTCAAATATTTCAGGGCAAAAAGGCAGAAATTCAACTTTATTTCGGACAATAACGCAGAAATTCCCCATATTTTAAAGCTAAATTTAAGAAATTCCCCTTATATTGGTGCAAAAATGGAGAAATTCCCTTTATTTTTGTGCAATAAGGCAGATTTCCCCGTATTTTGAAGCAAAATTGCACATATTTCCCTAATTTTGAAGGAAAATGCAGAAATTCACATTATTTTGGAACAAAAAGACAGAAATTCTCCTTATTTCAGTGCAAAAAGTCAGAAATTCCCCTTCTTTTGGGGTAAAATTGCAGAAATTTTCTTTATTTTGGGGCAAAATTGCAGACATTTCTCTTATTTTGGGGCAAAATTGCAGAAATTTCACTTATTTCAGGGAAAAAGTGCAGAAATTTCTCTTATTTTGGGGCAAAAAGGCAGAAATTTCTTTTATTTTGGTACAAAATTGCAGAAATTTTCTTTATTTTGGGGCAAAATTGCAGAAATTTCCCTTATTTTGGGGCAAAATTGCAGAAATTTCACTTATTTCAGGGAAAAAGTGCAGAAATTTCTCTTATTTTGGGGCAAAAAGGCAGAAATTTCTTTTATTTTGGTACAAAATTGCAGAAATTTTCTTTATTTTGGGGCAAAAATGAAGAAGTTCCCCATATTTTGGGGCAAAAAGGCAGATATTTGCCTTATTATGAGGTAAAATGCTGAAATTCCCCTTATTTTGGGGCAAAAATACAGAAATTCCCTTCATTTTGTGGCAAAAAGGCAGAAATTTCCCTTATTTTGGGGCAAAATTGCAGAAATTTCCCTTATTTTGGGGCAAAATTGCAGAAATTTTAGATATTTTGGGGCAAAATTGCAGAAATTTTACTTATTTTGGGGCACAATTGCAGAAATTTCACTTATTTCAAGTAAAAATGGCAAAAATTTTTCTTATTTTGGGGCAAAAAGGCAGAAATTCCTAATATTTTGTGGCAAAAATGCAGAAATTCCCCTTATTTTGAGGTAAAAAAGCTGAAATTTTCCTTATTTTGGGGCAAAAAGGCAGAAATTTCCCTTATTTTGGGGCAAAATTGCAAACATTTAACTTATTTCAGGGTAATAAGTCAGAAATTTTCCTTATTTTGGGGCAAAAAACACAGAAATTCCCTTTGTTTTGGAAGGAAAATACAGAAATTCCACTTCTTTAGAGGCAAAAAGGCAGAAATTCCCCTTATTTTGAAGCAAAAATGAAGAAATTCCCCTAATTGTTGGGCAAAAAGGCCGAAATTCCCTATATGTTGGGGCAAAAAGACAGAAATTCTCCTTATTTTGGGACAAAACTCAGAAATTCCACTTATTTTGGGGCAAAATTGCAGGAATTTACCTTATTTTGAGGCAAAATTGCAGAAATTTCCCTTATTTGGGGCAAAATTGCAGAAATTTCACTTATTTTCAGGTAAAAAGGCTGAAATATCCTTTATTTTGGGGCAAAAAGGAAGAAATTCCCCTTATTTTGGGGCAAAATTGCAGAAATTTTCCTTATTTTGGGGTAAAAAGGCTGAAATTCTTATTTTGAGGTAAAATGCTGAAATTCCCCATATTTTGGGGCAAAAGGCAAAACTTCTTCTTATTTTGGGGCAAAGAGGCACAAATTTCCCTTATTTTCGGGCAAAATTGCAGAAATTTCATTTATTTCAGGGCAAAAAGTCAGAAATTCCTTTTATTTTGGGGCAAAGAGCAGAAATTTCTTTTATTATGGTACAAAATTGAAGAAATTTTTCTTATTTTGAAACAAAAAGGCAGAAAATTCCCCTTATTTTGAGGCAAAAGGCAGAAATTATTCTCAATTTGAGGTAAAATGCAGAAATTCCCTTTATTTTGGGGCTAAAAGGCAGAAATTCCCTGTATTTTGAAGCAAAATTGCAAAAATTCTCTTAATTTTCGGGCAAAAAGGCAGAAATTCTCCTTATTTTGGGGCAAAAAGACAAAAAATCTCCTTTTTCGGGAGCAAACAGTCAGAAATTCCCCTTATTTTGGGGCAAAATTGCAGAAATTTCCTTTACATTGGGGCAAAATTGCAGAAATTTCCCTTATTTTGGGGCAAAATTGCAGAAATTTCAGGTATTTGAGAAAAAAAGGCAGAAATTTTTTGGGGGGGCAAAAAGGCAGAAATTTTTTTTATTTTGGTACAAAATTGCAGAAATTTTTCTTATTTTGGGGCAAAAAGTCAGAAATTCCCCATATTTTGGGGCAAAAATGCAGAAATTCCCCTTATCTTGAGGTAATAAGGCTGAAATTCCCCTTATTTTGGGGCAAAAAGGCAGAAATTTCATTTATTTTGGGGAAAAGGCAGAAATTGCACTTATTTTGAGTCAAAAAGGTGGAAAATCCCCTTATTTTGGGGCAAAAATGAAGAAATTTGCTTTTTTATGGCAAAAAGGTATACATTCCCTTTATTTTCGGGCAAAAAGGCAGAAATTCTTTGTATTTTGGAGCAAAATTGCAGAAATTCCCCTAATTTTTGGGCAAAAAGGCAGAAATTTTCCTTATTTTGGGGTAAAACTGCAGAAATTTCACTTATTTTGCGGCAAAATGTCAGAAATTCCCCTTATTTTTGGCAAAAAATGCAGAAAATCCCCTTATTTTAGGGCAAAATTGCAGAAATTTCCTTTATTTGGGGACAAAAACAGAAATTTCCCTTATTTTGGGGCAAAATTGCAGAAATTTCCCTTATTATGGGGAAAAATTGCAGAAATTTCCCTTATTTTAGGGCAAAATTGCAGAAATTTCACTTATTTCAGAGAAAAATAGAAAAATTTTTTCTTATTTTGGGGCAAAAAGGCAGAAATTCCCATTATTTTGGGGCAAAAAGGCAGAAATTCACCTTATTTTGGGGTAAAATTGCAGAAATTTCACATATTTCAGGGCAAAACGGCAGAAATTCCCCTTATTTTGGGGCAAAAAGGCAGAAATATCCCTTATTTTGGGATAAAATTGCAGAAATTTCCCTTATTTGGAGGCAAAAAGGCAGAAAATCCACTTAATTTCGGGTAAAAAGACAGAAATTTCTCGTATTTTGGAGCAAAATTGCAGAAACTCCCCTAATTTTGGGGCTAAAAGGCAGAATTTCCCTTTATTTTGGGGCAAAAATAGAGAAATTCTTTTTATTTTGGGGCAAAAATCAGAAATTTCCTTTATTTTGGGGCAAAATTTTAGAAATTTCTTTTATATTGTTACAGACTTGCAGAAATTTTTCTTATTTTGTGGCAAAAAGGCAGAAATTCCCCATATTTTGGTGCAAAAAGGCTAAAATTCCCCTTATTTTGAGGTAAAATCCTGAAATTCCCCATATTTTGGGGCAAAAAGGCAGAAATTCCCCTCATTTGGGGGCAAAAAGGCACAAATTTCCCTTATTTTCGGGCATAATTGCAGGAATTTCATTTATTTCAGGGCAAAAAGTCAGAAATTCCTTTTATTTTGGGGCAAAAACAGAAATTTCTTTTATTTTGATACAAAATTGTAGAAATTTTCCTTATTTTGGAACAAAAAGGCAAAAATTACCCATATTTTGGGGAAAAAGGCAGAAATTCCCCTTATTTTGAGGTAAAAAGGCTGAAATTCCCGTTATTTTGGGGCAAAAAGGCAGAAATTCCCTTTACTTTGTGGCAAAAAGGCAGAAATTCCCGTTAATTGGGGCAGAAAAGTGAAATTTTCCTTATTTAAGGGCAATAGGGCAGAAATTCCCCTTATTTTGTGGCAAAAAGGCAGAAATTCCCCTTATTTGAAGGTAAAATGCTGAAATTCCCCTTATTTTCGGCAAAAAGGCAGAAATTCCTATTATTTTGGGGCAAAATTGCAGAAATTTCAATTATTTCTGGGCAAAAAGTCAGATATTTGCCTTATTTTGGGGCAAAAAGCAGAAATTCCCTTAATTTTGGGGCCAAAAACAGAAATTCCCCTTATTTTGGGGTAAAATTGCAGAAATTTCAAATATTTCAGGGCAAAAAGGCAGAAATTCCACTTTATTTCGGACAATAACGCAGAAATTCCCCGTATTTTAAAGCTAAATTTCAGAAATTCCCCTTATATTGGTGCAAAAATGGAGAAATTCCCTTTATTTTTGTGCAATAAGGCAGATTTCCCCGTATTTTGATGCAAAATTGCACATATTTCCCTAATTTTGAAGGAAAATGCAGGAATTCACATTATTTTGGAACAAAAAGACAGAAATTCTCCTTATTTCAGGGCAAAAATTCAGAAATTCCCCTTATTTTGGGGTAAAATTGCAGAAATTTTCTTTATTTTGGGGCAAAATTTCAGAAATTTCCCTTATTTTGGGGCAAAATTGCAGAAATTTCACTTATTTCAGGGAAAAAGTGCAGAAATTTCTCTTATTTTGGGGCAAAAAGGCAGAAATTTCTTTTATTTTGGTACAAAATTGCAGAAATTTTCTTTATTTTGGGGCAAAAATGAAGAAATTCCTCATATTTTGGAGCAAAAAGGCAGAGATTCGCCTTATTATGAGGTAAAATGCTGAAATTCCCCTTATTTTGGGGCAAAAATACAGAAATTCCCTTTATTTTGTGGCAAAAAGTCAGAAATTTCCCTTATTTTGGGGCAAAATTGCAGAAATTTCACTTATTTCAGGGCAAAATTCAAAAATTCCTTTTATTTTTGGGCAAAAAGACAGAAATTTTGTTTATTTTTGGGTAAAAAGGCAGAAATTTCACTTATTGTGAGGTAAGAAGGCAGAAATTCCTCTTATTTTGGGGCAAAAATGAAGAAATTTCCCTTTTTTGTGGCAAAAGGTATATATTCTCCTTATTTTCGGGCAAAAAAGCAGAAATATCCCGTTTTTTGGAGCACAATTGCAGAAAATCCCCTAATTGTGGGGCAAAAAGGCAGAAATTCCCTATATGTTGGGGCAAAAAGACAGAAATTCTCCTTATTTTGGGGCAAAACTCAGAAATTCCACTTATTTTGGGGCAAAATTCCAGAAATTTCCCTTATTTTAGGGCAAAATTGCAGAAATTTCACTTATTTTGGGGCAAAATTGCAGAAATTTCACTTATTTCAGATAAAAAAAAGGCAGAAATTTTTCTTATTTTGGGGCAAAAAGGCAGAAATTCCTAATATTTTGTGGCAAAAATGCAGAAATTCCCCTTATTTTGAGGTAAAAAGGCTGAAATTCCCCTTATTTTGTGGCAAAAAGGCAGAAATTTCCCTTATTTTGGGGCAAAATTGCGAACATTTCACTAAATTCAGGGTAATAAGTCAGAAATTTTCCTTATTTTGGGGCAAAAAACACAGAAATTCCCTTTGTTTTGGAAGGAAAATACAGAAATTCCACTTCTTTAGAGGCAAAAAGGCAGAAATTCCCCTTATTTTGAAGCAAAAATGAAGAAATTCCCCTAATTGTTGAGCAAAATGGCAGAAATTCCCTATATGTTGGGGCAAAAAGACAGAAATTCTCCTTATTTTGGGACAAAACTCAGAAATTCCACTTATTTTGGGGCAAAATTGCAGGAATTTACCTTATTTTGAGGCAAAATTGCAGAAATTTCCCTTATTTGGGGCAAAATTGCAGAAATTTCACTTATTTTCAGGTAAAAAGGCTGAAATATCCTTTATTTTGGGGCAAAAAGGAAGAAATTCCCCTTATTTTGGATCAAAATTGCAGAAATTTTCCTTATTTTGGGGCAAAAAGGCTGAAATTCTTATTTTGAGGTAAAATGCTGAAATTCCCCATATTCTGGGGCAAAAGGTAAAACTTCTTCTTATTTTTAGGGAAAGAGGCACAAATTTCCCTTATTTTCGGGCAAAATTGCAGAAATTTCATTTATTTCAGGGCAAAAAGTCAGAAATTCCTTTTATTTTGGGGCAAAGAGCAGAAATTTCTTTTATTATGGTACAAAATTGAAGAAATTTTTCTTATTTTGAAACAAAAAGGCAGAAAATTCCCCTTATTTTGAGGCAAAAGGCAGAAATTATTCTCAATTTGAGGTAAAATGCAGAAATTCCCTTTATTTTGGGGCTAAAAGGCAGAAATTCCCTGTATTTTGAAGCAAAATTGCAAAAATTCTCTTAATTTTCGGGCAAAAAGGCAGAAATTCTCCTTATTTTGGGGCAAAAAGACAAAAAATCTCCTTTTTCGGGAGCAAACAGTCAGAAATTCCCCTTATTTTGGGGCAAAATTGCAGAAATTTCCTTTACATTGGGGCAAAATTGCAGAAATTTCCCTTATTTTGGGGCAAAATTGCAGAAATTTCAGGTATTTGAGAAAAAAAGGCAGAAATTTTTTGGGGGGGCAAAAAGGCAGAAATTTTTTTTATTTTGGTACAAAATTGCAGAAATTTTTCTTATTTTGGGGCAAAAAGTCAGAAATTCCCCATATTTTTGGGCAAAAATGCAGAAATTCCCCTTATCTTGAGGTAATAAGGCTGAAATTCCCCTTATTTTGGGGCAAAAAGGCAGAAATTTCATTTATTTTGGGGAAAAGGCAGAAATTGCACTTATTTTGAGTCAAAAAGGTGGAAAATCCCCTTATTTTGGGGCAAAAATGAAGAAATTTGCTTTTTTATGGCAAAAAGGTATACATTCCCTTTATTTTCGGGCAAAAAGGCAGAAATTCTTTGTATTTTGGAGCAAAATTGCAGAAATTCCCCTAATTTTTGGGCAAAAAGGCAGAAATTTTCGTTATTTTGGGGTAAAACTGCAGAAATTTCACTTATTTTGCGGCAAAATGTCAGAAATTCCCCTTATTTTTGGCAAAAAATGCAGAAAATCCCCTTATTTTAGGGCAAAATTGCAGAAATTTCCTTTATTTGGGGACAAAAACAGAAATTTCCCTTATTTTGGGGCAAAATTGCAGAAATTTCCTTTACATTGGGGCAAAATTGCAGAAATTTCCCTTATTTTAGGGCAAAATTGCAGAAATTTCACTTATTTTGGGGCAAAATTGCAGAAATTTCACTTATTTCAGATAAAAAAAAGGCAGAAATTTTTCTTATTTTGGGGCAAAAAGGCAGAAATTCCTAATATTTTGTGGCAAAAATGCAGAAATTCCCCTTATTTTGAGGTAAAAAGGCTGAAATTCCCCTTATTTTGTGGCAAAAAGGCAGAAATTTCCCTTATTTTGGGGCAAAATTGCGAACATTTCACTAATTTCAGGGTAATAAGTCAGAAATTTTCCTTATTTTGGGGCAAAAAACACAGAAATTCCCTTTGTTTTGGAAGGAAAATACAGAAATTCCACTTCTTTAGAGGCAAAAAGGCAGAAATTCCCCTTATTTTGAAGCAAAAATGAAGAAATTCCCCTAATTGTTGAGCAAAATGGCAGAAATTCCCTATATGTTGGGGCAAAAAGACAGAAATTCTCCTTATTTTGGGACAAAACTCAGAAATTCCACTTATTTTGGGGCAAAATTGCAGGAATTTACCTTATTTTGAGGCAAAATTGCAGAAATTTCCCTTATTTGGGGCAAAATTGCAGAAATTTCACTTATTTTCAGGTAAAAAGGCTGAAATATCCTTTATTTTGGGGCAAAAAGGAAGAAATTCCCCTTATTTTGGATCAAAATTGCAGAAATTTTCCTTATTTTGGGGCAAAAAGGCTGAAATTCTTATTTTGAGGTAAAATGCTGAAATTCCCCATATTCTGGGGCAAAAGGTAAAACTTCTTCTTATTTTTAGGGAAAGAGGCACAAATTTCCCTTATTTTCGGGCAAAATTGCAGAAATTTCATTTATTTCAGGGCAAAAAGTCAGAAATTCCTTTTATTTTGGGGCAAAGAGCAGAAATTTCTTTTATTATGGTACAAAATTGAAGAAATTTTTCTTATTTTGAAACAAAAAGGCAGAAAATTCCCCTTATTTTGAGGCAAAAGGCAGAAATTATTCTCAATTTGAGGTAAAATGCAGAAATTCCCTTTATTTTGGGGCTAAAAGGCAGAAATTCCCTGTATTTTGAAGCAAAATTGCAAAAATTCTCTTAATTTTCGGGCAAAAAGGCAGAAATTCTCCTTATTTTGGGGCAAAAAGACAAAAAATCTCCTTTTTCGGGAGCAAACAGTCAGAAATTCCCCTTATTTTGGGGCAAAATTGCAGAAATTTCCTTTACATTGGGGCAAAATTGCAGAAATTTCCCTTATTTTGGGGCAAAATTGCAGAAATTTCAGGTATTTGAGAAAAAAAGGCAGAAATTTTTTGGGGGGGCAAAAAGGCAGAAATTTTTTTTATTTTGGTACAAAATTGCAGAAATTTTTCTTATTTTGGGGCAAAAAGTCAGAAATTCCCCATATTTTGGGGCAAAAATGCAGAAATTCCCCTTATCTTGAGGTAATAAGGCTGAAATTCCCCTTATTTTGGGGCAAAAAGGCAGAAATTTCATTTATTTTGGGGAAAAGGCAGAAATTGCACTTATTTTGAGTCAAAAAGGTGGAAAATCCCCTTATTTTGGGGCAAAAATGAAGAAATTTGCTTTTTTATGGCAAAAAGGTATACATTCCCTTTATTTTCGGGCAAAAAGGCAGAAATTCTTTGTATTTTGGAGCAAAATTGCAGAAATTCCCCTAATTTTTGGGCAAAAAGGCAGAAATTTTCCTTATTTTGGGGTAAAACTGCAGAAATTTCACTTATTTTGCGGCAAAATGTCAGAAATTCCCCTTATTTTTGGCAAAAAATGCAGAAAATCCCCTTATTTTAGGGCAAAATTGCAGAAATTTCCTTTATTTGGGGACAAAAACAGAAATTTCCCTTATTTTGGGGCAAAATTGCAGAAATTTCCCTTATTATGGGGAAAAATTGCAGAAATTTCCCTTATTTTAGGGCAAAATTGCAGAAATTTCACTTATTTCAGAGAAAAATAGAAAAATTTTTTCTTATTTTGGGGCAAAAAGGCAGAAATTCCCATTATTTTGGGGCAAAAAGGCAGAAATTCACCTTATTTTGGGGTAAAATTGCAGAAATTTCACATATTTCAGGGCAAAACGGCAGAAATTCCCCTTATTTTGGGGCAAAAAGGCAGAAATATCCCTTATTTTGGGATAAAATTGCAGAAATTTCCCTTATTTGGAGGCAAAAAGGCAGAAAATCCACTTAATTTCGGGTAAAAAGACAGAAATTTCTCGTATTTTGGAGCAAAATTGCAGAAACTCCCCTAATTTTGGGGCTAAAAGGCAGAATTTCCCTTTATTTTGGGGCAAAAATAGAGAAATTCTTTTTATTTTGGGGCAAAAATCAGAAATTTCCTTTATTTTGGGGCAAAATTTTAGAAATTTCTTTTATATTGTTACAGACTTGCAGAAATTTTTCTTATTTTGTGGCAAAAAGGCAGAAATTCCCCATATTTTGGTGCAAAAAGGCTGAAATTCCCCTTATTTTGAGGTAAAATCCTGAAATTCCCCATATTTTGGGGCAAAAAGGCAGAAATTCCCCTCATTTGGGGGCAAAAAGGCACAAATTTCCCTTATTTTCGGGCATAATTGCAGGAATTTCATTTATTTCAGGGCAAAAAGTCAGAAATTCCTTTTATTTTGGGGCAAAAACAGAAATTTCTTTTATTTTGATACAAAATTGTAGAAATTTTCCTTATTTTGGAACAAAAAGGCAAAAATTACCCATATTTTGGGGAAAAAGGCAGAAATTCCCCTTATTTTGAGGTAAAAAGGCTGAAATTCCCGTTATTTTGGGGCAAAAAGGCAGAAATTCCCTTTACTTTGTGGCAAAAAGGCAGAAATTCCCGTTAATTGGGGCAGAAAAGTGAAATTTTCCTTATTTAAGGGCAATAGGGCAGAAATTCCCCTTATTTTGTGGCAAAAAGGCAGAAATTCCCCTTATTTGAAGGTAAAATGCTGAAATTCCCCTTATTTTCGGCAAAAAGGCAGAAATTCCTATTATTTTGGGGCAAAATTGCAGAAATTTCAATTATTTCTGGGCAAAAAGTCAGATATTTGCCTTATTTTGGGGCAAAAAGCAGAAATTCCCTTAATTTTGGGGCCAAAAACAGAAATTCCCCTTATTTTGGGGTAAAATTGCAGAAATTTCAAATATTTCAGGGCAAAAAGGCAGAAATTCCACTTTATTTCGGACAATAACGCAGAAATTCCCCGTATTTTAAAGCTAAATTTCAGAAATTCCCCTTATATTGGTGCAAAAATGGAGAAATTCCCTTTATTTTTGTGCAATAAGGCAGATTTCCCCGTATTTTGATGCAAAATTGCACATATTTCCCTAATTTTGAAGGAAAATGCAGGAATTCACATTATTTTGGAACAAAAAGACAGAAATTCTCCTTATTTCAGGGCAAAAATTCAGAAATTCCCCTTATTTTGGGGTAAAATTGCAGAAATTTTCTTTATTTTGGGGCAAAATTTCAGAAATTTCCCTTATTTTGGGGCAAAATTGCAGAAATTTCACTTATTTCAGGGAAAAAGTGCAGAAATTTCTCTTATTTTGGGGCAAAAAGGCAGAAATTTCTTTTATTTTGGTACAAAATTGCAGAAATTTTCTTTATTTTGGGGCAAAAATGAAGAAATTCCTCATATTTTGGAGCAAAAAGGCAGAGATTCGCCTTATTATGAGGTAAAATGCTGAAATTCCCCTTATTTTGGGGCAAAAATACAGAAATTCCCTTTATTTTGTGGCAAAAAGTCAGAAATTTCCCTTATTTTGGGGCAAAATTGCAGAAATTTCACTTATTTCAGGGCAAAATTCAAAAATTCCTTTTATTTTTGGGCAAAAAGACAGAAATTTTGTTTATTTTTGGGTAAAAAGGCAGAAATTTCACTTATTGTGAGGTAAGAAGGCAGAAATTCCTCTTATTTTGGGGCAAAAATGAAGAAATTTCCCTTTTTTGTGGCAAAAGGTATATATTCTCCTTATTTTCGGGCAAAAAAGCAGAAATATCCCGTTTTTTGGAGCACAATTGCAGAAAATCCCCTAATTGTGGGGCAAAAAGGCAGAAATTCCCTATATGTTGGGGCAAAAAGACAGAAATTCTCCTTATTTTGGGGCAAAACTCAGAAATTCCACTTATTTTGGGGCAAAATTCCAGAAATTTCCCTTATTTTAGGGCAAAATTGCAGAAATTTCACTTATTTTGGGGCAAAATTGCAGAAATTTCACTTATTTCAGATAAAAAAAAGGCAGAAATTTTTCTTATTTTGGGGCAAAAAGGCAGAAATTCCTAATATTTTGTGGCAAAAATGCAGAAATTCCCCTTATTTTGAGGTAAAAAGGCTGAAATTCCCCTTATTTTGTGGCAAAAAGGCAGAAATTTCCCTTATTTTGGGGCAAAAAACACAGAAATTCCCTTTGTTTTGGAAGGAAAATACAGAAATTCCACTTCTTTAGAGGCAAAAAGGCAGAAATTCCCCTTATTTTGAAGCAAAAATGAAGAAATTCCCCTAATTGTTGAGCAAAATGGCAGAAATTCCCTATATGTTGGGGCAAAAAGACAGAAATTCTCCTTATTTTGGGACAAAACTCAGAAATTCCACTTATTTTGGGGCAAAATTGCAGGAATTTACCTTATTTTGAGGCAAAATTGCAGAAATTTCCCTTATTTGGGGCAAAATTGCAGAAATTTCACTTATTTTCAGGTAAAAAGGCTGAAATATCCTTTATTTTGGGGCAAAAAGGAAGAAATTCCCCTTATTTTGGATCAAAATTGCAGAAATTTTCCTTATTTTGGGGCAAAAAGGCTGAAATTCTTATTTTGAGGTAAAATGCTGAAATTCCCCATATTCTGGGGCAAAAGGTAAAACTTCTTCTTATTTTTAGGGAAAGAGGCACAAATTTCCCTTATTTTCGGGCAAAATTGCAGAAATTTCATTTATTTCAGGGCAAAAAGTCAGAAATTCCTTTTATTTTGGGGCAAAGAGCAGAAATTTCTTTTATTATGGTACAAAATTGAAGAAATTTATCTTATTTTGAAACAAAAAGGCAGAAAATTCCCCTTATTTTGAGGCAAAAGGCAGAAATAATTCTCAATTTGAGGTAAAATGCAGAAATTCCCTTTATTTTGGGGCTAAAAAGCAGAAATTCCCTGTATTTTGAAGCAAAATTGCAGAAATTCTCTTAATTTTCGGGCAAAAAGGCAGAAATTCTCCTTATTTTGGGGCAAAAAGACAGAAAATCTCCTTTTTCGGGAGCAAACAGTCAGAAATTCCCCTTATTTTGGGGCAAAATTGCAGAAATTTCCTTTACATTGGGGCAAAATTGCAGAAATTTCAGGTATTTGAGAAAAAAAAAGGCAGAAATTTTTCTGGGGGGGCAAAAAGGCAGAAATATTTTTTATTTTGGTACAAAATTGCAGAAATTTTTTTTATTTTGGGGCAAAAAGTCAGAAATTCCCCATATTTTGGGGCAAAAATGCAGAAATTCCCCTTATTTTGAGGTAATAAGGCTGAAATTCCCCTTATTTTGGGGCAAAAAGGCAGAAATTTCGTTTATTTTGGGGAAAAGGCAGAAATTGCACTTATTTTGAGTCAAAAAGGTGGAAAATCCCCTTATTTTGGGGCAAAAATGAAGAAATTTGCTTTTTTATGGCAAAAAGGTATACATTCCCTTTATTTTCGGGCAAAAAGGCAGAAATTCTTTGTATTTTGGAGCAAAATTGCAGAAATTCCCCTAATTTTTGGGCAAAAAGGCAGAAATTTTCCTTATTTTGGGATAAAACTGCAGAAATTTCACTTATTTTGCGGCAAAATGTCAGAAATTCCCCTAATTTTTGGCAAAAAATGCAGAAAATCCCCTTATTTTAGGGCAAAATTGCAGAAATTTCCCTTATTTGGGGACAAAAACAGAAATTCCCCTTATTTTGGGGCAAAATTGCAGAAATTTCCCTTATTATGGGGAAAAATTGCAGAAATTTCCCTTATTTTAGGGCAAAATTGCAGAAATTTCACTTATTTCAGAGAAAAAAAGCAAAAATTTTTCTTATTTTGGGGCAAAAAAGCAGAAATTCCCATTATTTTGGGGCAAAAAGGCAGAAATTCACCTTATTTTGGGGTAAAATTGCAGAAATTTCACATATTTCAGGGCAAAACGGCAGAAATTCCCCTTATTTTGGGGCAAAAAGGCAGAAATTTCCCTTTTTTGGGATAAAATTGCAGAAATTTCCCTTATTTGGAGGCAAAAAGGCAGAAAATCCACTTAATTTCGGGTAAAAAGGCAGAAATTTCTCGTATTTTGGAGCAAAATTGAAGAAACTCCCCTAATTTTGGGGCTAAAAGGCAGAATTTCCCTTTATTTTGGGGCAAATATAGAGAAATTCTTTTTATTTTGGGGCAAAAATCAGAAATTTCCTTTATTTTGGGGCAAAATTTTAGAAATTTCTTTTATATTGTTACAGACTTGCAGAAATTTTTCTTATTTTGTGGCAAAAAGGCTGAAATTCCCCTTATTTTGAGGTAAAATCCTGAAATTCCCCATATTTTGGGGCAAAAAGGCAGAAATTCCCCTCATTTGGGGGCAAAAAGGCACAAATTTCCCTTATTTTCGGGCATAATTGCAGGAATTTCATTTATTTCAGGGCAAAAAGTCAGAAATTCCTTTTATTTTGGGGCAAAAACAGAAATTTCTTTTATTTTGATACAAAATTGTAGAAATTTTCCTTATTTTGGAACAAAAAGGCAAAAATTACCCATATTTTGGGGAAAAAGGCAGAAATTCCCCTTATTTTGAGGTAAAAAGGCTGAAATTCCCGTTATTTTGGGGCAAAAAGGCAGAAATTCCCTTTACTTTGTGGCAAAAAGGCAGAAATTCCCGTTAATTGGGGCAGAAAAGCGAAATTTTCCTTATTTAAGGGCAATAGGGCAGAAATTCCCCTTATTTTGTGGCAAAAAGGCAGAAATTCCCCTTATTTGAAGGTAAAATGCTGAAATTCCCCTTATTTTCGGCAAAAAGGCAGAAATTCCTATTATTTTGGGGCAAAATTGCAGAAATTTCAATTATTTCTGGGCAAAAAGTCAGATATTTGCCTTATTTTGGGGCAAAAAGCAGAAATTCCCTTAATTTTGGGGCCAAAAACAGAAATTCCCCTTATTTTGGGGTAAAATTGCAGAAATTTCAAATATTTCAGGGCAAAAAGGCAGAAATTCCACTTTATTTCGGACAATAACGCAGAAATTCCCCGTATTTTAAAGCTAAATTTCAGAAATTCCCCTTATATTGGTGCAAAAATGGAGAAATTCCCTTTATTTTTGTGCAATAAGGCAGATTTCCCCGTATTTTGAAGCAAAATTGCACATATTTCCCTAATTTTGAAGGAAAATGCAGAAATTCACATTATTTTGGAACAAAAAGACAGAAATTCTCCTTATTTCAGGGCAAAAAGTCAGAAATTCCCCTTATTTTGGGGTAAAATTGCAGAAATTTTCTTTATTTTGGGGCAAAATTGCAGAAATTTCCCTTATTTTGGGGCAAAATTGCAGAAATTTCACTTATTTCAGGGAAAAAGTGCAGAAATTTCTCTTATTTTGGGGCAAAAAGGCAGAAATTTCTTTTATTTTGGTACAAAATTGCAGAATTTTTTTTTTATTTTGGGGCAAAAATGAAGAAATTCCCCATATTTTGGGGCAAAAAGGCAGAGATTCGCCTTATTATGAGGTAAAATGCTGAAATTCCCCTTATTTTGGGGCAAAAATACAGAAATTCCCTTTATTTTGTGGCAAAAAGGCAGAAATTTCCCTTATTTTGGGGCAAAATTGCAGAAATTTCACTTATTTCAGGGCAAAATTCAAAAATTCCTCTTATTTTTGGGCAAAAAGACAGAAATTTTGTTTATTTTTGGGTAAAAAGGCAGAAATTTCACTTATTGTGAGGTAAGAAGGCAGAAATTCCTCTTATTTTGGGGCAAAAATTAAGAAATTTCCCTTTTTTTGTGGCAAAAGGTATATATTCTCCTTATTTTCGGGCAAAAAAGCAGAAATATCCCGTTTTTTGGAGCACAATTGCAGAAAATCCCATAACTGTGGGGCAAAACGGCAGAAATTCCCTATATGTTGGGGCAAAAAGACAGAAATTCTCCTTATTTTGGGGCAAAACTCAGAAATTCCACTTATTTTGGGGCAAAATTCCAGAAATTTCCCTTATTTTGGGGCAAAATTGCAGAAATTTCACTTATTTTGGGGCAAAATTGCAGAAATTTCACTTATTTCAGATAAAAAAAAGGCAGAAATTTTTCTTATTTTGGGGCAAAAGGCAGAAATTCCTAATATTTTGTGGCAAAAATGCAGAAATTCCCCTTATTTTGAGGTAAAAAGGCTGAAATTCCCCTTATTTTGGGGCAAAAAGGCAGAAATTTCCCTTATTTTGGGGCAAAATTGCAAACATTTAACTTATTTCAGGGTAATAAGTCAGAAATTTTCCTTATTTTGGGGCAAAAAACACAGAAATTCCCTTTGTTTTGGAAGGAAAATACAGAAATTCCACTTCTTTAGAGGCAAAAAGGCAGAAATTCCCCTTATTTTGAAGCAAAAATGAAGAAATTCCCCTAATTGTTGGGCAAAAAGGCAGAAATTCCCTATATGTTGGGGCAAAAAGACAGAAATTCTCCTTATTTTGGGACAAAACTCAGAAATTCCACTTATTTTGGGGCAAAATTGCAGGAATTTACCTTATTTTGAGGCAAAATTGCAGAAATTTCCCTTATTTGGGGCAAAATTGCAGAAATTTCACTTATTTTCAGGTAAAAAGGCTGAAATATCCTTTATTTTGGGGCAAAAAGGAAGAAATCCCCCTTATTTTGGGGCAAAATTGCAGAAATTTTCCTTATTTTGGGGCAAAAAGGCTGAAATTCTTATTTTGAGGTAAAATGCTGAAATTCCCCATATTTTGGGGCAAAAGGCAAAACTTCTTCTTATTTTGGGGCAAAGAGGCACAAATTTCTCTTATTTTCAGGCAAAATTGCAGAAATTTCATTTATTTCAGGGCAAAAAGTCAGAAATTGCTTTTATTTTGGGGCAAAGAGCAAAAATTTCTTTTATTATGGTACAAAATTGAAGAAATTTATCTTATTTTGAAACAAAAAGGCAGAAAATTCCCCTTATTTTGAGGCAAAAGGCAGAAATTATTCTCAATTTGAGGTAAAATGCAGAAATTCCCTTTATTTTGGGGCTAAAAGGCATAAATTCCCTGTATTTTGAAGCAAAATTGCAGAAATTCTCTTAATTTTCGGGCAGAAAGGCAGAAATTCTCGTTATTTTGGGGCAAAAAGACAGAAAATCTCCTTTTTCGGGAGCAAACAGTCAGAAATTCCCCTTATTTTGGGGCAAAATTGCAGAAATTTCCTTTACATTGGGGCAAAAATGCAGAAATTCCCCTTATTTTGAGGTAAAAAGGCTGAAATTCCCCTTATTTGGGGGCAAAAAGGCAGAAATTTCCCTTATTTTGGGGCAAAATTGCAAACATTTCACTTATTTCAGGGTAATAAGTCAGAAATTTTCCTTATTTTGGGGCAAAAAACACAGAAATTCCCTTTGTTTTGAAAGGAAAATACAGAAATTCCACTTCTTTAGAGGCAAAGGCAGAAATTCCCCTTATTTTGAAGCAAAAATGAAGAAATTCCCCTAATTGTTGGGCAAAAAGGCAGAAATTCCCTATATGTTGGGGCAAAAAGACAGAAATTCTCCTTATTTTGGGACAAAACTCAGAAATTACACTTATTTTGGGGCAAAATTGCAGGAATTTACCTTATTTTGAGGCAAAAAGGCAGAAATTCCACATTATTTCGGACAATAACGCAGAAATTCCCCGTATTTTAAAGCTAAATTTCAGAAATTCCCCTTATATTGGTGGAAAAATGGAGAAATTCCCTTTATTTTTGTGTAATAAGGCAGATTTCCTCGTATTTTGAAGCAAAATTGCACATATTTCCCTAATTTTGAAGGAAAATGCAGAAATTCACATTATTTTGGAACAAAAAGACAGAAATTCTCCTTATTCCAGGGCAAAAAGTCAGAAATTCCCCTTATTATAGGGTAAAATTGCAGAAATTTTCTTTATTTTGGGGCAAAATTGCAGAAATTTCTCTTATTTTGGGGCAAAATTGCAGAAATTTCACTTATTTCAGGGAAAAAGTGCAGAAATTTCTCTTATTTTGGGGCAAAAAGGCAGAAATTTCTTTTATTTTGGTACAAAATTGCAGAAATTTTCTTTATTTTGGGGCAAAATTGCAGAAATTTCCCTTATTTTGGGGCAAAATTGCAGAAATTTCACTTATTTCAGGGAAAAAGTGCAGAAATTTCTCTTATTTTGGGGCAAAAAGGCAGAAATTTCTTTTATTTTGGTACAAAATTGCAGAAATTTTTTTTATTTTGGGGCAAAAATGAAGAAATTCCCCATATTTTGGGGCAAAAAGGCAGAGATTTGCCTTATTATGAGGTAAAATGCTGAAATTCCCCTTATTTTGGGGCAAAAATACAGAAATTCCCTTTATTTTGTGGCAAAAAGGCAGAAATTTCCCTTATTTTGGGGCAAAATTGCAGAAATTTCACTTATTTCAGGGCAAAATTCAAAAATTCCTTTTATTTTGGGGCAAAAAGACAGAAATTCCGTTCATTTTTAGGTAAAAAGGCAGAAATTTCACTTATTTTGAGGGAAGAAGGCAGAAATTCCTCTTATTTTGGGGCAAAAATGAAGAAATTTCTCTTTTTTGTGGCAAAAGGTATACATTGCCCTTATTTTCGGGCAAAAAAGCAGAAATTCCCCCTATTTTGGGGCAGAATTGAAGAAAATCCCCTAATTGTGGGGCAAAAAGGCAGAAATTCCCTATATGTTGGGGCAAAAAGACAGAAATTCTCCTTATTTTGGGGCAAAACTCAGAAATTCCACTTATTTTGGGGCAAAATTGCAGAAATTTTACTTATTTTGGGGCACAATTGCAGAAATTTCACTTATTTCAGGTAAAAATGGCAGAAATTTTTCTTATTTTGGGGCAAAAAGGCAGAATTTCCTAATATTTTGTGGCAAAAATGCAGAAATTCCCCTTATTTTGAGGTAAAAAGGCTGAAATTCCCCTTATTTGGGGGCAAAAAGGCAGAAATTTCCCTTATTTTGGGGCAAAATTGCAAACATTTCACTTATTTCAGGGTAATAAGTCAGAAATTTTCCTTATTTTGGGGCAAAAAACACAGAAATTCACTTTGTTTTGGAAGGAAAGTACAGAAATTCCACTTCTTTAGAGGCAAAAAGGCAGAAATTCCCCTTATTTTGAAGCAAAAATGAAGAAATTCCCCTAATTGTTGGGCAAAAAGGCAGAAATTCCCTATATGTTGGGGCAAAAAGACAGAAATTCTCCTTATTTTGGGACAAAACTCAGAAATTCCACTTATTTTGGGGCAAAATTGCAGGAATTTACCTTATTTTGAGGCAAAATTGCAGAAATTTTACTTATTTTGGGGCAAAATTGCAGAAATTTCACTTATTTTCAGGTAAAAAGGCTGAAATATCCTTTATTTTGGGGCAAAAAGGAAGAAATTCCCCTTATTTTGGGGCAAAATTGCAGAAATTTTCCTTATTTTGGGGCAAAAAGGCTGAAATTCTTATTTTGAGGTAAAATGCTGAAATTCCCCATATTTTGGGGCAAAAGGCAAAACTTCTTCTTATTTTGGGGCAAAGAGGCACAAATTTCTCTTATTTTCGGGCAAAATTGCAGAAATTTCATTTATTTCAGGGCAAAAAGTCAGAAATTCCTTTTATTTTGGGGCAAAGAGCAGAAATTTCTTTTATTATGGTACAAAATTGAAGAAATTTATCTTATTTTGAAACAAAAAGGCAGAAAATTCCCCTTATTTTGAGGCAAAAAGGCAGAAATTCCACTTTATTTCGGACAATAACGCAGAAATTCCCCGTATTTTATAGCTAAATTTCAGAAATTCCCCTTATATTGGTGCAAAAATGGAGAAATTCCCTTTATTTTTGTGCAATAAGGCAGATTTCCCCGTATTTTGAAGCAAAATTGCACATATTTCCCTAATTTTGAAGGAAAATGCAGAAATTCACATTATTTTGGAACAAAAAGACAGAGATTCTCCTTATTTCAGGGCAAAAAGTCAGAAATTCCCCTTATTTTGGGGTAAAATTGCAGAAATTTTCTTTATTTTGGGGCAAAATTGCAGAAATTTCTCTTATTTTGAGGCAAAATTGCAGAAATTTCACTTATTTCAGGGAAAAAGTGCAGAAATTTCTCTTATTTTGGGGCAAAAAGGCAGAAATTTCTTTTATTTTGGTACAAAATTGCAGAAATTTTCATTATTTTGGGGCAAAATTGCAGAAATTTCCCTTATTTTGGGGCAAAATTGCAGAAATTTCACTTATTTCAGGGAAAAAGTGCAGAAATTTCTCTTATTTTGGGGCAAAAAGGCAGAAATTTCTTTTATTTTGGTACAAAATTGCAGAAATTTTCTTTATTTTGGGGCAAAAATGAAGAAATTCCCCATATTTTGGGGCAAAAAGGCAGAGATTTGCCTTATTATGAGGTAAAATGCTGAAATTCCCCTTATTTTGGGGCAAAAATACAGAAATTCCCTTCATTTTGTGGCAAAAAGGCAGAAATTTCCCTTATTTTCGGGCAAAATTGCAGAAATTTCACTTATTTCAGGGCAAAATTCAAAAATTCCTTTTATTTTGGGGCAAAAAGACAGAAATTCCATTCATTTTTAGGTAAAAAGGCAGAAATTTCACTTATTTTGAGGTAAGAAGGCAGAAATTCCTCTTATTTTGGGGCAAAAATGAATAAATTTCTCTTTTTTGTGGCAAAAGGTATACATTCCCCTTATTTTCGGGCAAAAAAGCAGAAATTCCCCCTATTTTGGAGCAGAATTGAAAAAATCCCCTAATTGTGGGGCAAAAAGGCAGAAATTCCCTATATGTTGGGGCAAAAAGACAGAAATTCTCCTTATTTTGGGGCAAAACTCAGAAATTCCACTTATTTTGGGGCAAAATTCCAGAAATTTCCCTTATTTTGGGGCAAAATTGCAGAAATTTTACTTATTTTGGGGCACAATTGCAGAAATTTCACTTATTTCAGGTAAAAATGGCAGAAATTTTTCTTATTTTGGGGCAAAAAGGCAGAAATTCCTAATATTTTGTGGCAAAAATGCAGAAATTCCCCTTATTTTGAGGTAAAAAGGCTGAAATTCCCCTTATTTGGGGGCAAAAAGGCAGAAATTTCCCTTATTTTGGGGCAAAATTGCAAACATTTCACTTATTTCAGGGTAATAAGTCAGAAATTTTCCTTATTTTGGGGCAAAATACAGAAATTCCCTTTGTTTTGAAAGGAAAATACAGAAATTCCACTTCTTTAGAGGCAAAAAGGCAGAAATTCCCCTTATTTTGAAGCAAAAATGAAGAAATTCCCCTAATTGTTGGGCAAAAAGGCAGAAATTCCCTATATATTGGGGCAAAAAGACAGAAATTCTCCTTATTTTGGGACAAAACTCAGAAATTCCACTTATTTTGGGGCAAAATTGCAGGAATTTACCTTATTTTGAGGCAAAATTGCAGAAATTTCCCTTATTTGGGGCAAAATTGCAGAAATTTCACTTATTTTCAGGTAAAAAGGCTGAAATATCCTTTATTTTGGGGCAAAAAGGAAGAAATTCCCCTTATTTTGGGGCAAAATTGCAGAAATTTTCCTTATTTTGGGGCAAAAAGGCTGAAATTCCTATTTTGAGGTAAAATGCTGAAATTCCCCATATTTTGGGGCAAAAGGCAAAACTTCTTCTTATTTTGGGGCAAAGAGGCACAAATTTCCCTTATTTTCGTGCAAAATTGCAGAAATTTCATTTATTTCAGGGCAAAAAGTCAGAAATTCCTTTTATTTTGGGGCAAAGAGCAGAAATTTCTTTTATTATGGTACAAAATTGAAGAAATTTATCTTATTTTGAAACAAAAAGGCAGAAAATTCCCCTTATTTTGAGGCAAAAGGCAGAAATTATTCTCAATTTGAGGTAAAATGCAGAAATTCCCTTTATTTTGGGGCTAAAAGGCAGAAATTCCCTGTATTTTGAAGCAAAATTGCAGAAATTCTCTTAATTTTCGGGCAAAAAGGCAGAAATTCTCCTTATTTTGGGGCAAAAAGACAGAAAATCTCCTTTTTCGGGAGCAAACAGTCAGAAATTCCCCTTATTTTGGGGCAAAATTGCAGAAATTTCCTTTACATTGGGGCAAAATTGCAGAAATTTCCCTTATTTTGGGGCAAAATTGCAGAAATTTCAGGTATTTGAGAAAAAAAAGGCAGAAATTTTTTTGGGGGGGCAAAAAGGCAGAAATTTTTTTATTTTGGTACAAAATTGCAGAAATTCCCCATATTTTGGGGCAAAAATCCAGAAATTCCTCTTATTTTGAGGTAATAAGGCTGAAATTCCCCTTATTTTGGGGCAAAAAGGCAGAAATTTCGTTTATATTGGGGAAAAGGCAGAAATTGCACTTATTTTGAGTCAAAAAGGTGGAAAATCCCCTTATTTTGGGGCAAAAATGAAGAAATTTGCTTTTTTATGGCAAAAAGGTATACATTCCCTTTATTTTCGGGCAAAAAGGCAGAAATTCTTTGTATTTTGGAGCAAAATTGCAGAAATTCCCCTAAATTTTGGGCAAAAAGGCAGAAATTTTCCTTATTTTGGGGTAAAATTGCAGAAATTTCACTTATTTTGCGGCAAAATGTCAGAAATTCTTCTTATTTTTGGCAAAAATGCAGAAAATCCCCTTATTTTAGGGCAAAATTGCAGAAATTTCCCTTATTTGGGGACAAAAACAGAAATTCCCCTTATTTTGGGGCAAAATTGCAGAAATTTCCCTTATTATGGGGAAAAATTGCAGAAATTTCCCTTATTTTAGGGCAAAATTGCAGAAATTTCACTTATTTCAGAGAAAAAAAGCAAAAATTTTTCTTATTTTGGGGCAAAAAGGCAGAAATTCCCATTATTTTGGGGCAAAAAGGCAGAAATTCACCTTATTTTTGCGGTAAAATTGCAGAAATTTCACATATTTCAGGGCAAAACGGCAGAAATTCCTTTTATTTTGGGGCAGAAAGGCAGAAATTTCCCTTATTTTGGGATAAAATTGCAGAAATTTCCCTTATTTGGAGGCAAAAAGGCAGAAAATCCACTTAATTTCGAGTAAAAAGGCAGAAATTTCTCGTATTTTGGAGCAAAATTGCAGAAACTCCCCTAATTTTGGGGCTAAAAGGCAGAATTTCCCTTTATTTTGGGGCAAAAATAGAGAAATTCTTTTTATTTTGGGGCAAAAATCAGAAATTTCCTTTATTTTGGGGCAAAATTTTAGAAATTTCTTTTATATTGTTACAGACTTGCAGAAATTTTTCTTATTTTGTGGCAAAAAGGCAGAAATTCCCCATATTTTGGTGCAAAAAGTCTGAAATTCCCCTTATTTTGAGGTAAAATCCTGAAATTCCCCATATTTTGGGGCAAAAAGGCAGAAATTCCCCTCATTTGGGGGCAAAAAGGCACAAATTTCCCTTATTTTCGGGCATAATTGCAGGAATTTCATTTATTTCAGGGCAAAAAGTCAGAAATTCCTTTTATTTTCGGGCAAAAACAGAAATTTCTTTTATTTTGATACAAAATTGTAGAAATTTTCCTTATTTTGGAACAAAAAGGCAAAAATTACCCATATTTTGGGGAAAAAGGCAGAAATTCCCCTTATTTTGAGGTAAAAAGGCTGAAATTCCCGTTATTTTGGGGCATAAAGGCAGAAATTCCCTTTACTTTCTGGCAAAAGGGCAGAAATTCCCGTTAATTGGGGCAGAAAAGCAGAAATTTTCCTTATTTAAGGGCAATAGGGCAGAAATTCCCCTTATTTTGTGGCAAAAAGGCAGAAATTCCCCTTATTTGAAGGTAAAATGCTGAAATTCCCCTTATTTTCGGCAAAAAGGCAGAAATTCCTATTATTTTGGGGCAAAATTGCAGAAATTTCAATTATTTCTGGGCAAAAAGTCAGATATTTGCCTTATTTTGTGGCAAAAAGCAGAAATTCCCTTAATTTTGGGGCCAAAAACAGAAATTCCCCTTATTTTGGGGTAAAATTGCAGAAATTTCAAATATTTCAGGGCAAAAAGGCAGAAATTCCACTTTATTTCGGACAATAACGCAGAAATTCCCCGTATTTTAAAGCTAAATTTCAGAAATTCCCCTTATATTGGTGCAAAAATGGAGAAATTCCCTTTATTTTTGTGCAATAAGGCAGATTTCCCCGTATTTTGAAGCAAAATTGCACATATTTCCCTAATTTTGAAGGAAAATGCAGAAATTCACATTATTTTGGAACAAAAAGACAGAAATTCTCCTTATTTCAGGGCAAAAAGTCAGAAATTCCCCTTATTTTGGGGTAAAATTGCAGAAATTTTCTTTATTTTGGGGCAAAAAGGCAGAAATTTCTTTTATTTTGGTACAAAATTGCAGAAATTTTCTTTATTTTGGGGCAAAAATGAAGAAATTCCCCATATTTTGGGGCAAAAAGGCAGAGATTCGCCTTATTATGAGGTAAAATGCTGAAATTCCCCTTATTTTGGGGCAAAAATACAGAAATTCCCTTTATTTTGTGGCAAAAAGGCAGAAATTTCCCTTATTTTGGGGCAAAATTGCAGAAATTTCACTTATTTCAGGGCAAAATTCAAAAATTCCTTTTATTTTTGGGCAAAAAGACAGAAATTTTGTTTATTTTTGGGTAAAAAGGCAGAAATTTCACTTATTGTGAGGTAAGAAGGCAGAAATTCCTCTTATTTTGGGGCAAAAATGAAGAAATTTCCCTTTTTTTGTGGCAAAAGGTATATATTCTCCTTATTTTCGGGCAAAAAAGCAGAAATATCCCGTTTTTTGGAGCACAATTGCAGAAAATCCCCTAATTGTGGGGCAAAAAGGCAGAAATTCCCTATATGTTGGGGCAAAAAGACAGAAATTCTCCTTATTTTGGGGCAAAACTCAGAAATTCCACTTATTTTGGGGCAAAATTCCAGAAATTTCCCTTATTTTGGGGCAAATTTGAAGAAATTTCACTTATTTTGGGGCAAAATTGCAGAAATTTCACTTATTTCAGATAAAAAAAAGGCAGAAATTTTTCTTATTTTGGGGCAAAAAGGCAGAAATTCCTAATATTTTGTGGAAAAATGCAGAAATTCCCTTCATTTTGAGGTAAAAAGGCTGAAATTCCCCTTATTTTGGGGCAAAATTGCAGAAATTTCACTTATTTCAGGGCAAAATTCAAAAATTCCTTTTATTTTGGGGCTAAAAGTCAGAAATTCCAATTATTTTCGGTAAAAAGGCATAAATTTCACTTATTTTGAGGGAAGAAGGCAGAAATTCCTCTTATTTTGGGGCAAAAATGAAGAAATTTCTCTTTTTGGGGGCAAAAGGTATACATTCCCCTTATTTTCGGGCAAAAAAGCAGAAATTCCCCCTATTTTGGAGCAGAATTGAAGAAAATCCCCTAATTGTGGGGCAAAAAGGCAGAAATTCCCTATATGTTGGGGCAAAAAGACAGAAATTCTCCTTATTTTGGGGCAAAACTCAGAAATTCCACTTATTTTGGGGCAAAATTCCAGAAATTTCCCTTATTTTGGGGCAAAATTGCAGAAATTTTACTTATTTTGGGGCAAAATTTCAGAAATTTCACTTATTTCAGGTAAAAATGGCAGAAATTTTTCTTATTTTGGGGCAAAAAGGCAGAAATTCCTAATATTTTGTGGCAAAAATGCAGAAATTCTCCTTATTTTGAGGTAAAAAGGCTGAAATTCCCCTTATTTGGGGGCAAAAAGGCAGAAATTTCCCTTATTTTGGGGCAAAATTGCAGAAATTTCACTTATTTCAGGGCAAAATTCAAAAATTCCTTTTATTTTTGGGCAAAAAGACAGAAATTTTGTTTATTTTTGGGTAAAAAGGCAGAAATTTCACTTATTGTGAGGTAAGAAGGCAGAAATTCCTCTTATTTTGGGGCAAAAATGAAGAAATTTCCCTTTTTTTGTGGCAAAAGGTATATATTCTCCTTATTTTCGGGCAAAAAAGCAGAAATATCCCGTTTTTTGGAGCACAATTGCAGAAAATCCCCTAATTGTGGGGCAAAAAGGCAGAAATTCCCTATATGTTGGGGCAAAAAGACAGAAATTCTCCTTATTTTGCGGCAAAACTAAGAAATTCCACTTATTTTGGGGCAAAATTCCAGAAATTTCCCTTATTTTGGGGCAAATTTGAAGAAATTTCACTTATTTTGGGGCAAAATTGCAGAAATTTCACTTATTTCAGATAAAAAAAAGGCAGAAATTTTTCTTATTTTGGGGCAAAAAGGCAGAAATTCCTAATATTTTGTGGAAAAATGCAGAAATTCCCTTCATTTTGAGGTAAAAAGGCTGAAATTCCCCTTATTTTGGGGCAAAATTGCAGAAATTTCACTTATTTCAGGGCAAAATTCAAAAATTCCTTTTATTTTGGGGCTAAAAGTCAGAAATTCCGTTTATTTTTGGGTAAAAAGGCAGAAATTTCACATATTTTGAGGGAAGAAGGCAGAAATTCCTCTTATTTTGGGGCAAAAATGAAGAAATTTCTCTTTTTTGGGGCAAAAGGTATACATTCCCCTTATTTTCGGGCAAAAAAGCAGAAATTCCCCCTATTTTGGAGCAGAATTGAAGAAAATCCCCTAATTGTGGGGCAAAAAGGCAAAAATTCCCTATATGTTGGGGCAAAAAGACAGAAATTCTCCTTATTTTGGGGCAAAACTCAGAAATTCCACTTATTTTGGGGCAAAATTCCAGAAATTTCCCTTATTTTGGGGCAAAATTGCAGAAATTTTACTTATTTTGGGGCAAAATTGCAGAAATTTCACTTATTTCAGGTAAAAATGGCAGAAATTTTTCTTATTTTGGGGCAAAAAGGCAGAAATTCCTAATATTTTGTGGCAAAAATGCAGAAATTCCCCTTATTTTGAAATAAAAAGGCTGAAATTCCCCTTATTTGGGGGCAAAAAGGCAGAAATTTCCCTTATTTTGGGGCAAAATTACAAACATTTCACTTATTTCAGGCTAATAAGTCAGAAATTTTCCTTATTTTGGGGCAAAAAACACAGAAATTCCCTTTGTTTTGGAAGGAAAATACAGAAATTCCACTTCTTTAGAGGCAAAAAGGCAGAAATTCCCCTTATTGTGAAGCAAAAATGAAGAAATTCCCCTAATTGTTGGGCAAAAAGGCAGAAATTCCCTATATGTTGGGGCAAAAAGACAGAAATTCTCCTTATTTTGGGACAAAACTCAGAAATTCCACTTATTTTGGGGCAAAATTGCAGGAATTTACCTTATTTTGAGGCAAAATTGCAGAAATTTCCCTTATTTGGGGCAAAATTGCAGAAATTTCACTTATTTTCAGGTAAAAAGGCTGAAATATCCTTTATTTTGGGGCAAAAAGGAAGAAATTCCCCTTATTTTGGGGCAAAATTGCAGAAATTTTCCTTATTTTGGGGCAAAAAGGCTGAAATTCTTATTTTGAGGTAAAATGCTGAAATTCCCCATATTTTGGGGCAAAAGGCAAAACTTCTTATTTTGGGGCAAAGAGGCACAAATTTCTCTTATTTTCGGGCAAAATTGCAGAAATTTCATTTATTTCAGGGCAAAAAGTCAGAAATTCCTTTTATTTTGGGGCAAAGAGCAGAAATTTCTTTTATTATGGTACAAAATTGAAGAAATTTATCTTATTTTGAAACAAAAAGGCAGAAAATTCCCCTTATTTTGAGGCAAAAGGCAGAAATTATTCTCAATTTGAGGTAAAATGCAGAAATTCCCTTTATTTTGGGGCTAAAAAACAGAAATTCCCTGTATTTTGAAGCAAAATTGCAGAAATTCTCATAATTTTCGGGCAAAAAGGCAGAAATTCTCCTTATTATGGGGCAAAAAGACAAAAAATCTCCTTTTTCGGGAGCAAACAGTCAGAAATTCCCCTTATTTTGGGGCAAAATTGCAGAAATTTCCTTTACATTGGGGCAAAATTGTAGAAATTTCCCTTATTTTGGGGCAAAATTGCAGAAATTTCACGTATTTCAGGGAAAAAAGGCAGAAATTTTTTTGGGGGGGCAAAAAGGCAGAAATTTTTTTTATTTTGGTACAAAATTGCAGAAATTTTTCTTATTTTGGGGCAAAAAGTCAGAAATTCCCCATATTTTGGGGCAAAAAGGCAGAAATTCCCCTTATTTTGAGGTAAAAAGGCTGAAATTCCCCTTATTTTGGGGCAAAAAGACAGAAATTTCGTTTATTTTGGGGAAAAGGCAGAAATTGCACTTATTTTGAGTCAAAAAGGTGGAAATTCCCCTTATTTTGGGGCAAAAATGAAGAAATTTGCTTTTTTATGGCAAAAAGGTATACATTCCCTTTATTTTCGGGCAAAAAGGCAGAAATTCTTTGTATTTTGGAGCAAAATTGCAGAAATTCTCATAATTTTCGGGCAAAAAGGCAGAAATTCTCCTTATTTTGGGGCAAAAAGACAGAAAATCTCCTTTTTCAGGAGCAAACAGTCAGAAATTCCCCTTATTTTGGGGCAAAATTGCAGAAATTTCCTTTACATTGGGGCAAAATTGCAGAAATTTCCCTTATTTTGGGGCAAAATTGCAGAAATTTCAGGTATTTGAAAAAAAAAAGGCAGAAATTTTTTTGGGGGGGCAAAAAGGCAGAAATTTTTCTTATTTTGGTACAAAATTGCAGAAATTTTTCTTATTTTGGGGCAAAAAGTCAGAAATTCCCCATATTTTGGGGCAAAAAGGCAGAAATTCCCCTTATTTTGAGGTAATAAGGCTGAAATTCCCCTTATTTTGGGGCAAAAAGGCAGAAATTTCGTTTATTTTGGGGAAAAGGCAGAAATTGCACTTATTTTGAGTCAAAAAGGTGGAAAATCCCCTTATTTTGGGGCAAAAATGAAGAAATTTGCTTTTTTATGGCAAAAAGGTATACATTCCCTTTATTTTCGGGCAAAAGGAAGAAATTCTTTGTATTTTGGAGCAAAATTGCAGAAATTCCCCTAATTTTTGGGCAAAAAGGCAGAAATTTTCCTTATTTTGGGGTAAAACTGCAGAAATTTCACTTATTTTGCGGCAAAATGTCAGAAATTCCCCTTATTTTTGGCAAAAAATTCAGAAAATCCCCTTATTTTAGGGCAAAATTGCAGAAATTTCCCTTATTTGGGGACAAAAACAGAAATTCCCCTTATTTTGGGGCAAAATTGCAGAAATTTCCCTTATTATGGGGAAAAATTGCAGAAATTTCCCTTATTTTAGGGCAAAATTGCAGAAATTTCACTTATTTCAGAGAAAAAAAGCAAAAATTTTTCTTATTTTGGGGCAAAAAGGCAGAAATTCCCATTATTTTGGGGCAAAAAGGCAGAAATTCACCTTATTTTGGGGTAAAATTGCAGAAATTTTACATATTTCAGGGCAAAACGGCAGAAATTCCCCTTATTTTGGGGCAAAAAGGCAGAAATTTCCCTTATTTTGGGATAAAATTGCAGAAATTTCCCTTATTTGGGGGCAAAAAGGCAGAAAATCCACTTAATTTCGGGTAAAAAGGCAGAAATTTCTCGTATTTTGGAGCAAAATTGCAGAAACCCCCCTAATTTTGGGGCTAAAAGGCAGAATTTCCCTTTATTTTGGGGCAAAAATAAAGAAATTCTTTTTATTTTGGGGCAAAAATCAGAAATTTCCTTTATTTTGGGGCAAAATTTTAGAAATTTCTTTTATATTGTTACAGACTTGCAGAAATTTTTCTTATTTTGTGGCAAAAAGGCAGAAATTCCCCATATTTTGGTGCAAAAAGGCTGAAATTCCCCTTATTTTGAGGTAAAATCCTGAAATTCCCCATATTTTGGGGCAAAAAGGCAGAAATTCCCCTCATTTGGGGGCAAAAAGGCACAAATTTCCCTTATTTTCGGGCATAATTGCAGGAATTTCATTTATTTCAGGGCAAAAAGTCAGAAATTCCTTTTATTTTCGGGCAAAAACAGAAATTTCTTTTATTTTGATACAAAATTGTAGAAATTTTCCTTATTTTGGAACAAAAAGGCAAAAATTACCCATATTTTGGGGAAAAAGGAAGAAATTCCTTTTATTTTGAGGTAAAAAGGCTGAAATTCCCGTTATTTTGGGGCATAAAGGCAGAAATTCCCTTTACTTTCTGGCAAAAGGGCAGAAATTCCCGTTGATTGGGGCAGAAAAGCAGAAATTTTCCTTATTTAAGGGCAATAGGGCAGAAATTCCCCTTATTTTGTGGCAAAAAGGCAGAAATTCCCCTTATTTGAAGGTAAAATGCTGAAATTCCCCTTATTTTCGGCAAAAAGGCAGAAATTCCTATTATTTTGGGGCAAAATTGCAGAAATTTCAATTATTTCTGGGCAAAAAGTCAGATATTTGCCTTATTTTGGGGCAAAAAGCAGAAATTCTCTTAATTTTGGGGCCAAAAACAGAAATTCCCCTTATTTTGGGGTAAAATTGCAGAAATTTCAAATATTTCAGGGCAAAAAGGCAGAAATTCCACTTTATTTCGGACAATAACGCAGAAATTCCCCGTGTTTTAAAGCTAAATTTCAGAACCTCCCCTTATATTGGTGCAAAAATGGAGAAATTCCCTTTATTTTTGTGCAATAAGGCAGATTTCCCCGTATTTTGAAGCAAAATTGCACATATTTCCCTAATTTTGAAGGAAAATGCAGAAATTCACATTATTTTGGAACAAAAAGACAGAAATTCTCCTCATTTCAGGGCAAAAAGTCAGAAATTCCCCTTATTTTGGGGTAAAATTGCAGAAATTTTCTTTATTTTGGGGCAAAATTGCAGAAATTTCCCTTATTTTGGGGCAAAATTGCAGAAATTTCACTTATTTCAGGGAAAAAGTGCAGAAATTTCTCTTATTTTGGGGCAAAAAGGCAGAAATTTCTTTTATTTTGGTACAAAATTGCAGAAATTTTCTTTATTTTGGGGCAAAAATGAAGAAATTCCCCATATTTTGGGGCAAAAAGGCAGAGATTCGCCTTATTATGAGGTAAAATGCTGAAATTCCCCTTATTTTGGGGCAAAAATACAGAAATTCCCTTTATTTTGTGGCAAAAAGGCAGAAATTTCCCTTATTTTGGGGCAAAATTGCAGAAATTTCACTTATTTCAGGGCAAAATTCAAAAATTTCTTTTCTTTTTGGGCAAAAAGACAGAAATTTTGTTTATTTTGGGGTAAAAAGGCAGAAATTTCACTTATTGTGAGGTAAGAAGGCAGAAATTGCTCTTATTTTGGGGCAAAAATGAAGAAATTTCCCTTTTTTGTGGCAAAAGGTATATATTCTCCTTATTTTCGGGCAAAAAAGCAGAAATATCCCGTTTTTTGGAGCACAATTGCAGAAAATCCCCTAATTGTGGGGCAAAAAGGCAGAATTTCCCTATATGTTGGGGCAAAAAGACAGAAATTCTCCTTATTTTGGGGCAAAACTCAGAAATTCCACTTATTTTGGGGCAAAATTCCAGAAATTTCCCTTATTTTGGGGCAAAATTGCAGAAATTTCACTTATTTTGGGGCAAAATTGCAGAAATTTCACTTATTTCAGATAAAAAAAGGCAGAAATTCCTAATATTTTGTGGCAATAATGCAGAAATTCCCCTTATTTTGAGGTAAAAAGGCTGAAATTCCCCTTATTTTGGGGCAAAAAGGCAGAAATTTCCCTTATTTTGGGGCAAAATTGCAACCATTTAACTTATTTCAGGGTAATAAGTCAGAAATTTTCCTTATTTTGGGGCAAAAAACACAGAAATTCCCTTTGTTTTGGAAGGAAAATACAGAAATTCCACTTCTTTAGAGGCAAAAAGGCAGAAATTCCCCTTATTTTGAAGCAAAAATGAAGAAATTCCCCTAATTGTCGGGCAAAAAGGCAGAAATTCCCTATATGTTGCGGCAAAAAGACAGAAATTCTCCTTATTTTGGGACAAAACTCAGAAATTCCACTTATTTTGGGGCAAAATTGCAGGAATTTACCTTATTTTGAGGCAAAATTGCAGAAATTTCCCTTATTTGGGGCAAAATTGCAGAAATTTCACTTATTTTCAGGTAAAAAGGCTGAAATATCCTTTATTTTGGGGCAAAAAGGAAGAAATTCCCCTTATTTTGGGGCAAAATTGCAGAAATTTTCCTTATTTTGGGGCAAAAAGGCTGAAATTCTTATTTTGAGGTAAAATGCTGAAATTCCCCATATTTTGGGGCAAAAGGCAAAACTTCTTCTTATTTTGGGGCAAAGAGGCACAAATTTCCCTTATTTTCGGGCAAAATTGCAGAAATTTCATTTATTTCAGGGCAAAAAGTCAGAAATTCCTTTTATTTTGGGGCAAAGAGCAGAAATTTCTTTTATTATGGTACAAAATTGAAGAAATTTATCTTATTTTGAAACAAAAAGGCAGAAAATTCCCCTTATTTTGAGGCAAAAGGCAGAAATTATTCTCAATTTGAGGTAAAATGCAGAAATTCCCTTTATTTTGGGGCTAAAAGGCAGAAATTCCCTGCATTTTGAAGCAAAATTGCAGAAATTCTCTTAATTTTCGGGCAAAAAGGCAGAAATTCTCCTTATTTTGGGGCAAAAAGACAGAAAATCTCCTTTTTCGGGAGCAAACAGTCAGAAATTCCCCTTATTTTGGGGCAAAATTGCAGAAATTTCCTTTACATTGGGGCAAAATTGCAGAAATTTCCCTTATTTTGGGGCAAAATTGCAGAAATTTCAGGTATTTGAAAAAAAAAAGGCAGAAATTTTTGTGGGGGGGCAAAAAGGCAGAAATTTTTTTTATTTTGGTACAAAATTGCAGAAATTCTTCTTATTTTGGGGCAAAAAGTCAGAAATTCCCCATATTTTGGGGCAAAAATGCAGAAATTCCCTTTATTTTGAGGTAATAAGGCTGAAATTCCCCTTATTTTGGGGCAAAAAGGCAGAAATTTCGTTTATTTTGGGGAAAAGGCAGAAATTGCACTTATTTTGAGTCAAAAAGGTGGAAAATCCCCTTATTTTGGGGCAAAAATGAAGAAATTTGCTTTTTTATGGCAAAAAGGTATACATTCCCTTTATTTTCGGGCAAAAAGGCAGAAATTCTTTGTATTTTGGAGCAAAATTGCAGAAATTCCCCTAATTTTTGGGCAAAAAGGCAGAAATTTTCCTTATTTTGGGGTAAAACTGCAGAAATTTCACTTATTTTGCGGCAAAATGTCAGAAATTCCCCTTATTTTTGGCAAAAAATTCAGAAAATCCCCTTATTTTAGGGCAAAATTGCAGAAATTTCCCTTATTTGGGGACAAAAACAGAAATTCCCCTTATTTTGGGGCAAAATTGCAGAAATTTCCCTTATTATGGGGAAAAATTGCAGAAATTTCCCTTATTTTAGGGCAAAATTGCAGAAATTTCACTTATTTCAGAGAAAAAAAGCAAAAATTTTTCTTATTTTGGGGCAAAAAGGCAGAAATTCCCATTATTTTGGGGCAAAAAGGCAGAAATTCACCTTATTTTGGGGTAAAATTGCAGAAATTTTACATATTTCAGGGCAAAACGGCAGAAATTCCCCTTATTTTGGGGCAAAAAGGCAGAAATTTCCCTTATTTTGGGATAAAATTGCAGAAATTTCCCTTATTTGGGGGCAAAAAGGCAGAAAATCCACTTAATTTCGGGTAAAAAGGCAGAAATTTCTCGTATTTTGGAGCAAAATTGCAGAAACTCCCCTAATTTTGGGGCTAAAAGGCAGAATTTCCCTTTATTTTGGGGCAAAAATAGAGAAATTCTTTTTATTTTGGGGCAAAAATCAGAAATTTCCTTTATTTTGGGGCAAAATTTTAGAAATTTCTTTTATATTGTTACAGACTTGCAGAAACTTTTCTTATTTTGTGGCAAAAAGGCAGAAATTCCCCATATTTTGGTGCAAAAAGGCTGAAATTCCCCTTATTTTGAGGTAAAATCCTGAAATTCCCCATATTTTGGGGCAAAAAGGCAGAAATTCCCCTCATTTGGGGGCAAAAAGGCACAAATTTCCCTTATTTTCGGGCATAATTGCAGGAATTTCATTTATTTCAGGGCAAAAAGTCAGAAATTCCTTTTATTTTCGGGCAAAAACAGAAATTTCTTTTATTTTGATACAAAATTGTAGAAATTTTCCTTATTTTGGAACAAAAAGGCAAAAATTACCCATATTTTGGGGAAAAAGGCAGAAATTCCTTTTATTTTGAGGTAAAAAGGCTGAAATTCCCGTTATTTTGGGGCATAAAGGCAGAAATTCCCTTTACTTTCTGGCAAAAGGGCAGAAATTCCCGTTAATTGGGGCAGAAAAGCAGAAATTTTCCTTATTTAAGGGCAATAGGGCAGAAATTCCCCTTATTTTGTGGCAAAAAGGCAGAAATTCCCCTTATTTGAAGGTAAAATGCTGAAATTCCCCTTATTTTCGGCAAAAAGGCAGAAATTCCTATTATTTTGGGGCAAAATTGCAGAAATTTCAATTATTTCTGGGCAAAAAGTCAGATATTTGCCTTATTTTGGGGCAAAAAGCAGAAATTCTCTTAATTTTGGGGCCAAAAACAGAAATTCCCCTTATTTTGGGGTAAAATTGCAGAAATTTCAAATATTTCAGGGCAAAAAGGCAGAAATTCCACTTTATTTCGGACAATAACGCAGAAATTCCCCGTATTTTAAAGCTAAATTTCAGAAATTCCCCTTATATTGGTGCAAAAATGGAGAAATTCCCTTTATTTTTGTGCAATAAGGCAGATTTCCTCGTATTTTGAAGCAAAATTGCACATATTTCCCTAATTTTGAAGGAAAATGCAGAAATTCACATTATTTTGGAACAAAAAGACAGAAATTCTCCTTATTTCAGGGCAAAAAGTCAGAAATTCCCCTTATTTTGGGGTAAAATTGCAGAAATTTTCTTTATTTTGGGGCAAAATTGCAGAAATTTCCCTTATTTTGGGGCAAAATTGCAGAAATTTCACTTATTTCAGGGAAAAAGTGCAGAAATTTCTCTTATTTTGGGGCAAAAAGGCAGAAATTTCTTTTATTTTGGTACAAAATTGCAGAAATTTTCTTTATTTTGGGGCAAAAATGAAGAAATTCCCCATATTTTGGGGCAAAAAGGCAGAGATTCGCCTTATTATGAGGTAAAATGCTGAAATTCCCCTTATTTTGGGGCAAAAATACAGAAATTCCCTTTATTTTGTGGCAAAAAGGCAGAAATTTCCCTTATTTTGGGGCAAAATTGCAGAAATTTCACATATTTCAGGGCAAAATTCAAAAATTCCTTTTCTTTTTGGGCAAAAAGACAGAAATTTTGTTTATTTTTGGGTAAAAAGGCAGAAATTTCACTTATTGTGAGGTAAGAAGGCAGAAATTGCTCTTATTTTGGGGCAAAAATGAAGAAATTTCCCTTTTTTGTGGCAAAAGGTATATTTTCTCCTTATTTTCGGGCAAAAAAGCAGAAATATCCCGTTTTTTGGAGCACAATTGCAGAAAATCCCCTAATTGTGGGGCAAAAAGGCAGAATTTCCCTATATGTTGGGGCAAAAAGACAGAAATTCTCCTTATTTTGGGGCAAAACTCAGAAATTCCACTTATTTTGGGGCAAAATTCCAGAAATTTCCCTTATTTTGGGGCAAAATTGCAGAAATTTCACTTATTTTGGGGCAAAATTGCAGAAATTTCACTTATTTCAGATAAAAAAAAGGCAGAAATTTTTCTTATTTTGGGGCAAAAAGGCAGAAATTCCTAATATTTTGTGGCAATAATGCAGAAATTCCCCTTATTTTGAGGTAAAAAGGCTGAAATTCCCCTTATTTTGGGGCAATAAGGCAGAAATTTCCCTTATTTTGGGGCAAAATTGCAACCATTTAACTTATTTCAGGGTAATAAGTCAGAAATTTTCCTTATTTTGGGGCAAAAAACACAGAAATTCCCTTTGTTTTGGAAGGAAAATACAGAAATTCCACTTCTTTAGAGGCAAAAAGGCAGAAATTCCCCTTATTTTGAAGCAAAAATGAAGAAATTCCCCAAATTGTTGGGCAAAAAGGCAGAAATTCCCTATATGTTGCGGCAAAAAGACAGAAATTCTCCTTATTTTGGGACAAAACTCAGAAATTCCACTTATTTTGGGGCAAAATTGCAGGAATTTACCTTATTTTGAGGCAAAATTGCAGAAATTTCCCTTATTTGGGGCAAAATTGCAGAAATTTCACTTATTTTCAGGTAAAAAGGCTGAAATATCCTTTATTTTGGGGCAAAAAGGAAGAAATTCCCCTTATTTTGGGGCAAAATTGCAGAAATTTTCCTTATTTTGGGGCAAAAAGGCTGAAATTCTTATTTTGAGGTAAAATGCTGAAATTTCCCATATTTTGGGGCAAAAGGCAAAACTTCTTCTTATTTTGGGGCAAAGAGGCACAAATTTCCCTTATTTTCGGGCAAAATTGCAGAAATTTCATTTATTTCAGGGCAAAAAGTCAGAAATTCCTTTTATTTTGGGGCAAAGAGCAGAAATTTCTTTTATTCTGGTACAAAATTGAAGAAATTTATCTTATTTTGAAACAAAAAGGCAGAAAATTCCCCTTATTTTGAGGCAAAAGGCAGAAATTATTCTCAATTTGAGGTAAAATGCAGAAATTCCCTTTATTTTGGGGCTAAAAGGCAGAAATTCCCTGCATTTTGAAGCAAAATTGCAGAAATTCTCTTAATTTTCGGGCAAAAAGGCAGAAATTCTCCTTATTTTGGGGCAAAAAGACAGAAAATCTCCTTTTTCGGGAGCAAACAGTCAGAAATTCCCCTTATTTTGGGGCAAAATTGCAGAAATTTCCTTTACATTGGGGCAAAATTGCAGAAATTTCCCTTATTTTGGGGCAAAATTGCAGAAATTTCAGGTATTTGAAAAAAAAAAGGCAGAAATTTTTTGGGGGGGCAAAAAGGCAGAAATTTTTTTATTTTGGTACAAAATTGCAGAAATTTTTCTTATTTTGGGGCAAAAAGTCAGAAATTCCCCATATTTTGGGGCAAAAATGCAGAAATTCCCCTTATTTTGAGGTAATAAGGCTGAAATTCCCCTTATTTTGGGGCAAAAAGGCAGAAATTTCGTTTATTTTGGGGAAAAGGCAGAAATTGCACTTATTTTGAGTCAAAAAGGTGGAAAATTTCCTTATTTTGGGGCAAAAATGAAGAAATTTGCTTTTTTATGGCAAAAAGTTATACATTCCCTTTATTTTCGGGCAAAAAGGCAGAAATTCTTTGTATTTTGGGGCAAAATTGCAGAAATTCCCCTAATTTTTGGGCAAAAAGGCAGAAATTTTCCTTATGTTGGGGTAAAACTGCAGAAATTTCACTTATTTTGCGGCAAAATGTCAGAAATTCCCCTTATTTTTGGCAAAAAATTCAGAAAATCCCCTTATTTTAGGGCAAAATTGCAGAAATTTCCCTTATTTGGGGACAAAAACAGAAATTCCCCTTATTTTGGGGCAAAATTGCAGAAATTTCCCTTATTATGGGGAAAAATTGCAGAAATTTCCCTTATTTTAGGGCAAAATTGCAGAAATTTCACTTATTTCAGAGAAAAAAAGCAAAAATTTTTCTTATTTTGGGGCAAAAAGGCAGAAATTCCCATTATTTTGGGGCAAAAAGGCAGAAATTCACCTTATTTTGGGGTAAAATTGCAGAAATTTTACATATTTCAGGGCAAAACGGCAGAAATTCCCCTTATTTTGGGGCAAAAAGGCAGAAATTACCCTTATTTTGGGATAAAATTGCAGAAATTTCACTTATTTGGGGGCAAAAAGGCAGAAAATCCACTTAATTTCGGGTAAAAAGGCAGAAATTTCTTGTATTTTGGAGCAAAATTGCAGAAACTCCCCTAATTTTGGGGCTAAAAGGCAGAATTTCCCTTTATTTTGGGGCAAAAATAGAGAAATTCTTTTTATTTTGGGGCAAAAATCAGAAATTTCCTTTATTTTGGGGCAAAATTTTAGAAATTTCTTTTATATTGTTACAGACTTGCAGAAATTTTTCTTATTTTGTGGCAAAAAGGCAGAAATTCCCCATATTTTGGTGCAAAAAGGCTGAAATTCCCCTTATTTTGAGGTAAAATCCTGAAATTCCCCATATTTTGGGGCAAAAAGGCAGAAATTCCCCTCATTTGGGGGCAAAAAGGCACAAATTTCCCTTATTTTCGGGCATAATTGCAGGAATTTCATTTATTTCAGGGCAAAAAGTCAGAAATTCCTTTTATTTTCGGGCAAAAACAGAAATTTCTTTTATTTTGATACAAAATTGTAGAAATTTTCCTTATTTTGGAACAAAAAGGCAAAAATTACCCATATTTTGGGGAAAAAGGCAGAAATTCCTTTTATTTTGAGGTAAAAAGGCTGAAATTCCCGTTATTTTGGGGCATAAAGGCAGAAATTCCCTTTACTTTCTAGCAAAAGGGCAGAAATTCCCGTTAATTGGGGCAGAAAAGCAGAAATTTTCCTTATTTAAGGGCAATAGGGCAGAAATTCCCCTTATTTTGTGGCAAAAAGGCAGAAATTCCCCTTATTTGAAGGTAAAATGCTGAAATTCCCCTTATTTTCGGCAAAAAGGCAGAAATTCCTATTATTTTGGGGCAAAATTGCAGAAATTTCAATTATTTCTGGGCAAAAAGTCAGATATTTGCCTTATTTTGTGGCAAAAAGCAGAAATTCCCTTAATTTTGGGGCCAAAAACAGAAATTCCCCTTATTTTGGGGTAAAATTGCAGAAATTTCAAATATTTCAGGGCAAAAAGGCAGAAATTCCACTTTATTTCGGACAATACGCAGAAATTCCCCGTATTTTAAAGCTAAATTTCAGAAATTCCCCTTATATTGGTGCAAAAATGGAGAAATTCCCTTTATTTTTGTGCAATAAGGCAGATTTCCTCGTATTTTGAAGCAAAATTGCACATATTTCCCTAATTTTGAAGGAAAATGCAGAAATTCACATTATTTTGGAACAAAAAGACAGAAATTCTCCTTATTTCAGGGCAAAAAGTCAGAAATTCCCCTTATTTTGGGGTAAAATTGCAGAAATTTTCTTTATTTTGGGGCAAAATTGCAGAAATTTCCCTTATTTTGGGGCAAAATTGCAGAAATTTCACTTATTTCAGGGAAAAAGTGCAGAAATTTCTCTTATTTTGGGGCAAAAAGGCAGAAATTTCTTTTATTTTGGTACAAAATTGCAGAAATTTTCTTTATTTTGGGGCAAAAATGAAGAAATTCCCCATATTTTGGGGCAAAAAGGCAGAGATTTGCCTTATTATGAGGTAAAATGCTGAAATTCCCCTTATTTTGGGGCAAAAATACAGAAATTCCCTTTATTTTGTGGCAAAAAGGCAGAAATTTCCCTTATTTTGGGGCAAAATTGCAGAAATTTCACTTATTTCAGGGCAAAATTCAAAAATTCCTCTTATTTTTGGGCAAAAAGACAGAAATTTTGTTTATTTTTGGGTAAAAAGGCAGAAATTTCACTTATTGTGAGGTAAGAAGGCAGAAATTCCTCTTATTTTGGGGCAAAAATGAAGAAATTTCCCTTTTTTGTGGCAAAAGGTATATATTCTCCTTATTTTCGGGCAAAAAAGCAGAAATATCCCGTTTTTTGGAGCACAATTGCAGAAAATCCCCTAATTGTGGGGCAAAAAGGCAGAAATTCCCTATATGTTGGGGCAAAAAAACAGAAATTCTCCTTATTTTGGGGCAAAACTCAGAAATTCCACTTATTTTGGGGCAAAATTCCAGAAATTTCCCTTATTTTGGGGCAAAATTGCAGAAATTTCACTTATTTTGGGGCAAAATTGCAGAAATTTCACTTATTTCAGATAAAAAAAAGGCAGAAATTTTTCTTATTTTGTGGCAAAAAGGCAGAAATTCCTAATATTTTGTGGCAAAAATGCAGAAATTCCCCTTATTTTGAGGTAAAAAGGCTGAAATTCCCCTTATTTTGGGGCAAAAAGGCAGAAATTTCCCTTATTTTGGGGCAAAATTGCAAACATTTAACTTATTTCAGGGTAATAAGTCAGAAATTTTCCTTATTTTGGGGCAAAAAACACAGAAATTCCCTTTGTTTTGGAAGGAAAATACAGAAATTCCACTTCTTTAGAGGCAAAAAGGCAGAAATTCCCCTTATTTTGAAGCAAAAATGAAGAAATTCCCCTAATTGTTGGGCAAAAAGGCAGAAATTCCCTATATGTTGGGGAAAAAAGACAGAAATTCTCCTTATTTTGGGACAAAACTCAGAAATTCCACTTATTTTGGGGCAAAATTGCAGGAATTTACCTTATTTTGAGGCAAAATTGCAGAAATTTCCCTTATTTGGGGCAAAATTGCAGAAATTTCACTTATTTTCAGGTAAAAAGGCTGAAATATCCTTTATTTTGGGGCAAAAAGGAAGAAATTCCCCTTATTTTGGGGCAAAATTGCAGAAATTTTCCTTATTTTGGGGCAAAAAGGCTGAAATTCTTATTTTGAGGTAAAATGCTGAAATTCCCCATATTTTGGGGCAAAAGGCAAAACTTCTTCTTATTTTGGGGCAAAGAGGCACAAATTTCCCTTATTTTCGGGCAAAATTGCAGAAATTTCATTTATTTCAGGGCAAAAAGTCAGAAATTCCTTTTATTTTGGGGCAAAGAGCAGAAATTTCTTTTATTATGGTACAAAATTGAAGAAATTTATCTTATTTTGAAACAAAAAGGCAGAAAATTCCCCTTATTTTGAGGCAAAAGGCAGAAATTATTCTCAATTTGAGGTAAAATGCAGAAATTCCCTTTATTTTGGGGCTAAAAGGCAGAAATTCCCTGCATTTTGAAGCAAAATTGCAGAAATTCTCTTAATTTTCGGGCAAAAAGGCAGAAATTCTCCTTATTTTGGGGCAAAAAGACAGAAAATCTCCTTTTTCGGGAGCAAACAGTCAGAAATTCCCCTTATTTTGGGGCAAAATTGCAGAAATTTCCTTTACATTGGGGCAAAATTGCAGAAATTTCCCTTATTTTGGGGCAAAATTGCAGAAATTTCAGGTATTTGAGAAAAAAAAGGCAGAAATTTTTTTGGGGGGGCAAAAAGGCAGAAATTTTTTTTATTTTGGTACAAAATTGCAGAAATTTTTCTTATTTTGGGGCAAAAAGTCAGAAATTCCCCATATTTTGGGGCAAAAATGCAGAAATTCCCCTTATTTTGAGGTAATAAGGCTGAAATTCCCCTTATTTTGGGGCAAAAAGGCAGAAATTTCGTTTATTTTGGGGAAAAGGCAGAAATTGCACTTATTTTGAGTCAAAAAGGTGGAAAATCCCCTTATTTTGGGGCAAAAATGAAGAAATTTGCTTTTTATGGCAAAAAGGTATACATTCCCTTTATTTTCGGGCAAAAAGGCAGAAATTCTTTGTATTTTGGAGCAAAATTGCAGAAATTCCCCTAATTTTTGGGCAAAAAGCAGAAATTTTCCTTATTTTGGGGTAAAACTGCAGAAATTTCACTTATTTTGCGGCAAAATGTCAGAAATTCCCCTTATTTTTGGCAAAAAATGCAGAAAATCCCCTTATTTTAGGGAAAAATTGCAGAAATTTCCCTTATTTGGGGACAAAAACAGAAATTCCCCTTATTTTGGGGCAAAATTGCAGAAATTTCCCTTATTATGGGGAAAAATTGCAGAAATTTCCCTTATTTTATGGCAAAATTGCAGAAATTTCACTTATTTCAGAGAAAAAAAGCAAAAATTTTTCTTATTTTGGGGCAAAAAGGCAGAAATTCCCATTATTTTGAGGCAAAAACGCAGAAATTCACCTTATTTTGGGGTAAAATTGCAGAAATTTCACATATTTCAGGGCAAAACGGCAGAAATTCCCCTTATTTTGGGGCAAAAAGGCAGAAATTTCCCTTATTTTGGGATAAAATTGCAGAAATTTCTCTTATTTGGAGGCAAAAAGGCAGAAAATCCACTTAATTTCGGGTAAAAAGGCAGAAATTTCTCGTATTTTGGAGCAAAATTGCAGAAACTCCCCTAATTTTGGGGCTAAAAGGCAGAATTTCCCTTTATTTTGGGGCAAAAATAGAGAAATTCTTTTTATTTTGGGGCAAAAATCAGAAATTTCCTTTATTTTGGGGCAAAATTTTAGAAATTTCTTTTATATTGTTACAGACTTGCAGAAATTTTTCTTATTTTGTGGCAAAAAGGGAGAAATTCCCCATATTTTGGTGCAAAAAGGCTGAAATTCCCCTTATTTTGAGGTAAAATCCTGAAATTCCCCATATTTTGGCGCAAAAAGGCAGAAATTCCCCTCATTTGGGGGCAAAAAGGCACAAATTTCCCTTATTTTCGGGCATAATTGCAGGAATTTCATTTATTTCAGGGCAAAAAGTCAGAAATTCCTTTTATTTTGGGGCAAAAACAGAAATTTCTTTTATTTTGATACAAAATTGTAGAAATTTTCCTTATTTTGGAACAAAAAGGCAAAAATTACCCATATTTTGGGGAAAAAGGCAGAAATTCCCCTTATTTTGAGGTAAAAAGGCTGAAATTCCCGTTATTTTGGGGCAAAAAGGCAGAAATTCCCTTTACTTTGTGGCAAAAAGGCAGAAATTCCCGTTAATTGGGGCAGAAAAGCGAAATTTTCCTTATTTAAGGGCAATAGGGCAGAAATTCCCCTTATTTTGTGACAAAAAGGCAGAAATTCCCCTTATTTGAAGGTAAAATGCTGAAATTCCCCTTATTTTCGGCAAAAAGGCAGAAATTCCTATTATTTTGGGGCAAAATTGCAGAAATTTCAATTATTTCTGGGCAAAAAGTCAGATATTTGCCTTATTTTGGGGCAAAAAGCAGAAATTCCCTTAATTTTTGGGCCAAAAACAGAAATTCCCCTTATTTTGGGGTAAAATTGCAGAAATTTCAAATATTTCAGGGCAAAAAGGCAGAAATTCCACTTTATTTCGGACAATAACGCAGAAATTCCCCGTATTTTAAAGCTAAATTTCAGAAATTCCCCTTATATTGGTGCAAAAATGGAGAAATTCCCTTTATTTTTGTGCAATAAGGCAGATTTCCCCGTATTTTGAAGCAAAATTGCACATATTTCCCTAATTTTGAAGCAAAATGCAGAAATTCACATTATTTTGGAACAAAAAGACAGAAATTCTCCTTATTTCAGGGCAAAAAGTCAGAAATTCCCCTTATTTTGGGGTAAAATTGCAGAAATTTCCCTTATTTTGGGGCAAAATTGCAGAAATTTCACTTATTTCAGGGAAAAAGTGCATAAATTTCTCTTATTTTATGGCAAAAAGGCAGAAATTTCTTTTATTTTGGTACAAAATTGCAGAAATTTTCTTTATTTTGGGGCAAAAATGAAGAAATTCCCCATATTTTGGGGCAAAAAGGCAGAGATTCGCCTTATTATGAGGTAAAATGCTGAAATTCCCCTTATTTTGGGGCAAAAATACAGAAATTCCCTTTATTTTGTGGCAAAAAGGCAGAAATTTCCCTTATTTTGGGGCAAAATTGTAGAAATTTCACTTATTTCTGGGCAAAATTCAAAAATTCCTTTTATTTTTGGGCAAAAAGACAGAAATTTTGTTTATTTTTGGGTAAAAAGGCAGAAATTTCACTTATTGTGAGGTAAGAAGGCAGAAATTCCTCTTATTTTGGGGCAAAAATGAAGAAATTTCTCTTTTTTTGTGGCAAAAGGTATATATTCTCCTTATTTTCGGGCAAAAAAGCAGAAATATCCCGTTTTTTGGAGCACAATTGCAGAAAATCCCCTAATTGTGGGGCAAAAAGGCAGAAATTCCCTATATGTTGGGGCAAAAAGACAGAAATTCTCCTTATTTTGGGGCAAAACTCAGAAATTCCACTTATTTTGGGGCAAAATTCCAGAAATTTCCTTTATTTTGGGGCAAATTTGCAGAAATTTCACTTATTTTGGGGCAAAATTGCAGAAATTTCACTTATTTCAGATAAAAAAAAGGCAGAAATTTTTCTTATTTTGGGGCAAAAAGGCAGAAATTCCTAATATTTTGTGGCAAAAATGCAGAAATTCCCATTATTTTGAGGTAAAAAGGCTGAAATTTCCATTATTTGGGGGCAATAAGGCAGAAATTTCCCTTATTTTGGGGCAAAATTGCAGAAATTTCACTTATTTCAGGGCAAAATTCAAAAATTCCTTTTATTTTGGGGCTAAAAGTCAGAAATTCCGTTTATTTTTGGGTAAAAAGGCAGAAATTTCACTAATTTTGAGGTAAGAAGGCAGAAATTCCTCTTATTTTGGGGCAAAAATGAAGAAATTTCCCTTTTTTGTGGCAAAAGGTATATATTCCCCTTATTTTTGGGCAAAAAAGCAGAAATATCCCGTTTTTTGGAGCACAATTGCAGAAAATCCCCTAATTGTGGGGCAAAAAGGCAGAAATTCCCTATATGTTGGGGCAAAAAGACAGAAATTCTCCTTATTTTGGGGCAAAACTCAGAAATTCCACTTATTTTGGGGCAAAATTCCAGAAATTTCCCTTATTTTGGGGCAAAATTGCAGAAATTTCACTTATTTCAGGGTAATAAGTCAGAAATTTTCCTTATTTTGGGGCAAAAAACACAGAAATTCCCTTTGTTTTGGAAGGAAAATACAGAAATTCCACTTCTTTAGAGGCAAAAAGGCAGAAATTCTTCTTATTTTGAAGCAAAAATGAAGAAATTCCCCTAATTGTTGGACAAAAAGGCAGAAATTCCCTATATGTTGGGGAAAAAAGACAGAAATTCTCCTTATTTTGGGACAAAACTCAGAAATTCCACTTATTTTGGGGCAAAATTGCAGGAATTTACCTTATTTTGAGGCAAAATTGCAGAAATTTCCCTTATTTGAGGGCAAAATTGCAGAAATTTCACTTATTTTCAGGTAAAAAGGCTGAAATATCCTTTATTTTGGGGCAAAAAGGAAGAAATTCCCCTTATTTTGGGGCAAAATTGCAGAAATTTTCCTTATTTTGGGGCAAAAGGGCTGAAATTCTTATTTTGAGGTAAAATGCTGAAATTCCCCATATTTTGGGGCAAAAGGCAAAACTTCTTCTTATTTTGGGGCAAAGAGGCACAAATTTCCCTTATTTTCGGGCAAAATTCTAGAAATTTCATTTATTTCAGGGCAAAAAGTCAGAAATTCCTTTTATTTTGGGGCAAAGAGCAGAAATTTCTTTTATTATGGTACAAAATTGAAGAAATTTTTCTTATTTTGAAACAAAAAGGCAGAAAATTCCCCTTACTTTGAGGCAAAAAGCAGAAATTATTCTCAATTTGAGGTAAAATGCAGAAATTCCCTTTATTTTGGGGCTAAAAGGCAGAAATTCCCTGTATTTTGAAGCAAAATTGCAGAAATTCTCATAATTTTCGGGCAAAAAGGCAGAAATTCTCCTTATTTTGGGGCAAAAAGACAGAAAATCTCCTTTTTCGGGAGCAAACAGTCAGAAATTCCCATTATTTTGGGGCAAAATTGCAGAAATTTCCCTTATTTTGGGGCAAAATTGCAGAAATTTCACGTATTTCAGTGGAAAAAGGCAGAAATTTTTTTTGGGGGGCAAAAAAGGAGAAATTTTTTTTATTTTGGTACAAAATTGCAGAAATTTTTCTTATTTTGGGGCAAAAAGTCAGAAATTCCCCATATTTTGGGGCAAAAAGGCAGAAATTCCCCTTATTTTGAGGTAATAAGGCTGAAATTCCCCTTATTTTGGGGCAAAAAGACAGAAATTTCGTTTATTTTGGGGAAAAGGCAGAAATTGCACTTATTTTGAGTCAAAAAGGTGGAAAATTCCCTTATTTTGGGGCAAAAATGAAGAAATTTGCTTTTTTATGGCAAAAAGGTATACATTCCCTTTATTTTCGGGCAAAAAGGCAGAAATTCTTTGTATTTTGGAGCAAAATTGCAGAAATTCCCCTAATTTTTGGGCAAAAAGCAGAAATTTTCCTTATTTTGGGGTAAAACTGCAGAAATTTCACTTATTTTGCGGCAAAATGTCAGAAATTCCCCTTATTTTTGGCAAAAAATGCAGAAAATCCCCTTATTTTAGGGCAAAATTGCAGAAATTTCTTTTATTTGGGGGCAAAAACAGAAATTCCCCTTATTTTGGGGCAAAATTGCAGAAATTTCCCTTATTATGGGGAAAAATTGCAGAAATTTCCCTTATTTTAGGGCAAAATTGCAGAAATTTCACTTATTTCAGAGAAAAAAACAAAAATTTTTCTTATTTTGGGGCAAAAAGGCAGAAATTCACCTTATTTTGGGGTAAAATTGCAGAAATTTCACATATTTCAGGGCAAAACGGCAGAAATTCCCCTTATTTTGGGGCAAAAAGGCAGAAATTTCCCTTATTTTGGGATAAAATTGCAGAAATTTCCCTTATTTGGGGGCAAAAAGTCAGAAAATCCACTTAATTTCGGGTAAAAAGGCAGAAATTTCTCGTATTTTGGAGCAAAATTGCAGAAACTCCCCTAATTTTGGGGCAAAAAGGCAGAATTTCCCTTTATTTTGGGGCAAAAATAGAGAAATTCTTTTTATTTTGGGGCAAAAATCAGAAATTTCCTTTATTTTGGGGCAAAATTTTAGAAATTTCTTTTATATTGTTACAGACTTGCAGAAATTTTTCTTATTTTGTGGCAAAAAGGCAGAAATTCCCCATATTTTGGTGCAAAATGCTGAAATTCCCTTTATTTTGAGGTAAAATCCTGAAATTCCCCATATTTTGGGGAAAAAGGCAGAAATTCCCCTTATTTTGAGGTAAAAAGGCCAAAATTCCCCTTATTTGGGGGCAAGAAGGCAGAAATTTTTTTATTTTGGTACAAAATTGCAGAAATTTTTCTTATTTTGGGGCAAAAAGTCAGAAATTCCCCATATTTTGGGGCAAAAAGGCAGAAATTCCCCTTATTTTGAGGTAATAAGACTGAAATTCCCCTTATTTTGGGGCAAAAAGGCAGAAATTTCGTTTATTTTGGGGAAAAGGCAGAAATTGCACTTATTTTGAGTCAAAAAGGTGGAAAATCCCCTTATTTTGGGGCAAAAATGAAGAAATTTGCTTTTTTATGGCAAAAAGGTATACATTCCCTTTATTTTTGGGCAAAAAGGCAGAAATTCTTTGTATTTTGGAGCAAAATTGCAGAAATTCCCCTAATTTTTGGGTAAAAAGGCAGAAATTCCCCTTATTTTTGGGGTAAAACTGCAGAAATTTCACTTATTTTGCGGCAAAATGTCAGAAATTCCCCTTATTTTCGGCAAAAAATGCAGAAAATCCCCTTATTTTAGGGCAAAATTGCAGAAATCTCCCTTATTTGGGGGCAAAAACAGAAATTCCCTTTATTTTGGGGCAAAATTGCAGAAATTTCCCTTATTATGGGGAAAAATTGCAGAAATTTCCCTTATTTGGGGGCAAAAAGGCAGAAAATCCACTTAATTTCGGGTAAAAAGGCAGAAATTTCTCGTATTTTGGAGCAAAATTGCAGAAACTCCCCTAATTTTCGGGCAAAAAGGCAGAATTTCCCTTTATTGTGGGGCAAAAATAGAGAAATTCTTTTTATTTTGGGGCAAAAATCAGAAATTTCCCTTATTTTGGGGCAAAATTTTAGAAATTTCTTTTATATTGTGACAGACTTGCAGAAATTTTTCTTATTTTGTGGCAAAAAGGCAGAAATTCCCCATACTTTGGTGCAAAAAGGCTGAAATTCCCCATATTTTGGGGAAAAAAGGCAGAAATTCCTCTCATTTGGGGGCAAAAAGGCACAAATTTCCCTTATTTTTGGGCATAATTGCAGGAATTTCATTTATTTCAGGGCAAAAAGTCAGAAATTCCATTTATTTTGGGGAAAAAAGGCAGAAATTTCTTTTATTTAGATACAAAATTGTAGAAATTTTCCTTATTTTGGAACAAAAAGCAAAAATTACCCATATTTTGGGCAAAAAGGCAGAAATTCCCCTTATTTTGAGGTAAAAAGGCTGAAATTCCTGTAATTTTGGGGAAAAAAAGGCAGAAATTCCCTTTACTTTGTGGCAAAAAGGCAGAAATTCCCGTTAATTGGGGCAGAAAAGCAGAAATTTTCCTTATTTAAAGGCAATAGGGCAGAAATTCCCCATATTTTGTGGCAAAAAGGCAGAAATTCCCCTTATTTGGAGGTAAAATGCTGAATTTCCCCTTATTTTCGGCAAAAAGGCAGAAATTCCTATTATTTTGGGGCAAAATTGCAGAAATTTCAATTATTTCAGGGCAAAAAGTCAGAAATTAGCCTTATTTTGGGGCGAAAAACAGAAATTCCCTAATTTGGGGGCCAAAAACAGAAATTCCCCTTATTTTGGGGTAAAATTGCAGAAATTTCAAATATTTCAGGGCAAAAAGGCAGAAATTCCACTTTATTTCGGACAATAACGCAGAAATTCCCCGTATTTTAAAGCTAAATTTCAGAAATTCCCCTTATATTGGTGCAAAAATGCAGAAATTCCCTCTATTTTTGTGCAATAAGGCAGATTTCCCCGTATTTTGAAGCAAAATTGCACATTATCCCCTAATTTTGAGGGAAAATGCAGAAATTCACATTATTTTGGAACAAAAAGACAGAAATTCTCCTTATTTCAGGGCAAAAAGTCATAAATTCCCCTTATTTTGGGGCAAAATTGCAGAAATTTCCTTTATTTTGGAGCAAAATTGCAGAAATTTCCCTTATTTTGGGGCAAAATTGCAGAAATTTCACTTATTTCAGGGAAAAAGCACAGAAATTTCTCTTATTTTGGGGAAAAAAGGCAGAAATTTCTTTTATTTTGGTACAAAATTGCAGAAATTTTCTTTATTTTGGGGAAAATGCAGAAATTCCCCATATTTTGGGGCATAAAAGCAGAGATTCCCCTTATTATGAGGTAAAATGCTGAAATTCCCCTTATTTTGAGGCAAAAAGACAGAAATTCCCTTTATTTTGTGGCAAAAAGGCAGAAATTTCCCTTATTTTGGGGCAAAATTGCAGAAATTTCACTTATTTCAGGGCAAAATTCAAAAATTCCTTTTATTTTGGGGCAAAAAGACAGAAATTCCGTTTATTTTGGGTAAAAAGGCAGAAATTTCACTTATTTTGAGGTAAGAAGGCAGAAATTCCTCTTATTTTGGGGCAAAAATGAAGAAATTTCTCTTTTTTGTGGCAAAAGGTATACATTTCCCTTATTTTCGGGCAAAAAAGCAGAAATTCCCCCTATTTTGGAGCAGAATTGAAGAAAATCCCCTAATTGTGGGGCAAAAAGGCAGAAATTCCCTATATGTTGGGGCAAAAAGACAGAAATTCTCCTTATTTTGGGGCAAAACTCAGAAATTCCACTTATTTTGGGGCAAAATTCCAGAAATTTCCCTTATTTTGAAGCAAAATTGCAGAAATTTTACTTATTTTGGGTCAAAATTGCAGAAATTTCACTTATTTCAGGTAAAAATGGCAGAAATTTTTCTTATTTTGGGGCAAAAAGGCAGAAATTCCTAATATTTTGTGGCAAAAATGCAGAAATTCTCCTTATTTTGAGGTAAAAAGGCTGAAATTTCCCTGATTTGGGGGCAAAAAGGCAGAAATTTCCCTTATTTTGGGGTAAAATTGCAAACATTTCACTTATTTCAGGGTAATAAGTCAGAAATTTTCCTTATTTTGGGGCAAAAAAGGCAGAAATTCCCTTTGTTTTGGAAGGAAAATACAGAAATTCCACTTCTTTAGAGACAAAAAGGCAGAAATTCCCCTTATTTTGAAGCAAAAATGAAGAAATTCCCCTAATTGTTGGACAAAAAGGCAGAAATTCCCTATATGTTGGGGAAAAAAGACAGAAATTCTCCTTATTTTGGGACAAAACTCAGAAATTCCACTTTTTTGGGGCAAAATTGCAGGAATTTACCTTATTTTGAGGCAAAATTGCAGAAATTTCCCTTATTTGAGGGCAAAATTGCAGAAATTTCACTTATTTTCAGGTAAAAAGGCTGAAATATCCTTTATTTTGGGGCAAAAAGGAAGAAATTCCCCTTATTTTGGGGCAAAATTGCAGAAATTTTCCTTATTTTGGGGCAAAAGGGCTGAAATTCTTATTTTGAGGTAAAATGCTGAAATTCCCCATATTTTGGGGCAAAAGGCAAAACTTCTTCTTATTTTGGGGCAAAGAGGCACAAATTTCCCTTATTTTCGGGCAAAATTGCAGAAATTTCATTTATTTCAGGGCAAAAAGTCAGAAATTCCTTTTATTTTGGGGCAAAGAGCAGAAATTTCTTTTATTATGGTACAAATTGAAGAAATTTTTCTTATTTTGAAACAAAAAGGCAGAAAATTCCCCTTAATTTGAGGCAAAAGGCAGAAATTATTCTCAATTTGAGGTAAAATGCAGAAATTCCCTTTATTTTGGGGCTAAAAGGCAGAAATTCCCTGTATTTTGAAGCAAAATTGCAGAAATTCTCATAATTTTCGGGCAAAAAGGCAGAAATTCTCCTTATTTTGGGGCAAAAAGACAGAAAATCTCCTTTTTCGGGAGCAAACAGTCAGAAATTCCCATTATTTTGGAGCAAAATTGCAGAAATTTCCCTTATTTTGGGGCAAAATTGCAGAAATTTCACGTATTTCAGGGGAAAAAGGCAGAAATTTTTTTTGGGGGGCAAAAAAAGAGAAATTTTTTTTATTTTGGTACAAAATTGCAGAAATTTTTCTTATTTTGGGGCAAAAAGTCAGAAATTCCCCATATTTTGGGGCAAAAAAGCAGAAATTCCCCTTATTTTGAGGTAATAAGGCTGAAATTCCCCTTATTTTGGGGCAAAAAGACAGAAATTTCGTTTATTTTGGGGAAAAGGCAGAAATTGCACTTATTTTGAGTCAAAAAGGTGGAAAATTCCCTTATTTTGGGGCAAAAATGAAGAAATTTGCTTTTTTATGGCAAAAAGGTATACATTCCCTTTATTTTCGGGCAAAAAGGCAGAAATTCTTTGTATTTTTGAGCAAAATTGCAGAAATTCCCCTAATTTTTGGGCAAAAAGGCAGAAATTTTTTTTATTTTGGGGTAAAACTGCAGAAATTTCACTAATTTTGCGGCAAAATGTCAGAAATTCCCCTTATTTTTGGCAAAAAATGCAGAAAATCCCCTTATTTTAGGGCAAAATTGCAGAAATTTCTTTTATTTGGGGGCAAAAACAGAAATTCCCCTTATTTTGGGGCAAAATTGCAGAAATTTCCCTTATTATGGGGAAAAATTGCAGAAATTTCCCTTATTTTAGGGCAAAATTGCAGAAATTTCACTTATTTCAGAGAAAAAAACAAAAATTTTTCTTATTTTGGGGCAAAAAGGCAGAAATTCCCATTATTTTGGGGCAAAAAGGCAGAAATTCACCTTATTTGGGGGTAAAATTGCAGAAATTTCACATATTTCAGGGCAAAACGGCAGAAATTTCCCTTATTTTGGGGCAAAAAGGCAGAAATTTCCCTTATTTTGGGATAAAATTGCAGAAATTTCCCTTATTTGGGGGCAAAAAGGCAGAAAATCCACTTAATTTCGGGTAAAAGGGCAGAAATTTCTCGTATTTTGGAGCAAAATTGCAGAAACTCCCCTAATTTTGGGGCAAAAAGGCAGAATTTCCCTTTATTTTGGGGCAAAAATAGAGAAATTCTTTTTATTATGGGGCAAAAATCAGAAATTTCCTTTATTTTGGGGCAAAATTTTAGAAATTTCTTTTATATTGTTACAGACTTGCAGAAATTTTTCTTATTTTGTGGCAAAAAGGCAGAAATTCCCCATATTTTGGTGCAAAATGCTGAAATTCCCCTTATTTTGAGGTAAAATCCTGAAATTCCCCATATTTTGGGGCAAAAAGGCAGAAATTCCTAATATTTTGTGGCAAAAATGCAGAAATTCCCCTTATTTTGAGGTAAAAAGGCCAAAATTCCCCTTATTTGGGGGCAAGAAGGCAGAAATTTTTTTATTTTGGTACAAAATTGCAGAAATTTTTCTTATTTTGGGGCAAAAAGTCAGAAATTCCCCATATTTTGGGGCAAAAAGGCAGAAATTCCCCTTATTTTGAGGTAATAAGGCTGAAATTCCCCTTATTTTGGGGCAAAAAGGCAGAAATTTCGTTTATTTTGGGGAAAAGGCAGAAATTGCACTTATTTTGAGTCAAAAAGGTGGAAAATTCCCTTATTTTGGGGCAAAAATGAAGAAATTTGCTTTTTTATGGCAAAAAGTTATACATTCCCTTTATTTTCGGGCAAAAAGGCAGAAATTCTTTGTATTTTGGAGCAAAATTGCAGAAATTCCCCTAATTTTTGGGTAAAAAGGCAGAAATTCCTATTATTTTGTGGTAAAACTGCAGAAATTTCACTTATTTTGCGGCAAAATGTCAGAAATTCCCCTTATTTTCGGCAAAAAATGCAGAAAATCCCCTTATTTTAGGGCAAAATTGCAGAAATCTCCCTTATTTGGGGGCAAAAATAGAAATTCCCTTTATTTTGGGGCAAAATTGCAGAAATTTCCCTTATTATGGGGAAAAATTGCAGAAATTTCCCTTATTTGGGGGCAAAAAGGCAGAAAATCCACTTAATTTCGGGTAAAAAGGCAGAAATTTCTCGTATTTTGGAGCAAAATTGCAGAAACTCCCCTAATTTTCGGGCAAAAAGGCAGAATTTCCCTTTATTGTGGGGCAAAAATAGAGAAATTCTTTTTATTTTGGGGCAAAAATCAGAAATTTCCCTTATTTTGGGGCAAAATTTTAGAAATTTCTTTTATATTGTTACAGACTTGCAGAAACTTTTCTTATTTTGTGGCAAAAAGGCAGAAATTCCCCATACTTTGGTGCAAAAAGGCTGAAATTCCCCATATTTTGGGGAAAAAAGGCAGAAATTCCTCTCATTTGGGGGCAAAAAGGCACAAATTTCCCTTATTTTCGGGCATAATTGCAGGAATTTCATTTATTTCAGGGCAAAAAGTCAGAAATTCCATTTATTTTGGGGAAAAAAGGCAGAAATTTCTTTTATTTTGATACAAAATTGTAGAAATTTTCCTTATTTTGGAACAAAATGCAAAAATTACCCATATTTTGGGCAAAAAGGCAGAAATTCCCCTTATTTTGAGGAAAAAAGGCTGAAATTCATGTAATTTTGGGGAAAAAAGGCATAAATTCCCTTTACTTTGTGGCAAAAAGGCAGAAATTCCCGTTAATTGGGGCAGAAAAGCAGAAATTTTCCTTATTTAAAGGCAATAGGGCAGAAATTCCCCATATTTTGTGGCAAAAAGGCAGAAATTCCCCTTATTTGGAGGTAAAATGCTGAATTTCCCCTTATTTTCGGCAAAAAGGCAGAAATTCCTATTATTTTGGAGCAAAATTGCAGAAATTTCAATTATTTCAGGGCAAAAAGTCAGAAATTAGCCTTATTTTGGGGCGAAAAACAGAAATTCCCTAATTTGGGGGCCAAAAACAGAAATTCCCATTATTTTGGGGTAAAAATGCAGAAATTTCAAATATTGCAGGGCAAAAAGGCAGAAATTCCACTTTATTTCGGACAATAACGCAGAAATTCCCCGTATTTTAAAGCTAAATTTCAGAAATTCCCCTTATATTGGTGCAAAAATGCAGAAATTCCCTCTATTTTTGTGCAATAAGGCAGATTTCCCCGTATTTTGAAGCAAAATTGCACATTATCTTCTAATTTTGAGGGAAAATGCAGAAATTCACATTATTTTGGAACAAAAAGACAGAAATTCTCCTTATTTCAGGGCAAAAAGTCATAAATTCCCCTTATTTTGGGGCAAAATTGCAGAAATTTCCTTTATTTTGGGGCAAAATTGCAGAAATTTCCCTTATTTTGGGGCAAAATTGCAGAAATTTCACTTATTTCAGGGAAAAAGCACAGAAATTTCTCTTATTTTGGGGAAAAAAGGCAGAAATTTCTTTTATTTTGGTACAAAATTGCAGAAATTTTCTTTATTTTGGGGAAAATGCAGAAATTCCCCATATTTTGGGGCAAAAAAGCAGAGATTCCCCTTATTATGAGGTAAAATGCTGAAATTCCCCTTATTTTGAGGCAAAAAGACAGAAATTCCCTTTATTTTGTGAAAAAAGGCAGAAATTTCCCTTATTTTGGGGCAAAATTGCAGAAATTTCACTTATTTCAGGGCAAAATTCAAAAATTCCTTTTATTTTGGGGCAAAAAGACAGAAATTCCGTTTATTTTGGGTAAAAAGGCAGAAATTTCACTTATTTTGAGGTAAGAAGGCAGAAATTCCTCTTATTTTGGGGCAAAAATGAAGAAATTTCTCTTTTTTGTGGCAAAAGGTATCCATTCCCCTTATTTTCGGGCAAAAAAGCAGAAATTCCCCCTATTTTGGAGCGGAATTGAAGAAAATCTTCTAATTGTGGGGCAAAAAGGCAGAAATTCCCTATATGTTGGGGCAAAAAGACAGAAATTCTCCTTATTTTGGGGCAAAACTCAGAAATTCCACTTATTTTGGGGCAAAATTCCAGAAATTTCCCTTATTTTGGGGCAAAATGGCAGAAATTTTACTTATTTTGGGGCAAAATTGCAGAAATTTCACTTATTTCAGGTAAAAATGGCAGAAATTTTTCTTATTTTGGGGCAAAAAGGCAGAAATTCCTAATATTTTGTGGCAAAAATGCAGAAATTCTCCTTATTTTGAGGTAAAAAGGCTGAAATTTCCCTTATTTGGGGGCAAAAAGGCAGAAATTTCCCTTATTTTGGGGTAAAATTGCAAACATTTCACTTATTTCAGGGTAATAAGTCAGAAATTTTCCTTATTTTGGGGCAAAAAAGACAGAAATTCCCTTTGTTTTGGAAGGAAAATACAGAAATTCTACTTCTTTAGAGACAAAAAGGCAGAAATTCCCCTTATTTTGAAGCAAAAATGAAGAAATTCCCCTAATTGTTGGGCCAAAAGGCAGAAATTCCCTATATGTTGGGGAAAAAAGACAGAAATTCTCCTTATTTTGGGACAAAACTCAGAAATTCCACGTATTTTGGGGCAAAATTGCAGGAATTTACCTTATTTTGAGGCAAAATTGCAGAAATTTCCCTTATTTGAGGGCAAAATTGCAGAAATTTCACTTATTTTCAGGTAAAAAGGCTGAAATATCCTTTATCTTGGGGCAAAAAGGAAGAAATTCCCCTTATTTTGGGGCAAAATTGCAGAAATTTTCCTTATTTTGGGGCAAAAGGGCTGAAATTCTTATTTTGAGGTAAAATGCTGAAATTCCCCATATTTTGGGGCAAAAGGCAAAACTTCTTCTTATTTTGGGGCAAAGAGGCACAAATTTCCTTTATTTTCGGGCAAAATTGCAGAAATTTCATTTATTTCAGGGCAAAAAGTCAGAAATTCCTTTTATTTTGGGGCAAAGAGCAGAAATTTCTTTTATTATGGTACAAAATTGAAGAAATTTTTCTTATTTTGAAACAAAAATGCAGAAAATTCCCCTTATTTTGAGGCAAAAAGCAGAAATTATTCTCAATTTGAGGTAAAATGCAGAAATTCCCTTTATTTTGGGGCTAAAAGGCAGAAATTCCCTGTATTTTGAAGCAAAATTGCAGAAATTCTCATAATTTTCGGGCAAAAAGGCAGAAATTCTCCTTATTTTGGGGCAAAAAGACAGAAAATCTCCTTTTTCGGGAGCAAACAGTCAGAAATTCCCCTTATTTTGGGGCAAAATTGCAGAAATTTCCTTTACATTGGGGCAAAATTGCAGAAATTTCCCTTATTTTGGGGCAAAATTGCAGAAATTTCAGGTATTTGAGAAAAAAAAGGCAGAAATTTTTTTGGGGGGGGCAAAAAGGCAGAAATTTTTTTTATTTTGGGGCAAAAAGTCAGAAATTCCCCATATTTTGGGGCAAAAAGGCAGAAATTCCCTTTATTTTGAGGTAATAAGGCTGAAATTCCCCTTATTTTGGGGCAAAAAGGCAGAAATTTCGTTTATTTTGGGGAAAAGGCAGAAATTGCACTTATTTTGAGTCAAAAAGGTGGAAAATCCCCTTATTTTGGGGCAAAAATGAAGAAATTTGCTTTTTTATGGCATAAAGGTATACATTCCCTTTATTTTCGGGCAAAAAGGCAGAAATTCTTTGTATTTTGGAGCAAAATTGCAGAAATTCCCCTAATTTTTGGGCAAAAAGGCAGAAATTTTCCTTATTTTGGGGTAAAACTGCAGAAATTTCACTTATTTTGCGGCAAAATGTCAGAAATTCCCCTTATTTTTGGCAAAAAATGCAGAAAATCCCCTTATTTTAGGGCAAAATTGCAGAAATTTCCCTTATTTGGGGACAAAAACAGAAATTCCCCTTATTTTGGGGCAAAATTGCAGAAATTTCCCTTATTATGGGGAAAAATTGCAGAAATTTCCCTTATTTTAGGGCAAAATTGCAGAAATTTCACTTATTTCAGAGAAAAAAAGCAAAAATTTTTCTTATTTTGGGGCAAAAAGGCAGAAATTCCCATTATATTGGGGCAAAAAGGCAGAAATTCACCTTATTTTGGGGTAAAATTGCAGAAATTTCACATATTTCAGGGCAAAACGGCAGAAATTCCCCTTATTTTGGGGCAAAAAGGCAGAAATTTCCCTTATTTTGGGATAAAATTGCAGAAATTTCCCTTATTTGGGGGCAAAAAGGCAGAAAATCCACTTAATTTCAGGTAAAAAGGCAGAAATTTCTCGTATTTTGGAGCAAAATTGCAGAAACTCCCCTAATTTTGGGGCAAAAAGGCAGAATTTCCCTTTATTTTGGGGCAAAAATAGAGAAATTCTTTTTATTTTGGGGCAAAAATCAGAAATTTCCTTTATTTTGGGGCAAAATTTTAGAAATTTCTATTATATTGTTACAGACTTGCAGAAATTTTTCTTATTTTGTGGCAAAAAGGCAGAAATTCCCCATATTTTGGTGCAAAAACGCTGAAATTCCCCTTATTTTGAGGTAAAATCCTGAAATTCCCCATATTTTGGGGCAAAAAGGCAGAAATTCCCCTCATTTGGGGGCAAAAAGTCCCAAATTTCCCTTATTTTCGGGCATAATTGCAGGAATTTTATTTATTTCAGGGCAAAAAGTCAGAAATTCCTTTTATTTTGGGGCAAAACAGAAATTTCTTTTATTTTGATACAAAATTGTAGAAATTTTCCTTATTTTGGAACAAAAAGGCAAAAATTACCCATATTTTGGGGAAAAAGGCAGAAATTCCTTTTATTTTGAGGTAAAAAGGCTGAAATTCCCGTTATTTTGGGGCATAAAGGCAGAAATTCCCTTTACTTTGTGGCAAAAGAGCAGAAATTCCCGTTAATTGGGGCAGAAAAGCAGAAATTTTCCTTATTTAAGGGCAATAGGGCAGAAATTCCCCTTATTTGAAGGTAAAATGCTGAAATTCCCCTTATTTTCGGCAAAAAGGCAGAAATTCCTATTATTTTGGGGCAAAATTGCAGAAATTTCAATTATTTCTGGGCAAAAAGTCAGATATTTGCCTTATTTTGGGGCAAAAAGCAGAAATTCCCTTAATTTTGGGGCCAAAAACAGAAATTCCCCTTATTTTGGGGTAAAATTGCAGAAATTTCAAATATTTCAGGGCAAAAAGGCAGAAATTCCACTTTATTTCGGACAATAACGCAGAAATTCCCCGTATTTTAAAACTAAATTTCAGAAATTCCCCTTATATTGGTGCAAAAATGGAGAAATTCCCTTTATTTTTGTGCAATAAGGCAGATTTCCCCGTATTTTGAAGCAAAATTGCACATATTTCCCTAATTTTGAAGGAAAATGCAGAAATTCACATTATTTTGGAACAAAAAGACAGAAATTCTCCTTATTTCAGGGCAAAAAGTCAGAAATTCCCCTTCTTTTGGGGTAAAATTGCAGAAATTTTCTTTATTTTGGGGCAAAATTGCAGAAATTTCTCTTATTTTGGGGCAAAAAGGCAGAAATTTCTTTTATTTTGGTACAAAATTGCAGAAATTTTCTTTCTTTTGGGGCAAAATTGCAGAAATTTCCCTTATTTTGGGGCAAAATTGCAGAAATTTCACTTATTTCAGGGAAAAAGTGCAGAAATTTCTCTTATTTTGGGGCAAAAAGGCAGAAATTTCTTTTATTTTGGTACAAAATTACAAAAATTTTCTTTATTTTGGGGCAAAAATGAAGAAATTCCCCATATTTTGGGGCAAAAAAGCAGAGATTCCCCTTATTATGAGGTAAAATGCTGAAATTCCCCTTATTTTGAGGCAAAAAGACAGAAATTCCCTTTATTTTGTGAAAAAAGGCAGAAATTTCCCTTATTTTGGGGCAAAATTGCAGAAATTTCACTTATTTCAGGGCAAAATTCAAAAATTCCTTTTATTTTGGGGCAAAAAGACAGAAATTCCGTTTATTTTGGGTAAAAAGGCAGAAATTTCACTTATTTTGAGGTAAGAAGGCAGAAATTCCTCTTATTTTGGGGCAAAAATGAAGAAATTTCTCTTTTTTGTGGCAAAAGGTATCCATTCCCCTTATTTTCGGGCAAAAAAGCAGAAATTCCCCCTATTTTGGAGCGGAATTGAAGAAAATCTTCTAATTGTGGGGCAAAAAGGCAGAAATTCCCTATATGTTGGGGCAAAAAGACAGAAATTCTCCTTATTTTGGGGCAAAACTCAGAAATTCCACTTATTTTGGGGCAAAATTCCAGAAATTTCCCTTATTTTGGGGCAAAATGGCAGAAATTTTACTTATTTTGGGGCAAAATTGCAGAAATTTCACTTATTTCAGGTAAAAATGGCAGAAATTTTTCTTATTTTGGGGCAAAAAGGCAGAAATTCCTAATATTTTGTGGCAAAAATGCAGAAATTCTCCTTATTTTGAGGTAAAAAGGCTGAAATTTCCCTTATTTGGGGGCAAAAAGGCAGAAATTTCCCTTATTTTGGGGTAAAATTGCAAACATTTCACTTATTTCAGGGTAATAAGTCAGAAATTTTCCTTATTTTGGGGCAAAAAAGACAGAAATTCCCTTTGTTTTGGAAGGAAAATACAGAAATTCTACTTCTTTAGAGACAAAAAGGCAGAAATTCCCCTTATTTTGAAGCAAAAATGAAGAAATTCCCCTAATTGTTGGGCCAAAAGGCAGAAATTCCCTATATGTTGGGGAAAAAAGACAGAAATTCTCCTTATTTTGGGACAAAACTCAGAAATTCCACGTATTTTGGGGCAAAATTGCAGGAATTTACCTTATTTTGAGGCAAAATTGCAGAAATTTCCCTTATTTGAGGGCAAAATTGCAGAAATTTCACTTATTTTCAGGTAAAAAGGCTGAAATATCCTTTATCTTGGGGCAAAAAGGAAGAAATTCCCCTTATTTTGGGGCAAAATTGCAGAAATTTTCCTTATTTTGGGGCAAAAGGGCTGAAATTCTTATTTTGAGGTAAAATGCTGAAATTCCCCATATTTTGGGGCAAAAGGCAAAACTTCTTCTTATTTTGGGGCAAAGAGGCACAAATTTCCTTTATTTTCGGGCAAAATTGCAGAAATTTCATTTATTTCAGGGCAAAAAGTCAGAAATTCCTTTTATTTTGGGGCAAAGAGCAGAAATTTCTTTTATTATGGTACAAAATTGAAGAAATTTTTCTTATTTTGAAACAAAAATGCAGAAAATTCCCCTTATTTTGAGGCAAAAAGCAGAAATTATTCTCAATTTGAGGTAAAATGCAGAAATTCCCTTTATTTTGGGGCTAAAAGGCAGAAATTCCCTGTATTTTGAAGCAAAATTGCAGAAATTCTCATAATTTTCGGGCAAAAAGGCAGAAATTCTCCTTATTTTGGGGCAAAAAGACAGAAAATCTCCTTTTTCGGGAGCAAACAGTCAGAAATTCCCCTTATTTTGGGGCAAAATTGCAGAAATTTCCTTTACATTGGGGCAAAATTGCAGAAATTTCCCTTATTTTGGGGCAAAATTGCAGAAATTTCAGGTATTTGAGAAAAAAAAGGCAGAAATTTTTTTGGGGGGGGCAAAAAGGCAGAAATTTTTTTTATTTTGGGGCAAAAAGTCAGAAATTCCCCATATTTTGGGGCAAAAAGGCAGAAATTCCCTTTATTTTGAGGTAATAAGGCTGAAATTCCCCTTATTTTGGGGCAAAAAGGCAGAAATTTCGTTTATTTTGGGGAAAAGGCAGAAATTGCACTTATTTTGAGTCAAAAAGGTGGAAAATCCCCTTATTTTGGGGCAAAAATGAAGAAATTTGCTTTTTTATGGCATAAAGGTATACATTCCCTTTATTTTCGGGCAAAAAGGCAGAAATTCTTTGTATTTTGGAGCAAAATTGCAGAAATTCCCCTAATTTTTGGGCAAAAAGGCAGAAATTTTCCTTATTTTGGGGTAAAACTGCAGAAATTTCACTTATTTTGCGGCAAAATGTCAGAAATTCCCCTTATTTTTGGCAAAAAATGCAGAAAATCCCCTTATTTTAGGGCAAAATTGCAGAAATTTCCCTTATTTGGGGACAAAAACAGAAATTCCCCTTATTTTGGGGCAAAATTGCAGAAATTTCCCTTATTATGGGGAAAAATTGCAGAAATTTCCCTTATTTTAGGGCAAAATTGCAGAAATTTCACTTATTTCAGAGAAAAAAAGCAAAAATTTTTCTTATTTTGGGGCAAAAAGGCAGAAATTCCCATTATATTGGGGCAAAAAGGCAGAAATTCACCTTATTTTGGGGTAAAATTGCAGAAATTTCACATATTTCAGGGCAAAACGGCAGAAATTCCCCTTATTTTGGGGCAAAAAGGCAGAAATTTCCCTTATTTTGGGATAAAATTGCAGAAATTTCCCTTATTTGGGGGCAAAAAGGCAGAAAATCCACTTAATTTCAGGTAAAAAGGCAGAAATTTCTCGTATTTTGGAGCAAAATTGCAGAAACTCCCCTAATTTTGGGGCAAAAAGGCAGAATTTCCCTTTATTTTGGGGCAAAAATAGAGAAATTCTTTTTATTTTGGGGCAAAAATCAGAAATTTCCTTTATTTTGGGGCAAAATTTTAGAAATTTCTATTATATTGTTACAGACTTGCAGAAATTTTTCTTATTTTGTGGCAAAAAGGCAGAAATTCCCCATATTTTGGTGCAAAAACGCTGAAATTCCCCTTATTTTGAGGTAAAATCCTGAAATTCCCCATATTTTGGGGCAAAAAGGCAGAAATTCCCCTCATTTGGGGGCAAAAAGTCCCAAATTTCCCTTATTTTCGGGCATAATTGCAGGAATTTTATTTATTTCAGGGCAAAAAGTCAGAAATTCCTTTTATTTTGGGGCAAAACAGAAATTTCTTTTATTTTGATACAAAATTGTAGAAATTTTCCTTATTTTGGAACAAAAAGGCAAAAATTACCCATATTTTGGGGAAAAAGGCAGAAATTCCTTTTATTTTGAGGTAAAAAGGCTGAAATTCCCGTTATTTTGGGGCATAAAGGCAGAAATTCCCTTTACTTTGTGGCAAAAGAGCAGAAATTCCCGTTAATTGGGGCAGAAAAGCAGAAATTTTCCTTATTTAAGGGCAATAGGGCAGAAATTCCCCTTATTTGAAGGTAAAATGCTGAAATTCCCCTTATTTTCGGCAAAAAGGCAGAAATTCCTATTATTTTGGGGCAAAATTGCAGAAATTTCAATTATTTCTGGGCAAAAAGTCAGATATTTGCCTTATTTTGGGGCAAAAAGCAGAAATTCCCTTAATTTTGGGGCCAAAAACAGAAATTCCCCTTATTTTGGGGTAAAATTGCAGAAATTTCAAATATTTCAGGGCAAAAAGGCAGAAATTCCACTTTATTTCGGACAATAACGCAGAAATTCCCCGTATTTTAAAACTAAATTTCAGAAATTCCCCTTATATTGGTGCAAAAATGGAGAAATTCCCTTTATTTTTGTGCAATAAGGCAGATTTCCCCGTATTTTGAAGCAAAATTGCACATATTTCCCTAATTTTGAAGGAAAATGCAGAAATTCACATTATTTTGGAACAAAAAGACAGAAATTCTCCTTATTTCAGGGCAAAAAGTCAGAAATTCCCCTTCTTTTGGGGTAAAATTGCAGAAATTTTCTTTATTTTGGGGCAAAATTGCAGAAATTTCTCTTATTTTGGGGCAAAAAGGCAGAAATTTCTTTTATTTTGGTACAAAATTGCAGAAATTTTCTTTCTTTTGGGGCAAAATTGCAGAAATTTCCCTTATTTTGGGGCAAAATTGCAGAAATTTCACTTATTTCAGGGAAAAAGTGCAGAAATTTCTCTTATTTTGGGGCAAAAAGGCAGAAATTTCTTTTATTTTGGTACAAAATTACAAAAATTTTCTTTATTTTGGGGCAAAAATGAAGAAATTCCCCATATTTTGGGGCAAAAAGGCAGAGATTTGCCTTATTATGAGGTAAAATGCTGAAATTCCCCTTATTTTGGGGCAAAAATACAGAAATTCCCTTTATTTTGTGGCAAAAGGGCAGAAATTTCCCTTATTTTGGGGCAAAATTGCAGAAATTTCACTTATTTCAGGGCAAAATTCAAAAATTCCTTTTATTTTAGGGCAAAAAGACAGAAATTCCGTTCATTTTTAGGTTAAAAAGGCAGAAATTTCACTTATTTTGAGGTAAGAAGGCAGAAATTCCTCTTATTTTGGGGCAAAAATGAAGAAATTTCTCTTTTTTGTGGCAAAAGGTATACATTCCCCTTATTTTCGGGCAAAAAAAGCAGAAATTCCCCGTATTTTGGAGCAGAATTGAAGAAAATCCCCTAATTGTGGGGCAAAAAGGCAGAAATTCCCTATATGTTGGGGCAAAAAGACAGAAATTCTCCTTATTTTGGGGCAAAACTCAGAAATTCCACTTATTTTGGGGCAAATTTCCAGAAATTTCCCTTATTTTGGGGCAAAATTGCAGAAATTTTACTTATTTTGGGGCAAAATTGCAGAAATTTCACTTATTTCAGGTAAAAATGGCAGAAATTTTTCTTATTTTGGGGCAAAAAGGCAGAAATTCCTAATATTTTGTGGCAAAAATGCAGAAATTCCCCTTATTTTGAGGTAAAAAGGCTGAAATTCCCCTTATTTGGGGGCAAAAAGGCAGAAATTTCCCTAATTTTTGGGCAAAAGTGCAAACATTTCACTTATTTCAGGGTAATAAGTCAGAAATTTTCCTTATTTTGGGGCAAAAAAGACAGAAATTCCCTTTGTTTTGGAAGGAAAATACAGAAATTCCACTTCTTTAGAGACAAAAAGGCAGAAATTCCCCTTATTTTGAAGCAAAAATGAAGAAATTCCCCTAATTGTTGGGCCAAAAGGCAGAAATTCCCTATATGTTGGGGAAAAAAGACAGAAATTCTCCTTATTTTGGGACAAAACTCAGAAATTCCACTTATTTTGGGGCAAAATTGCAGGAATTTACCTTATTTTGAGGCAAAATTGCAGAAATTTCCCTTATTTGAGGGCAAAATTGCAGAAATTTCACTTATTTTCAGGTAAAAAGGCTGAAATATCCTTTATTTTGGGGCAAAAAGGAAGAAATTCCCCTTATTTTGGGGCAAAATTGCAGAAATTTTCCTTATTTTGGGGCAAAAGGGCTGAAATTCTTATTTTGAGGTAAAATGCCGAAATTCCCCATATTTTGGGGCAAAAGGCAAAACTTCTTCTTATTTTGGGGCAAAGAGGCACAAATTTCCCTTATTTTCGGGCAAAATTGCAGAAATTTCATTTATTTCAGGGCAAAAAGTCAGAAATTCCTTTTATTTTGGGGCAAAGAGCAGAAATTTCTTTTATTATGGTACAAAATTGAAGAAATTTTTCTTATTTTGAAACAAAAAGGCAGAAAATTCCCCTTATTTTGAGGCAAAAGGCAGAAATTATTCTCAATTTGAGGTAAAATGCAGAAATTCCCTTTATTTTGGGGCAAAAAGGCAGAAATTCCCCTCATTTGGGGGCAAAAAGGCCCAAATTTCCCTTATTTTCGGGCATAATTGCAGGAATTTCATTTATTTCAGGGCAAAAAGTCAGAAATTCCTTTTATTTTGGGGCAAAAACAGAAATTTCTTTTATTTTGATACAAAATTGTAGAAATTTTCCTTATTTTGGAACAAAAAGGCAAAAATTACCCATATTTTGGGGAAAAAGGCGGAAATTCCCCTTATTTTGAGGTAAAAAGGCTGAAATTCCCGTTATTTTGGGGCAAAAAGGCAGAAATTCCCTTTACTTTGTGGCAAAAAGGCAGAAATTCCCGTTAATTGGAGCAGAAAAGCAGAAATTTTCCTTATTTAAGGGCAATAGGGCAGAAATTCCCCTTATTTTGTGGCAAAAAGGCAGAAATTCCCCTTATTTGAAGGTAAAATGCTGAAATTCCCCTTATTTTCGGCAAAAAGGCAGAAATTCCTATTATTTTGGGGCAAAATTGCAGAAATTTCAATTATTTCTGAGCAAAAAGTCAGATATTTGCCTTATTTTGGGGCAAAAAGCAGAAATTCCCTTAATTTTGGGGCCAAAAACAGAAATTCCCCTTATTTTGGGGTAAAATTGCAGAAATTTCAAATATTTCAGGGCAAAAAGGCAGAAATTCCACTTTATTTCGGACAATAACGCAGAAATTCCCCGTATTTTAAAGCTAAATTTCAGAAATTCCCCTTATATTGGTGCAAAAATGGAGAAATTCCCTTTATTTTTGTGCAATAAGGCAGATTTCCCCGTATTTTGAAGCAAAATTGCACATATTTCCCTAATTTTGAAGGAAAATGCAGAAATTCACATTATTTTGGAACAAAAAGACAGAAATTCTCCTTATTTCAGGGCAAAAAGTCAGAAATTCCCCTTCTTTTGGGGTAAAATTGCAGAAATTTTCTTTATTTTGGGGCAAAATTGCAGAAATTTCTCTTATTTTGGGGCAAAATTGCAGAAATTTCACTTATTTCAGGGAAAAAGTGCCGAAATTTCTCTTATTTTGGGGCAAAAAGGCAGAAATTTCTTTTATTTTGGTACAAAATTGCAGAAATTTTCTTTATTTTGGGGTAAAATTGCAGAAATTTTCCTTATTTTGGGGCAAAATTGCAGAAATTTCACTTATTTCAGGGAAAAAGTGCAGAAATTTCTCTTATTTTGGGGCAAAAAGGCAGAAATTTCTTTTATTTTGGTACAAAATTGCAGAAATTTTCTTTATTTTGGGGCAAAAATGAAGAAATTCCCCATATTTTGGGGCAAAAATGCAGAGATTTGCCTTATTATGAGGTAAAATGCTGAAATTCCCCTTATTTTGGGGCAAAAATACAGAAATTCCCTTTATTTTGTGGCAAAAAGGCAGAAATTTCCCTTATTTTGGGGCAAAATTGCAGAAATTTCACTTATTTCAGGGCAAAATTCAAAAATTCCTTTTATTTTGGGGCAAAAAGACAGAAATTTCATTTATTTTGGGTAAAAAGGCAGAAATTTAACTTATTTTGAGGTAAGAAGGCAGAAATTCCTCTTATTTTGGGGCAAAAATGAAGAAATTTCTCTTTTTTGTGGCAAAAGGTATACATTCCCCTTATTTTCGGGCAAAAAAAGCAGAAATTCCCCGTATTTTGGAGCAGAATTGAAGAAAATCCCCTAATTGTGGGGCAAAAAGGCAGAAATTCCCTATATGTTGGGGCAAAAAGACAGAAATTCTCCTTATTTTGGGGCAAAACTCAGAAATTCCACTTATTTTGGGGCAAAATTCCAGAAATTTCCCTTATTTTGGGGCAAAATTGCAGAAATTTTACTTATTTTGGGGCAAAATTGCAGAAATTTCACTTATTTCAGATAAAATGGCAGAAATTTTTCTTATTTTGGGGCAAAAAGGCAGAAATTCTTTATATTTTGTGGCAAAAATGCAGAAATTCCCCTTATTTTGAGGTAAAAAGGTTGAAATTCCCCTTATTTGGGGGCAAAAAGGCAGAAATTTCCCTAATTTTGGGGCAAAATTGCAAACATTTAACTTATTTCAGGGTAATAAGTCAGAAATTTTCCTTATTTTGGGGCAAAAAAGACAGAAATTCCCTTTGTTTTGGAAGGAAAATACAGAAATTCCACTTCTTTAGAGACAAAAAGGCAGAAATTCCCCTTATTTTGAAGCAAAAATGAAGAAAATCCCCTAATTGTTGGGCCAAAAGGCAGAAATTCCCTATATGTTGGGGCAAAAAGACAGAAATTCTCCTTATTTTGGGACAAAACTCAGAAATTCCACTTATTTTGGGGCAAAATTGCAGGAATTTACCTTATTTTGAGGCAAAATTGCAGAAATTTCCCTTATTTGCGGCAAAATTGCAGAAATTTCACTTATTTTCAGGTAAAAAGGCTGTAATATCCTTTATTTTGGGGCAAAAAAGAAGAAATTCCCCTTATTTTGGGGCAAAATTGCAGAAATTTTCCTTATTTTGGGGCAAAAGGGCTGAAATTCTTATTTTGAGATAAAATGCTGAAATTCCCCATATTTTGGGGCAAAAGGCAAAACTTCTTCTTATTTTGGGGCAAAGAGGCACAAATTTCCCTTATTTTCGGGCAAAATTGCAGAAATTTCATTTATTTCAGGGCAAAAAGTCAGAAATTTTTTTTATTTTGGGGCAAAGAGCAGAAATTTCTTTTATTATGGTACAAAATTGAAGAAATTTTTCTTATTTTGAAACAAAAAGGCAGAAAATTCCCCTTATTTTGAGGCAAAAGGCAGAAATTATTCTCAATTTGAGGTAAAATGCAGAAATTCCCTTTATTTTGGGGCTAAAAGGCAGAAATTCCCTGTATTTTGAAGCAAAATTGCAGAAATTCTCATAATTTTCGGGCAAAAAGGCAGAAATTCTCCTTATTTTGGGGCAAAAAGACAGAAAATCTCCTTTTTCGGGAGCAAACAGTCAGAAATTCCCCTTATTTTGGGGCAAAATTGCAGAAATTTCCCTTATTTTGGGGCAAAATTGCAGAAATTTCAGTTATTTGAGAAAAAAAGGCAGAAATTTTTTTTGGGGGGGCAAAAAGGCAGAAATTTTTTTTATTTTGGTACAAAATGGCAGAAATTTTTCTTATTTTGGGGCAAAAAGTCAGAAATTCCCCATATTTTGGGGCAAAAAGGCAGAAATTCCCCTTATTTTGAGGTAATAAGGCTGAAATTCCCCTTATTTTGGGGCAAAAAGGCAGAAATTTCGTTTATTTTGGGGAAAAGGCAGAAATTGCACTTATTTTGAGTCAAAAAGGTGGAAAATCCCCTTATTTTGGGGCAAAAATGAAGAAATTTGCTTTTTTATGGCAAAAAGGTATACATTCCCTTTATTTTCGGGCAAAAAGGCAGAAATTCTTTGTATTTTGGAGCAAAATTGCAGAAATTCCCCTAATTTTTGGGCAAAAAGGCAGAAATTTTCCTTATTTTGGGGTAAAACTGCAGAAATTTCACTTATTTTGCGGCAAAATGTCAGAAATTCCCCTTATTTTTGGCAAAAAATGCAGAAAATCCCCTTATTTTAGGGCAAAATTGCAGAAATTTCCCTTATTTGGGGAAAAAAACAGAAATTCCCCTTATTTTGGGGCAAAATTGCAGAAATTTCACTTATTATGGGGAAAAATTGCAGAAATTTCCCAAATTTTAGGGCAAAATTGCAAAAATTTCACTTATTTCAGAGAAAAAAAGCAAAAATTTTTCTTATTTTGGGGCAAAAAGGCAGAAATTCCCATTATTTTGGGGCAAAAAGGCAGAAATTCACCTTATTTTGGGGTAAAATTGCAGAAATTTCACATATTTCAGGGCAAAACGGCAGAAATTCCCCTTATTTTGGGGCAAAAAGGCAGAAATTTCCCTTATTTTGGGATAAAATTGCAGAAATTTCCCTTATTTGGAGGCAAAAAGGCAGAAAATCCACTTAATTTCGGGTAAAAAGGCAGAAATTTCTCGTATTTTGGAGCAAAATTGCAGAAACTCCCCTAATTTTGGGGCTAAAAGGCAGAATTTCCCTTTATTTTGGGGCAAAAATAGAGAAATTCTTTTTATTTTGGGGCAAAAATCAGAAATTTCCTTTATTTTGGGGCAAAATTTTAGAAATTTCTTTTATATTGTTACAGACTTGCAGAAATTTTTCTTATTTTGTGGCAAAAAGGCAGAAATTCCCCATATTTTGGTGCAAAAAGGCTGAAATTCCCCTTATTTTGAGGTAAAATCCTGAAATTCCCCATATTTTGGGGCAAAAAGGCAGAAATTCCCCTCATTTGGGGGCAAAAAGGCACAAATTTCCCTTATTTTCGGGCATAATTGCAGGAATTTCATTTATTTCAGGGCAAAAAGTCAGAAATTCCTTTTATTTTCGGGCAAAAACAGAAATTTCTTTTATTTTGATACAAAATTGTAGAAATTTTCCTTATTTTGGAACAAAAAGGCAAAAATTACCCATATTTTGGGGAAAAAGGCAGAAATTCCTTTTATTTTGAGGTAAAAAGGCTGAAATTCCCGTTATTTTGGGGCATAAAGGCAGAAATTCCCTTTACTTTGTGGCAAAAAGGCAGAAATTCCCGTTAATTGGGGCAGAAAAGCAGAAATTTTCCTTATTTAAGGGCAATAGGGCAGAAATTCCCCTTATTTGAAGGTAAAAAAGGCAGAAAATCCCCTTATTTTAGGGCAAAATTGCAGAAATCTCCCTTATTTGGGGGCAAAAACAGAAATTCCCTTTATTTTGGGGCAAAATTGCAGAAATTTCCCTTATTATGGGGAAAAATTGCAGAAATTTCCCTTATTTGGGGGCAAAAAGGAAGAAAATCCACTTAATTTCGGGTAAAAAGGCAGAAATTTCTCGTATTTTGGAGCAAAATTGCAGAAACTCCCCTAATTTTGGGGCAAAAAGGCAGAATTTCCCTTTATTGTGGGGCAAAAATAGAGAAATTCTTTTTATTTTGGTGCAAAAATCAGAAATTTCCCTTATTTTGGCGCAAAATTTTAGAAATTTCTTTTATATTGTTACAGACTTGCAGAAATTTTTCTTATTTTGTGGCAAAAAGGCAGAAATTCCCCATACTTTGGTGCAAAAAGGCTGAAATTCCCCATATTTTGGGGAAAAAAGGCAGAAATTCCTCTCATTTGGGGGCAAAAAGGCACAAATTTCCCTTATTTTCGGGCATAATTGCAGGAATTTCATTTATTTCAGGGCAAAAAGTCAGAAATTCCATTTATTTTGGGGAAAAAAGGCAGAAATTTCTTTTATTTTGATACAAAATTGTAGAAATTTTCCTTATTTTGGAACAAAAAGCAAAAATTACCCATATTTTGGGCAAAAAGGCAGAAATTCCCCTTATTTTGAGGTAAAAAGGCTGAAATTCCTGTAATTTTGGGGAAAAAAAGGCAGAAATTCCCTTTACTTTGTGGCAAAAAGGCAGAAATTCCCGTTAATTGGGGCAGAAAAGCAGAAATTTTCCTTATTTAAAGGCAATAGGGCAGAAATTCCCCATATTTTGTGGCAAAAAGGCAGAAATTCCCCTTATTTGGAGGTAAAATGCTGAATTTCCCCTTATTTTCGGCAAAAAGGCAGAAATTCCTATTATTTTGGGGCAATATTGCAGAAATTTCAATTATTTCAGGGCAAAAAGTCAGAAATTAGCCTTATTTTGGGGCGAAAAACAGAAATTCCCTAATTTTGGGGCCAAAAACAGAAATTCCCCTTATTTTGGGGTAAAATTGCAGAAATTTCAAATATTTCAGGGCAAAAAGGCAGAAATTCCACTTTATTTCGGACAATAACGCAGAAATTCCCCGTATTTTAAAGCTAAATTTCAGAAATTCCCCTTATATTGGTGCAAAAATAAAGAAATTCCCTCTATTTTTGTGCAATAAGGCAGATTTCCCCGTATTTTTAAGCAAAATTGCACATTATCCCGTAATTTTGAGGGAAAATGCAGAAATTCACATTATTTTGGAACAAAAAGACAGAAATTCTCCTTATTTCAGGGCAAAAAGTCAGAAATTCCCCTTATTTTGGGGCAAAATTGCAGAAATTTCCTTTATTTTGGGGCAAAATTGCAGAAATTTCCCTTATTTTGGGGCAAAATTGCAGAAATTTCATTTATTTCAGGGAAAAAGCACAGAAATTTCTCTTATTTTGGGGAGAAAAGGCAGAAATTTCTTTTATTTTGGTACAAAATTGCAGAAATTTTCTTTATTTTGGGGAAAATGCAGAAATTCCCCATATTTTGGGGCAAAAAAGCAGAGATTCCCCTTATTATGAGGTAAAATGCTGAAATTCCCCTTATTTTGAGGCAAAAAGACAGAAATTCCCTTTATTTTGTGGCAAAAAGGCAGAAATTTCCCTTATTTTGGGGCAAATTGCAGAAATTTCACTTATTTCAGGGCAAAATTCAAAAATTCCTTTTATTTTGGGGCAAAAAAACAGAAATTCCGTTTATTTTTGGGTAAAAAGGCAGAAATTTCACTTATTTTGAGGTAAGAAGGCAGAAATTCCTCTTATTTTGGGGCAAAAATGAAGAAATTTCTCTTTTTTGTGGCAAAAGGTATACATTCCCCTTATTTTCGGGCAAAAAAGCAGAAATTCCCCCTATTTTGGAGCAGAATTGAAGAAAATCCCCTAATTGTGGGGCAAAAAGGCAGAAATTCCCTATATGTTGGGGCAAAAAGACAGAAATTCTCCTTATTTTGGGGCAAAACTCAGAAATTCCACTTATTTTGGGGCAAAATTCCAGAAATTTCCCTTATTTTGAAGCAAAATTGCAGAAATCTTACTTATTTTGGGGCAAAATTGCAGAAATTTCACTTATTTCAGATAAAATGGCAGAATTTTTTCTTATTTTGGGGCAAAAAGGCAGAAATTTCTAATATTTTGTGGCAAAAATGCAGAAATTCTCCTTATTTTGAGGTAAAAAGGCTGAAATTCCCCTTATTTGGGGGGAAAAAGGCAGAAATTTCCCTTATTTTGGGGTAAAATTGCAAACATTTCACTTATTTCAGGGTAATAAGTCAGAAATTTTCTTTATTTTGGGGCAAAAAAGACAGAAATTCCCTTTGTTTTGGAAGGAAAATACAGAAATTCCACTTCTTTAGAGGCAAAATGGCAGAAATTCCCCTTATTTTGAAGCAAAAATGAAGAAATTCCCCTAATTGTTGGGCCAAAAGGCCGAAATTCCCTATATGTTGGGGCAAAAAGACAGAAATTCTCCTTATTTTGGGACAAAACTCAGAAATTCCACTTATTTTGGGGCAAAATTGCAGGAATTTACCTTATTTTGAGGCAAAATTGCAGAAATTTCCTTTATTTGGGGCAAAATTGCAGAAATTTCACTTATTTTCAGGTAAAAAGGCTGAAATATCCTTTATTTTGGGGCAAAAAGGAAGAAATTTCCCTTATTTTGGGGCAAACTTGCAGAAATTTTTCTTATTTTGGGGCAAAATGGCTGAAATTCTTATTTTGTGGTAAAATGCTGAAATTCCCCATATTTTGGGGCAAAAGGCAAAACTTCTTCTTATTTTGGGGCAAAGAGGCACAAATTTCCCTTATTTTCGGGCAAAATTGCAGAAATTTCATTTATTTCAGGGCAAAAAGTCAGAAATTCCTTTTATTTTGGGGCAAAGAGCAGAAATTTCTTTTATTATGGTAGAAAATTGAAGAAATTTATCTTATTTTGAAACAAAAAGGCAGAAAATTCCCCTTATTTTGAGGCAAAAGGCAGAAATTATTCTCAATTTGAGGTAAAATGCAGAAATTCCCTTATTTTTGGGGCTAAAAGGCAGAAATTCCCTGTATTTTGAAGCAAAATTGCAAAAATTCTCATAATTTTCGGGCAAAAAGGCAGAAATTCTCCTTATTTTGGGGCAAAAAGACAGAAAATCTCCTTTTTCGAGAGCAAACAGTCAGAAATTCCCCTTATTTTGGGGCAAAATTGCAGAAATTTCCCTTATTTTGGGGCAAAATTGCAGAAATTTCACGTATTTCAGGGAAAAAAGGCAGAAATTTTTTTTGGGAAGGCAAAAAGGCAGAATTTTTTTTATTTTGGTACAAAATGGCAGAAATTTTTCTTATTTTGGGGCAAAAAGTCAGAAATTCCCCATATTTTGGGGCAAAAAGGAAGAAATTCCCCTTATTTTGAGGTAATAAGGCTGAAATTCCCCTTATTTGGGGGCAAAAATGCAGAAATTTTGTTTATTTTTGGGAAAAGTCAGAAATTGCACTTATTTTGAGTCAAAAAGGTGGAAAATCCCCTTATTTTGGGGCAAAAATGAAGAAATTTGCTTTTTTATGGCAAAAAGGTATACATTCCCTTTATTTTCGGGCAAAAAGGCAGAAATTCTTTGTATTTTGGAGCAAAATTGCAGAAATTCCCCTAATTTTTGGGCAAAAAGGCAGAAATTTTTTTTATTTTGGGGTAAAACTGCAGAAATTTCACTTATTTTGCGGCAAAATGTCAGAAATTCCCCTTATTTTTGGCAAAAAAGGCAGAAAATCCCCTTATTTTAGGGCAAAATTGCAGAAATTTCCCTTATTTGGGGGCAAAAACAGAAATTCCCATTATTTTGGGGCAAAATTGCAGAAATTTCCCTTATTATGGGGAAAAATTGCAGAAATTTCCCTTATTTTAGGGCAAAATTGCAGAAATTTCACTTATTTCAGAGAAAAAAAGCAAAAATTTTTCTTATTTTGGGGCAAAAAGGCAGAAATTCCCATTATTTTGGGGCAAAAACGCAGAAATTCACCTTATTTTGGGGTAAAATTGCAGAAATTTTACATATTTCAGGGCAAAACGGCAGAAATTCCCCTTATTTTGAGGTAAAAAGTCTGAAATTCCCCTTATTTTGGGATAAAATTGCAGAAATTTCCCTTATTTGGGGGCAAAAAGGCAGAAAATCCACTTAATTTCGGGTAAAAAGGCAGAAATTTCTCGTATTTTGGAGCCAAATTGCAGAAACTCCCCTAATTTTGGGGCAAAAAGGCAGAATTTCCCTTTATTTTGGGGCAAAAATAGAGAAATTCTTTTTATTTTGGGGCAAAAATCAGAAATTTCCTTTATTTTGGGGCAAAATTTTAGAAATTTCTTTTATATTGTTACAGACTTGAGAAATTTTTCTTATTTTGTGGCAAAAAGGCAGAAATTCCCCATATTTTGGTGCAAAAAGGCTGAAATTCCCCTTATTTTGAGGTAAAATCCTGAAATTCCCCATATTTTGGGGCAAAAAGGCAGAAATTCCTTATATTTTGTGGCAAAAATGCAGAAATTCCCCTTATTTTGAGGTAAAAAGGCTGAAATTCCCCTTATTTGGGGGGCAAAAAGGCAGAAATTTTTTTTATTTTGGTACAAAATTGCAGAAATTTTTCTTATTTTGGGGCAAAAAGTCAGAAATTCCCAATATTTTGGGGCAAAAAGGCAGAAATTCCCCTTATTTTGAGGTAAAAAGTCTGAAATTCCCCTTATTTTGGGGCAAAAAGACAGAAATTTCGTTTATTTTGGGGAAAAGGCAGAAATTGCACTTATTTTGAGTCAAAAAGGTGGAAAATCCCCTTATTTTGGGGCAAAAATGAAGAAATTTGCTTTTTTATGGCAAAAAGGTATACATTCCCTTTATTTTCGGGCAAAAAGGCAGAAATTACCCGTATTTTAGAGCAAAATTGCAGAAATTCCCATAATTTTTGGGTAAAAAGGCAGAAATTCCCCTTATTTTAAGGTAAAACTGCAGAAATTACACTTATTTTGTGGCAAAATGTCAGAAATTCCTCTTATTTTCGGCAAAAAAGGCAGAAAATCCCCTTATTTTAGGGCAAAATTGCAGAAATCTCCCTTATTTCGGGGCAAAAACAGAAATTCCCTTTATTTTGGGGCAAAATTGCAGAAATTTCCCTTATTATGGGGAAAAATTGCAGAAATTTCCCTTATTTTAGGGCAAAATTGCAGAAATTTCACTTATTTCAGAGAAAAAAAGCAAAAAATTTTCTTATTTTGGGGCAAAAAGGCAGAAATTCCCCTTATTTTGAGGTAATAAGGCTGAAATTCCCCTTATTTGGGGGCAAAAATACAGAAATTTTGTTTATTTTGGGGAAAAGGCAGAAATTGCACTTATTTTGAGTCAAAAAGGTGGAAAATTCTTTTAGTTTGGGGCAAAAATGAAGAAATTTGCTTTTTTATGGCAAAAAGGTATACATTCCCTTTATTTTCGGGCAAAAAGGCAGAAATTCTTTGTATTTTGGAGCAAAATTGCAGAAATTCCCCTAATTTTTGGGCAAAAAGGCAGAAATTTTCCTTATTTTGGGGTAAAACTGCAGAAATTTCACTTATTTTGCGGCAAAATGTCAGAAATTCCCCTTATTTTTGGCAAAAAAGGCAGAAAATCCCCTTATTTTAGGGCAAAATTGCAGAAATTTCCCTTATTTGGGGGCAAAAACAGAAATTCCCCTTATTTTGGGGCAAAATTGCAGAAATTTCCCTTATTATGGGGAAAAATTGCAGAAATTTCCCTTATTTTAGGGCAAAATTGCAGAAATTTCACTTATTTCAGAGAAAAAAAGCAAAAATTTTTCTTATTTTGGGGCAAAAAGGCAGAAATTCCCATTATTTTTGGGCAAAAAGGCAGAAATTCACCTTATTTTGGGGTAAAATTGCAGAAATTTTACATATTTCAGGGCAAAACGGCAGAAATTCCCCTTATTTTGAGGCAAAAAGGCAGAAATTTCCCTTATTTTGGGATAAAATTGCAGAAATTTCCCTTATTTGGGGGCAAAAAGGCAGAAAATCCACTTAATTTCGGGTAAAAAGGCAGACATTTCTCGTATTTTGGAGCAAAATTGCAGAAACTCCCCTAATTTTGGGGCAAAAAGGCAGAATTTCCCTTTATTTTGGGGCAAAAATAGAGAAATTCTTTTTATTTTGGGGCAAAAATCAGAAATTTCCTTTATTTTGGGGCAAAATTTTAGAAATTTCTTTTATATTGTTACAGACTTGAGAAATTTTTCTTATTTTGTGGCAAAAAGGCAGAAATTCCCCATATTTTGGTGCAAAAAGGCTAAAATTCCCCTTATTTTGAGGTAAAATCCTGAAATTCCCCATATTTTAGGGCAAAAAGGCAGAAATTCCTAATATTTTGTGGCAAAAATGCAGAAATTCCCCTTATTTTGAGGTAAAAAGGCTGAAATTCCCCTTATTTGGGGGCAAAAAGGCAGAAATTTTTTTTATTTTGGTACAAAATTGCAGAAATTTTTCTTATTTTGGGGCAAAATTCAGAAATTCCCAATATTTTGGGTCAAAAAGGCAGAAATTCCCCTTATTTTGAGGTAAAAATGCAGAAATTCCCCTTATTATGGGGGCAAAAAGACAGAAATTTCGTTTATTTTAAGGAAAAGGCAGAAATTGCACTTATTTTGAGTCAAAAAGGTGGAAAATCCCCTTATTTTGGGGCAAAAATGAAGAAATTTGTTTTTTTAAAGCAAAAAGGTATACATTCCCTTTACTTTCGGGCAAAAAGGCAGAAATTACCCGTATTTTGGAGCAAAATGGCAGAAATTCCCCTAATTTTTGGGTAAAAAGGCAGAAATTCCCCTTATTTTGGGGTAAAACTGCAGAAATTACACTTATTTTGCGGCAAAATGTCAGAAATTCCCTTTATTTTTGGCAAAAAAGGTAGAAAATCCCCTTATTTTAGGGCAAAATTGCAGAAATCTCCCTTATTTAAGGGCAAAAACAGAAATTCCCTTTATTTTGGGGCAAAATTGCAGAAATTTCCCTTATTATGGGGAAAAATTGCAGAAATTCCCCTTATTTTAGGGCAAAATTGCAGAAATTTCACTTATTTCAGAGAAAAAAAGCAAAAAATTTTCTTATTTTGGGGCAAAAAGGCAGAAATTTTCATTATTTTGGGGCAAAAAGGCAGAAATTCACCTTATTTTGGGGTAAAATTGCAGAAATTTCACATATTTCAGGGCAAAACGGCAGAAATTCCCCTTATTTTAGTGCAAAATGCAGAAATTCCCCTTATTTTGGGATAAAATTGCAGAAATTTCCTTTATTTTGGGGCAAAAAGGCAGAAAATCCACTTCATTTCGGGTAAAAAGGCAGAAATTTCTCGTATTTTGGAGCAAAATTGCAGAAACTCCCCTAATTTTGGGGCAAAAAGGCAGAATTTCCCTTTATTGTGAAGCAAAAATAGAAAAATTCTTTTTATTTTGGGGCAAAAATCAGAAATTTCCCTTATTTTGGGGCAAAATTTTAGAAATTTCTTTTATATTGTTACAGACTTGCAGAAATTTTTCTTATTTTGTGGCAAAAAGGCAAAAATTCCCCATACTTTGGTGCAAAAAGTCTGAAATTCCCCATATTTTGGGGAAAAAAGGCAGAAATTCCTCTCATTTGGAGGCAAAAAGGCACAAATTTCCCTTATTTTCGGGCATAATTGCAGGAATTTCATTTATTTCAGGGCAAAAAGTCAGAAATTCCATTTATTTTGGGGCAAAAAGGCAGAAATTTATTTTATTTTGATACAAAATTGTAAAAATTTTCTTTATTTTGGAACAAAAAACAAAAATTACCCATATTTTGGGGAAAAAGGCAAAAATTCCCCTCTTTTTGAGGTAAAAAGGCTGAAATTCCCCTTATTTGGGGGTAAAAAGGCAGAAATTCCCCTAATTGTGGGGCAAAAAAGGCAGAAATTCCCTATATGTTAGGGCAAAAAGACAGAAATTCTCTTTATTTTGGGGCAAAACTCAGAAATTCCACTTATTTTGGGGCAAAATTCCAGAAATTTCCTTTATTTTGGGGCAAAATTGCAGAAATTTTACTTATTTTGGGGCAAAATTGCAGAAATTTCACTTATTTCAGGTAAAAATGGCAGAAATTGTTCTTATTTTGGGGCAAAAATGCAGAAATTCCTAATATTTTGTGGCAAAAATGCAGAAATTCCCCTTATTTTGAGGTAAAAAGGCTGAAATTCCCCTTATTTGGGGGCAAAAAGGCAGAAATTTCCCTAATTTTGGGGCAAAAGTGCAAACATGTCACTTATTTCAGGGTAATAAGTCAGAAATTTTCCTTATTTTGGGGCAAAAAAGACAGAAATTCCCTTTGTTTTGGAAGGAAAATACAGAAATTCCACTTCTTTAGAGACAAAAAGGCAGAAATTCCCCTTATTTTGAAGCAAAAATGAAGAAATTCCCCTAATTATTTGGCCAAAAGGCAGAAATTCCCTATATGTTGGGGAAAAAAGACAGAAATTCTCCTTATTTTGGGACAAAACTCAGAAATTCCACTTATTTTGGGGCAAAATTGCAGGAATTTACCTTATTTTGAGGCAAAATTGCAGAAATTTCCCTTATTTCGGGCAAAATTGCAGAAATTTCACTTATTTTCAGGTAAAAAGGCTGAAATATCCTTTATTTTGGGGCAAAAAAGAAGAAATTCCCCTTATTTTGGGGCAAAATTGCAGAAATTTTCCTTATTTTGGGGCAAAAGGGCTGAAATTCTTATTTTGAGGTAAAATGCTGAAATTCCCCATATTTTGGGGCAAAAGGCAAAACTTCTTCTTATTTTGGGGCAAAGAGGCACAAATTTCCCTTATTTTCGGGCAAAATTGCAGAAATTTCATTTATTTCAGGGCAAAAAGTCAGAAATTTTTTTTATTTTGGGGCAAAGAGCAGAAATTTCTTTTATTATGGTACAAAATTGAAGAAATTTTTCTTATTTTGAAACAAAAAGGCAGAAAATTCCCCTTATTTTGAGGCAAAAGGCAGAAATTATTCTCAATTTGAGGTAAAATGCAGAAATTCCCTTTATTTTGGGGCTAAAAGGCAGAAATTCCCTGTATTTTGAAGCAAAATTGCAGAAATTCTCATAATTTTCGGGCAAAAAGGCAGAAATTCTCCTTATTTTGGGGCAAAAAGACAGAAAATCTCCTTTTTCGGGAGCAAACAGTCAGAAATTTCCCTTATTTTGGGGCAAAATTGCAGAAATTTCCTTTACATTGGGGCAAAATTGCAGAAATTTCCCTTATTTTGGGGCAAAATTGCAGAAATTTCACGTTTTTCAGGGAAAAAAGGCAGAAATTTTTTTTTTGGGGGGGGGAAAAGGCAGAAATTTTTTTTATTTTGGTACAAAATTGCAGAAATTTTTCTTATTTTGGGGCAAAAAGTCAGAAATTCCCCATATTTTGGGGCAAAACGGCAGAAATTCCCCTTATTTTGAGGTAATAAGGCTGAAATTCCCCTTATTTTGGGGCAAAAATAAAGAAATTTCGTTTATATTGGGGAAAAGGCAGAAATTGCACTTATTTTGAGTCAAAAAGGTGGAAAATCTTCTTATTTTGGGGCAAAAATGAAGAAATTTGCTTTTTTATGGCAAAAAGGTAAACATTCCCTTTATTTTCGGGCAAAAATGCAGAAATCCTTTGTATTTTGGAGCAAAATTGCAGAAATTCCCCTTATTTGGGGGCAAAAACAGAAATTCCCCTTATTTTGGAGCAAAATTGCAGAAATTTCCCTTATTATGGGGAAAAATTGCAGAAATTTCCCTTATTTTAGGGCAAAATTGCAGAAATTTCACTTATTTCAGAGAAAAAAACAAAAATTTTTCTTATTTTGGGGCAAAAAGGCAGAAATTCCCATTATTTTGGGGCAAAAAGGCAGAAATTCACCTTATTTTGGGGTAAAATTGCAGAAATTTCACATATTTCAAGGCAAAACGGCAGAAATTCCCCTTATTTTGGGGCAAAAAGGCAGAAATTTCCCTTATTTTGGGATAAAATTGCAGAAATTTCCCTTATTTGGGGGCAAAAAGGCAGAAAATCCACTTAATTTCGGGTAAAAAGGCAGAAATTTCTCGTATTTTTTGAGCAAAATTGCAGAAATTCCCCTAATTTTGGGGCAAAAAGGCAGAATTTCCCTTTATTTTGGGGCAAAAATAGAGAAATTCTTTTTATTTTGGGGCAAAAATCAGAAATTTCCTTTATTTTGGGGCAAAATTTTAGAAATTTCTTTTATATTGTTACAGACTTGCAGAAATTTTTCTTATTTTGTGGCAAAAAGGCAGAAATTCCCCATATTTTGGTGCAAAAAGGCTGAAATTCCCCTTATTTTGAGGTAAAATCCTGAAATTCCCCATATTTTGGGGCAAAAAGGCAGAAATTCCCCTCATTTGGGGGCAAAATGCCCAAATTTCCCTTATTTTCGGGCATAATTGCAGGAATTTCATTTATTTCAGGGCAAAAAGTCAGAAATTCCTTTTATTTTCCGGCAAAAACAGAAATTTCTTTTATTTTGATACAAAATTGTAGAAATTTTCCTTATTTTGGAACAAAAAGGCAAAAATTACCCATATTTTGGGAAAAAGGCAGAAATTCCCCTTATTTTGAGGTAAAAAGGCTGAAATTCCCGTTATTTTGGGGCAAAAAGGCAGAAATTCCCTTTACTTTGTGGCAAAAAGGCAGAAATTCCCCTTAATTGGGGCAGAAAAGCAGAAATTTTCCTTATTTAAGGGCAATAGGGCAGAAATTCCCCTTATTTTGTGGCAAAAAGGCAGAAATTCCCCTTATTTGAAGGTAAAATGCTGAAATTCCCCTTATTTTCGGAAAAAAGGCAGAAATTCCTATTATTTTGGGGCAAAATTGCAGAAATTTCAAATATTTCAGGGCAAAAAGGCAGATATTTGCCTTATTTTGGGGCAAAAAGCAGAAATTCCCTTAATTTTGGGGCCAAAAACAGAAATTCCCCTTATTTTGGGGTAAAATTGCAGAAATTTCAAATATTTCAGGGCAAAAAGGCAGAAATTCCACTTTATTTCAAACAATAACGCAGAAATTCCCTGTATTTTAAAGCTAAATTTCAGAAATTCCCCTTATATTGGTGCAAAAATGGAGAAATTCCATTTATTTTTGTGCAATAAGGCAGATTTCCCCGTATTTTGAAGCAAAATTGCACATATTTCCCTAATTTTGAAGGAAAATGCAGAAATTCACATTATTTTGGAACAAAAAGACAGAAATTCTCCTTATTTCAGGGCAAAAAGTCAGAAATTCCCCTTATTTTGGGGTAAAATTGCAGAAATTTTCTTTATTTTGAGGCAAAACTGCAGAAATTTCTCTTATTTTGGGGCAAAATTGCAGAAATTTCACTTATTTCAGGGAAAAAGTGCAGAAATTTCTCTTATTTTGGGGCAAAAAGGCAGAAATTTCTTTTATTTTGGTACAAAATTGCAGAAATTTTCTTTATTTTGGGGCAAAATTGCAGAAATTTCCCTTATTTTGGGGCAAAATTGCAGAAATTTCACTTATTTCAGGGAAAAAGTGCAGAAATTTCTCTTATTTTGGGGCAAAAAGGCAGAAATTTCTTTTATTTTGGTACAAAATAGCAGAAATTTTCTTTATTTTGGGGCAAAAATGAAGAAATTCCCCATATTTTGGGGCAAAAAGGCAGAGATTTGCCTTATTATGAGGTAAAATGCTGAAATTCCCTTTATTTTGTGGCAAAAAGGCAGAAATTTCCCTTATTTTGGGGCAAAATTGCAGAAATTTCACTTATTTCAGGGCAAAATTCAAAAATTCCTTTTATTTTGGGGCAAAAAGACAGAAATTCCGTTCATTTTTAGGTAAAAAGGCAGAAATTTCACTTATTTTGAGTGAAGAAGGCAGAAATTCCTCTTATTTTGGGGCAAAAATGAAGAAATTTCTCTTTTTTGTGGCAAAAGGTATACATTCCCCTTATTTTCGGGCAAAAAAAGCAGAAATTCCCCGTATTTTGGAGCAGAATTGAAGAAAATCCCCTAATTGTGGGGCAAAAAGGCAGAAATTCCCTATATGTTGGGGCAAAAAGACAGAAATTCTCCTTATTTTGGGGCAAAACTCAGAAATTCCACTTATTTTGGGGCAAAATTCCAGAAATTTCCCTTATTTTGGGGCAAAATTGCAGAAATTTTACTTATTTTGGGGCAAAATTGCAGAAATTTCACTTATTTCAGGTAAAAATGGCAGAAATTTTTCTTATTTTGGGGCAAAAAGGCAGAAATTCCTAATATTTTGTGGCAAAAATGCAGAAATTCCCCTTATTTTGAGGTAAAAAGGCTGAAATTCCCCTTATTTGGGGGCAAAAAGGCAGAAATTTCCCTAATTTTGGGGCAAAAGTGCAAACATTTCACTTATTTCAGGGTAATAAGTCAGAAATTTTCCTTATTTTGGGGCAAAAAAGACAGAAATTCCCTTTGTTTTGGAAGGAAAATACAGAAATTCCACTTCTTTAGAGACAAAAAGGCAGAAATTCCCCTTATTTTGAAGCAAAATTGAAGAAATTCCCCTAATTGTTGGGCCAAAAGGCAGAAATTCCCTATATGTTGGGGAAAAAAGACAGAAATTCTCCTTATTTTGGGACAAAACTCAGAAATTTTACTTATTTTGGGGCAAAATTGCAGGAATTTACCTTATTTTGAGGCAAAATTGCAGAAATTTCCCTTATTTGGGGCAAAATTGCAGAAATTTCACTTATTTTCAGGTAAAAAGGCTGAAATATCCTTTATTTTGGGGCAAAAAAGAAGAAATTCCCCTTATTTTGGGGCAAAATTGCAAAAATTTTCCTTATTTTGGGGCAAAAGGGCTGAAATTCTTATTTTGAGGTAAAATGCTGAAATTCCCCATATTTTGGGGCAAAAGGCAAAACTTCTTCTTATTTTGGGGCAAAAAGGCACAAATTTCCCTTATTTTCGGGCAAAATTGCAGAAATTTCATTTATTTCAGGGCAAAAAGTCAGAAATTCCTTTTATTTTGGGGCAAAGAGCAGAAATTTCTATTATTATGGTACAAAATTGAAGAAATTTATCTTATTTTGAAACAAAAAGGCAGAAAATTCCCCTTATTTTGAGGCAAAAGGCAGAAATTATTCTCAATTTGAGGTAATAAGGCTGAAATTCCCCTTATTTTGGGGCAAAAAGGCAGAAATTTCGTTTATTTTGGGGAAAAGGCAGAAATTGCACTTATTTTGAGTCAAAAAGGTGGAAAATCCCCTTATTTTGGGGCAAAAATGAAGAAATTTACTTTTTTATGGCAAAAAGGTATACATTCCCTTTATTTTCGGGCAAAAAGGCAGAAATTCTTTGTATTTTGGAGCAAAATTGCAGAAATTCCCCTAATTTTTGGGCAAAAAGCAGAAATTTTCCTTATTTTGGGGTAAAACTGCAGAAATTTCACTTATTTTGCGGCAAAATGTCAGAAATTCCCCTTATTTTTGGCAAAAAATGCAGAAAATCCCCTTATTTTAGGGCAAAATTGCAGAAATTTCCCTTATTTGGGGACAAAAACAGAAATTCCCCTTATTTTGGGGCAAAATTGCAGAAATTTCCCTTATTATGGGGAAAAATTGCAGAAATTTCCCTTATTTTAGGGCAAAATTGCAGAAATTTCACTTATTTCAGAGAAAAAAAGCAAAAATTTTTCTTATTTTGGGGCAAAAAGGCAGAAATTCCCATTATTTTGGGGCAAAAAGGCAGAAATTCACCTTATTTTGGGGTAAAATTGCAGAAATTTCACATATTTCAGGGCAAAACGGCAGAAATTCCCCTTATTTGGGGCAAAAAGGCAGAAATTTCCCTTATTTTGGGATAAAATTGCAGAAATTTCCCTTATTTGGAGGCAAAAAGGCAGAAAATCCACTTAATTTCGGGTAAAAAGGCAGAAATTTCTCGTATTTTGGAGCAAAATTGCAGAAATTCCCCTACTTTTGGGGCTAAAAGGCAGAATTTCCCTTTATTTTGGGGCAAAAATAGAGAAATTCTTTTTATTTTGGGGCAAAAATCAGAAATTTCCTTTATTTTGGGGCAAAATTTTAGAAATTTCTTTTATATTGTTACAGACTTGCAGAAATTTTTCTTATTTTGTGGCAAAAAGGCAGAAATTCCCCATACTTTGGTGCAAAAAGGCTGAAATTCCCCTTATTTTGAGGTAAAATCCTGAAATTCCCCATATTTTCGGGCAAAAAGGCAGAAATTCCCCTCATTTGGGGGCAAAAAGGCACAAATTTCCCTTATTTTCGGGCATAATTGCAGGAATTTCATTTATTTCAGGGCAAAAAGTCAGAAATTCCTTTTATTTTCGGGCAAAAACAGAAATTTCTTTTATTTTGATACAAAATTGTAGAAATTTTCCTTATTTTGGAACAAAAAGGCAAAAATTACCCATATTTTGGGGAAAAAGGCAGAAATTCCCCTTATTTTGAGGTAAAAAGGCTGAAATTCCCGTTATTTTGGGGCAAAAAGGCAGAAATTCCCTTTACTTTGTGGCAAAAAGGGAGAAATTCCCGTTAATTGGGGCAGAAAAGCGAAATTTTCCTTATTTAAGGGCAATAGGGCAGAAATTCCCCTTATTTTGTGGCAAAAAGGCAGAAATTCCCCTTATTTGAAGGTAAAATGCTGAAATTCCCCTTATTTTCGGCAAAAAGGCAGAAATTCCTATTATTTTGGGGCAAAATTGCAGAAATTTCAATTATTTCTGAGCAAAAAGTCAGATATTTGCCTTATTTTGGGGCAAAAAGCAGAAATTCCCTTAATTTTGGGGCCAAAAACAGAAATTCCCCTTATTTTGGGGTAAAATTGCAGAAATTTCAAATATTTCAGGGCAAAAAGGCAGAAATTCCACTTTATTTCGGACAATAACGCAGAAATTCCCCATATTTTAAAGCTAAATTTCAGAAATTCCCCTTATATTGGTGCAAAAATGGAGAAATTCCCTTTATTTTTGTGCAATAAGGCAGATTTCCCCGTATTTTGAAGCAAAATTGCACATATTTCCCTAATTTTGAAAGAAAATGCAAGAATTCACATTATTTTGGAACAAAAAGACAGAAATTCTCCTTATTTCAGGGCAAAAAGTCAGAAATTCCCCTTATTTTGGGGTAAAATTGCAGAAATTTTCTTTATTTTGGGGCAAAATTGCAGAAATTTCCCTTATTTTGGGGCAAAATTGCAGAAATTTCACTTATTTCAGGGAAAAAGTGCAGAAATTTCTCTTATTTTGGGGCAAAAAGGCAGAAATTTCTTTTATTTTGGTACAAAATTGCAGAAATTTTCTTTATTTTGGGGCAAAAATGAAGAAATTCCCCATATTTTGGGGCAAAAAGGCAGAGATTCGCCTTATTACGAGGTAAAATGCTGAAATTCCCCTTATTTTGGGGCAAAAATACAGAAATTCCCTTTATTTTGTGGCAAAAAGGCAGAAATTTCCCTTATTTTGGGGCAAAATTGCAGAAATTTCACTTATTTCAGGGCAAAATTCAAAAATTCCTCTTATTTTTGGGCAAAAAGACAGAAATTTTGTTTATTTTTGGGTAAAAAGGCAGAAATTTCACTTATTGTGAGGTAAGAAGGCAGAAATTCCTCTTATTTTGGGGCAAAAATGAAGAAATTTTCTTTTTTTGTGGCAAAAGGTATATATTCTATTTATTTTCGGGCAAAAAAGCAGAAATATCCCGTTTTTTGGAGCACAATTGCAGAAAATCCCCTAATTTAGGGCCAAAAGGCAGAAATTCCCTATATGTTGGGGCAAAAAGACAGAAATTCTCCTTATTTTGGGGCAAAACTCAGAAATTCCACTTATTTTGAAGCAAAATTCCAGAAATTTCCCTTATTTTGGGGCAAAATTGCAGAAATTTCACTTATTTTGGGGCAAAATTGCAGAAATTTCACTTATTTCAGATAAAAAAAAGGCAGAAATTTTTCTTATTTTGGGGCAAAAAGGCAAAAATTCCTAATATTTTGTGGCAAAAATGCAGAAATTCCCCTTATTTTGAGGTAAAAAGGCTGAAATTCCCCTTATTTTGGGGCAAAAAGTCAGAAATTTCCCTTATTTTGGGGCAAAATTGCAGAAATTTCACTTATTTCAGGGCAAAATTCAAAAATTCCTTTTATTTTGGGGCTAAAAGTCAGAAATTCCGTTTATTTTTGGGTAAAAAGGCAGAAATTTCACTTATTTTGAGGTAAGAAGGCAGAAATTTCTCTTATTTTGGGGCAAAAATGAAGAAATTTCCCTTTTTTGTGGCAAAAGGTATATATTCCCCTTATTTTCGGGCAAAAAAGCATAAATATCCCGTTTTTTGGAGCACAATTGCAGAAAATCCCCTAATTGTGGGGCAAAAAGGCAGAAATTCCCTATATGTTGGGGCAAAAAGACAGAAATTCTCCTTATTTTGGGGCAAAACTCAGAAATTCCACTTATTTTGGGGCAAAATTCCAGAAATTTCCCTTATTTTGGGGCAAAATTGCAGAAATTTTACTTATATTGGGGCAAAATTGCAGAAATTTCACTTATTTCAGGTAAAAATGGCAGAAATTTTTCTTATTTTGGGGCAAAAAGGCAGAAATTCCTAATATTTTGTGGCAAAAATGCAGAAATTCCCCTTATTTTGAGGTAAAAAGGCTGAAATTCCCCTTATTTGGGGGCAAAAAGGCAGAAATTTCCCTTTTTTGGGGGCAAAATTGCAAACATTTCACTTATTTCAGGGTAATAAGTCAGAAATTTTCCTTATTTTGGGGCAAAAAACACAGAAATTCCCTTTGTTTTGGAGGGAAAATAAAGAAATTCCACTTCTTTAGAGGCAGAAAGGCAGAAATTCCCCTTATTTTGAAGCAAAAATGAAGAAATTCCCCTAATTGTTGGGCAAAAAGGCAGAAATTCCCTATATGTTGGGGCAAAAAGACAGAAATTCTCCTTATTTTGGGACAAAACTCAGAAATTCCACTTATTTTGGGGCAAAATTGCAGGAATTTACCTTATTTTGAGGCAAAATTGCAGAAATTTCCCTTATTTGGCGCAAAATTGCAGAAATTTCACTTATTTTCAGGTAAAAAGGCTGAAATATCCTTTATTTTGGCGCAAAAAAGAAGAAATTCCCCTTATTTTGGGGCAAAATTGCAGAAATTTTCCTTATTTTGGGGCAAAAAGGCTGAAATTCTTATTTTGAGGTAAAATGCTGAAATTCCCCATATTTTGGGGCAAAAGGCAAAACTTCTTTTTATTTTGGGGCAAAGAGGCACAAATTTCCCTTATTTTCGGGAAAAATTGCAGAAATTTCATTTATTTCAGGGCAAAAAGTCAGAAATTCCTTTTATTTTGGGGCAAAGAGCAGAAATTTCTTTTATTATGGTACAAAATTGAAGAAATTTTTCTTATTTTGAAACAAAAAGGCAGAAAATTCCCCTTATTTTGAGGCAAAAGGCAGAAATTATTCTCAATTTGAGGTAAAATGCAGAAATTCCCTTTATTTTGGGGCTAAAAAACAGAAATTCCCTGTATTTTGAAGCAAAATTGCAGAAATTCTCATAATTTTTGGGCAAAAAGGCAGAAATTCTCCTTATTATGGGGCAAAAAGACAGAAAATCTCCTTTTTCGGGAGCAAACAGTCAGAAATTCCCCTTATTTTGGGGCAAAATTGCAGAAATTTCCTTTACATTGGGGCAAAATTGTAGAAATTTCCCTTATTTTGGGGCAAAATTGCAGAAATTTCACGTATTTCAGGGAAAAAAGGCAGAAATTTTTTTGGGGGGGCAAAAAGGCAGAAATGTTTTTATTTTGGTACAAAATTGCAGAAATTTTTCTTATTTTGGGGCAAAAAGTCAGAAATTCCCCATATTTTGGGGCAAAAAGGCAGAAATTCCCCTTATTTTGAGGTAAAAAGGCTGAAATTCCCCTTATTTTGGGGCAAAAAGACAGAAATTTCGTTTATTTTGGGGAAAAGGCAGAAATTGCACTTATTTTGAGTCAAAAAGGTGGAAATTCCTCTTATTTTGGGGCAAAAATGAAGAAATTTGCTTTTTTATGGCAAAAAGGTATACATTCCCTTTATTTTCGGGCAAAAAGGCAGAAATTCTTTGTATTTTGGAGCAAAATTGCAGAAATTCTCATAATTTTCGGGCAAAAAGGCAGAAATTCTCCTTATTTTGGGGCAAAAAGACAGAAAATCTCCTTTTTCGGGAGCAAACAGTCAGAAATTCCCCTTATTTTGGGGCAAAATTGCAGAAATTTCCTTATAATTGGGGCAAAATTGCAGAAATTTCCCTTATTTGGGGGCAAAATTGCAGAAATTTCAGGTATTTGAAAAAAAAAGGCAGAAATTTTTTTGGGGGGGCAAAAAGGCAGAAATTTTTTTTATTTTGGTACAAAATTGCAGAAATTTTTCTTATTTTGGGGCAAAAAGTCAGAAATTCCCCATATTTTGGGGCAAAAAGGCAGAAATTCCCCTTATTTTGAGGTAATAAGGCTGAAATTCCCCTTATTTGGGGGCAAAAAGGCAGAAATTTCGTTTATTTTGGGGAAAAGGCAGAAATTGCACTTATTTTGAGTCAAAAAGGTGGAAAATCTTTTTATTTGGGGGCAAAAATGAAGAAATTTGCTTTTTTATGGCAAAAAGGTATACATTCCCTTTATTTTTGGACAAAAAGGCAGAAATTCTTTGTATTTTGGAGCAAAATTGCAGAAATTCCCCTAATTTTTGGGCAAAAAGGCAGAAATTTTCCTTATTTTGGGGTAAAACTGCAGAAATTTCACTTATTTTGCGGCAAAATGTCAGAAATTCCCCTTATTTTTGGCAAAAAATGCAGAAAATCCCCTTATTTTAGGGCAAAATTGCAGAAATTTCCCTTATTTGGGGACAAAAACAGAAATTTCCCTTATTTTGGGGCAAAATTGCAGAAATTTCCCTTATTATGGGGAAAAATTGCAGAAATTTCCCTTATTTTAGGGCAAAATTGCAGAAATTTCACTTATTTCAGAGAAAAAAAGCAAAAATTTTTCTTATTTTGGGGCAAAAAGGCAGAAATTCCCATTATTTTGGGGCAAAAAGGCAGAAATTCACCTTATTTTGGGGTAAAATTGCAGAAATTTCACATATTTCAGGGCAAAACGGTAGAAATTCCCCTTATTTTGGGGCAAAAAGGCAGAAATTTCCCTTATTTTGGGATAAAATTGCAGAAATTTCCCTTATTTGGGGGCAAAAAGGCAGAAAATCCACTTAATTTCGGGTAAAAAGGCAGAAATTTCTCGTATTTTGGAGCAAAATTGCAGAAACTCCCCTAATTTTGGGGCTAAAAGGCAGAATTTCCCTTTATTTTGGGGCAAAAATAGAGAAATTCTTTTTATTTTGGGGCAAAAATCAGAAATTTCCTTTATTTTGGGGCAAAATTTTAGAAATTTCTTTTATATTGTTACAGACTTGCAGAAATTTTTCTTATTTTGTGGCAAAAAGGCAGAAATTCCCCATATTTTGGTGCAAAAAGGCTGAAATTCCCCTTATTTTGAGGTAAAATCCTGAAATTCCCCATATTTTGGGGCAAAAAGGCAGAAATTCCCCTCATTTGGGGGCAAAAAGGCACAAATTTCCCTTATTTTCGGGCATAATTGCAGGAATTTCATTTATTTCAGGGCAAAAAGTCAGAAATTCCTTTTATTTTGGGGCAAAAACAGAAATTTCTTTTATTTTGATACAAAATTGTAGAAATTTTCCTTATTTTGGAACAAAAAGTCAAAAATTACCCATATTTTGGGGAAAAAGGCAGAAATTCCCCTTATTTTGAGGTAAAAAGGCTGAAATTCCCGTTATTTTGGGGCAAAAAGGCAGAAATTCCCTTTACTTTGTGGCAAAAAGGCAGAAATTCCCGTTAATTGGGGCAGAAAAGCAGAAATTTTCCTTATTTAAGGGCAATAGGGCAGAAATTCCCCTTATTTTGTGGCAAAAAGGCAGAAATTCCCCTTATTTCAGGGCAAAAAGTCAGAAATTCCCCTTCTTTTGGGGTAAAATTGCAGAAATTTTCTTTATTTTGGGGCAAAATTGCAGAAATTTCTCTTATTTTGGGGCAAAATTGCAGAAATTTCACTTATTTCAGGGGAAAAGTGCAGAAATTTCTCTTATTTTGGGGCAAAAAGGCAGAAATTTCTTTTATTTTGGTACAAAATTGCAGAAATTTTCTTTATTTTGGGGCAAAATTGCAGAAATTTCCCTTATTTTGGGGCAAAATTGCAGAAATTTCACTTATTTCAGGGAAAAAGTGCAGAAATTTCTCTTATTTTGGGGCAAAAAGGCAGAAATTTCTTTTATTTTGGTACAAAATTGCAGAAATTTTCTTTATTTTGGGGCAAAAATGAAGAAATTCCCCATATTTTGGGGCAAAAAGGCAGAGATTTGCCTTATTATGAGGTAAAATGCTGAAATTCCCCTTATTTTGGGGCAAAAATACAGAAATTCCCTTTATTTTGTGGCAAAAAGGCAGAAATTTCCCTTATTTTGGGGCAAAATTGCAGAAATTTCACTTATTTCAGGGCAAAATTCAAAAATTCCTTTTATTTTGGGGCAAAAAGACAGAAATTCCGTTCATTTTTAGGTAAAAAGGCAGAAATTTCACTTATTTTGAGGTAAGAAGGCAGAAATTCCTCTTATTTTGGGGCAAAAATGAAGAAATTTCTCCTTTTTGTGGCAAAAGTTATACATTCCCCTTATTTTCGGGCAAAAAAGCAGAAATTCCCCCTATTTTGGAGCAGAATTGAAGAAAAATCCCCTAATTGCGGGGCAAAAAGGCAGAAATTCCATATATGTTGGGGCAAAAAGACAGAAATTCTCCTTATTTTGGGGCAAAACTCAGAAATTCCACTTATTTTGGGGCAAAATTCCAGAAATTTCCCTTATTTTAGGGCAAAATTGCAGAAATTTCACTTATTTTGGGGCAAAATTGCAGAAATTTTACTTATTTCAGAAAAAAATTCAGAAATTTTCCTATTTTAGTGCAAAAAGGCAGAAATTTCTTTTATTTTGGTATAAAATTGCAGAAATTTTTCTTATTTTGGGGCAAAAAACAGAAATCTCCCATATTTAGGGGAAAAATGCAGAAATTCCTCTTATTCTGAGGTAAAAAGGCTGAAATTTCTCTTATTTGGGGGAAAAAAGCAAAAATTTCCCTTATTTTGAGGCAAAATTGCAGAAATTTCACTTATTTCATTGTAATAAGTCAGAAATTTTCCTTATTTTGGGGCAAAAAAGACAGAAATTCCCTTTGTTTTGGGGGAAAAACACAGAAATTCCACTTTTTTAGAGGCAAAAAAGCAGAAATTCCTTTTATTTTGGAGTAAAAATGAAGAAATTTCCCTTTTTTGTGGCAAAAGGTATACATTCCACTTATTTTTGGGCTAAAAAACAGAAATTCCTTGTATTATGGAGCAAAATTGCAGAAATTCTCCTAATTGTGGGGCAAAAAAGCAGAAATTCCCTATATGTTATGGCAAAAAGACAGAAATTCTCCTTATTTTGGGGCAAAACACAGAAATTCCACTTATTTTGGGGCAAACTTCCAGAAATTTCCCTTATTTTGTGGCAAAATTGCAGAAATTTCACTTATTTTGGGGCAAAATTGCAGAAATTTCACTTATGTCAGGGAAAAAAGGCAGAAATTTTCCTTATTTTGGGGCAAAAAAACAGAAATTTCTTTTATTTTGTGGCAAAAATGCAGAAATTCCCCTTATTTTGAGGTAAAAAGGCTGAAATTTCCCTTATTTGGGGGCAAAAAAGCAGAAATTTTCCTTATTTTGGGGCAAAATTGGAGAAATTTCACTTATTTCAGGGTAATAAGTCAGAAATTTACCTTATTTTGGGGCAAAAAAGACAGAAATTCCCTTTGTTTTGGGGGAAAAGGACAGAAATTCCACTTATTTAGAGGCAAAAAAGCAGAAATTCCCATTATTTTGAAGCAAAAATGAAGAAATTTCGCTATTTTATGGCAAAAAGTTATGCATTCTTCTTATTTTCGGGCAAAAAAGCAGAAATACCCAGTATTTTGGAGCAAAATTGCAGAAATTCCCCTTATTGTGGGGCAAAAAGGCAGAAATTCACCTTATTTTGGGGTAAAATTGCAGAAATTTCACATATTTCAGGGCAAAACGGCAGAAATTCCCCTTATTTGGGGCAAAAAGGCAGAAATTTCCCTTATTTTGGGATAAAATTGCAGAAATTTCCCTTATTTGGAGGCAAAAAGGCAGAAAATCCACTTAATTTCGGGTAAAAAGGCAGAAATTTCTCGTATTTTGGAGCAAAATTGCAGAAATTCCCCTACTTTTGGGGCTAAAAGGCAGAATTTCCCTTTATTTTGGGGCAAAAATAGAGAAATTCTTTTTATTTTGGGGCAAAAATCAGAAATTTCCTTTATTTTGGGGCAAAATTTTAGAAATTTCTTTTATATTGTTACAGACTTGCAGAAATTTTTCTTATTTTGTGGCAAAAAGGCAGAAATTCCCCATACTTTGGTGCAAAAAGGCTGAAATTCCCCTTATTTTGAGGTAAAATCCTGAAATTCCCCATATTTTCGGGCAAAAAGGCAGAAATTCCCCTCATTTGGGGGCAAAAAGGCACAAATTTCCCTTATTTTCGGGCATAATTGCAGGAATTTCATTTATTTCAGGGCAAAAAGTCAGAAATTCCTTTTATTTTCGGGCAAAAACAGAAATTTCTTTTATTTTGATACAAAATTGTAGAAATTTTCCTTATTTTGGAACAAAAAGGCAAAAATTACCCATATTTTGGGGAAAAAGGCAGAAATTCCCCTTATTTTGAGGTAAAAAGGCTGAAATTCCCGTTATTTTGGGGCAAAAAGGCAGAAATTCCCTTTACTTTGTGGCAAAAAGGGAGAAATTCCCGTTAATTGGGGCAGAAAAGCGAAATTTTCCTTATTTAAGGGCAATAGGGCAGAAATTCCCCTTATTTTGTGGCAAAAAGGCAGAAATTCCCCTTATTTGAAGGTAAAATGCTGAAATTCCCCTTATTTTCGGCAAAAAGGCAGAAATTCCTATTATTTTGGGGCAAAATTGCAGAAATTTCAATTATTTCTGAGCAAAAAGTCAGATATTTGCCTTATTTTGGGGCAAAAAGCAGAAATTCCCTTAATTTTGGGGCCAAAAACAGAAATTCCCCTTATTTTGGGGTAAAATTGCAGAAATTTCAAATATTTCAGGGCAAAAAGGCAGAAATTCCACTTTATTTCGGACAATAACGCAGAAATTCCCCATATTTTAAAGCTAAATTTCAGAAATTCCCCTTATATTGGTGCAAAAATGGAGAAATTCCCTTTATTTTTGTGCAATAAGGCAGATTTCCCCGTATTTTGAAGCAAAATTGCACATATTTCCCTAATTTTGAAAGAAAATGCAAGAATTCACATTATTTTGGAACAAAAAGACAGAAATTCTCCTTATTTCAGGGCAAAAAGTCAGAAATTCCCCTTATTTTGGGGTAAAATTGCAGAAATTTTCTTTATTTTGGGGCAAAATTGCAGAAATTTCCCTTATTTTGGGGCAAAATTGCAGAAATTTCACTTATTTCAGGGAAAAAGTGCAGAAATTTCTCTTATTTTGGGGCAAAAAGGCAGAAATTTCTTTTATTTTGGTACAAAATTGCAGAAATTTTCTTTATTTTGGGGCAAAAATGAAGAAATTCCCCATATTTTGGGGCAAAAAGGCAGAGATTCGCCTTATTACGAGGTAAAATGCTGAAATTCCCCTTATTTTGGGGCAAAAATACAGAAATTCCCTTTATTTTGTGGCAAAAAGGCAGAAATTTCCCTTATTTTGGGGCAAAATTGCAGAAATTTCACTTATTTCAGGGCAAAATTCAAAAATTCCTCTTATTTTTGGGCAAAAAGACAGAAATTTTGTTTATTTTTGGGTAAAAAGGCAGAAATTTCACTTATTGTGAGGTAAGAAGGCAGAAATTCCTCTTATTTTGGGGCAAAAATGAAGAAATTTTCTTTTTTTGTGGCAAAAGGTATATATTCTATTTATTTTCGGGCAAAAAAGCAGAAATATCCCGTTTTTTGGAGCACAATTGCAGAAAATCCCCTAATTTAGGGCCAAAAGGCAGAAATTCCCTATATGTTGGGGCAAAAAGACAGAAATTCTCCTTATTTTGGGGCAAAACTCAGAAATTCCACTTATTTTGAAGCAAAATTCCAGAAATTTCCCTTATTTTGGGGCAAAATTGCAGAAATTTCACTTATTTTGGGGCAAAATTGCAGAAATTTCACTTATTTCAGATAAAAAAAAGGCAGAAATTTTTCTTATTTTGGGGCAAAAAGGCAAAAATTCCTAATATTTTGTGGCAAAAATGCAGAAATTCCCCTTATTTTGAGGTGAAAAGGCTGAAATTCCCCTTATTTTGGGGCAAAAAGGCAGAAATTTCCCTTATTTTGGGGCAAAATTGCAGAAATTTCACTTATTTCAGGGCAAAATTCAAAAATTCCTTTTATTTTGGGGCTAAAAGTCAGAAATTCCGTTTATTTTTGGGTAAAAAGGCAGAAATTTCACTTATTTTGAGGTAAGAAGGCAGAAATTCCTCTTATTTTGGGGCAAAAATGAAGAAATTTCCCTTTTTTGTGGCAAAAGGTATATATTCCCCTTATTTTCGGGCAAAAAAGCATAAATATCCCGTTTTTTGGAGCACAATTGCAGAAAATCCCCTAATTGTGGGGCAAAAAGGCAGAAATTCCCTATATGTTGGGGCAAAAAGACAGAAATTCTCCTTATTTTGGGGCAAAACTCAGAAATTCCACTTATTTTTGGGGCAAAATTCCAGAAATTTCCCTTATTTTGGGGCAAAATTGCAGAAATTTTACTTATATTGGGGCAAAATTGCAGAAATTTCACTTATTTCAGGTAAAAAAAAGGCAGAAATTTTTCTTATTTTGGGGCAAAAAGGCAGAAATTCCTAATATTTTGTGGCAAAAATGCAGAAATTCCCCTTATTTTGAGGTAAAAAGGCTGAAATTCCCCTTATTTGGGGGCAAAAAGGCAGAAATTTCCCTTTTTTGGGGGCAAAATTGCAAACATTTCACTTATTTCAGGGTAATAAGTCAGAAATTTTCCTTATTTTGGGGCAAAAAACACAGAAATTCCCTTTGTTTTGGAGGGAAAATAAAGAAATTCCACTTCTTTAGAGGCAAAAAGGCAGAAATTCCCCTTATTTTGAAGCAAAAATGAAGAAATTCCCCTAATTGTTGGGCAAAAAGGCAGAAATTCCCTATATGTTGGGGCAAAAAGACAGAAATTCTCCTTATTTTGGGACAAAACTCAGAAATTCCACTTATTTTGGGGCAAAATTGCAGGAATTTACCTTATTTTGAGGCAAAATTGCAGAAATTTCCCTTATTTGGCGCAAAATTGCAGAAATTTCACTTATTTTCAGGTAAAAAGGCTGAAATATCCTTTATTTTGGCGCAAAAAAGAAGAAATTCCCCTTATTTTGGGGCAAAATTGCAGAAATTTTCCTTATTTTGGGGCAAAAAGGCTGAAATTCTTATTTTGAGGTAAAATGCTGAAATTCCCCATATTTTGGGGCAAAAGGCAAAACTTCTTTTTATTTTGGGGCAAAGAGGCACAAATTTCCCTTATTTTCGGGAAAAATTGCAGAAATTTCATTTATTTCAGGGCAAAAAGTCAGAAATTCCTTTTATTTTGGGGCAAAGAGCAGAAATTTCTTTTATTATGGTACAAAATTGAAGAAATTTTTCTTATTTTGAAACAAAAAGGCAGAAAATTCCCCTTATTTTGAGGCAAAAGGCAGAAATTATTCTCAATTTGAGGTAAAATGCAGAAATTCCCTTTATTTTGGGGCTAAAAAACAGAAATTCCCTGTATTTTGAAGCAAAATTGCAGAAATTCTCATAATTTTTTGGCAAAAAGGCAGAAATTCTCCTTATTATGGGGCAAAAAGACAGAAAATCTCCTTTTTCGGGAGCAAACAGTCAGAAATTCCCCTTATTTTGGGGCAAAATTGCAGAAATTTCCTTTACATTGGGGCAAAATTGTAGAAATTTCCCTTATTTTGGGGCAAAATTGCAGAAATTTCACGTATTTCAGGGAAAAAAGGCAGAAATTTTTTTGGGGGGGCAAAAAGGCAGAAATGTTTTTATTTTGGTACAAAATTGCAGAAATTTTTCTTATTTTGGGGCAAAAAGTCAGAAATTCCCCATATTTTGGGGCAAAAAGGCAGAAATTCCCCTTATTTTGAGGTAAAAAGGCTGAAATTCCCCTTATTTTGGGGCAAAAAGACAGAAATTTCGTTTATTTTGGGGAAAAGGCAGAAATTGCACTTATTTTGAGTCAAAAAGGTGGAAATTCCTCTTATTTTGGGGCAAAAATGAAGAAATTTGCTTTTTTATGGCAAAAAGGTATACATTCCCTTTATTTTCGGGCAAAAAGGCAGAAATTCTTTGTATTTTGGAGCAAAATTGCAGAAATTCTCATAATTTTCGGGCAAAAAGGCAGAAATTCTCCTTATTTTGGGGCAAAAAGACAGAAAATCTCCTTTTTCGGGAGCAAACAGTCAGAAATTCCCCTTATTTTGGGGCAAAATTGCAGAAATTTCCTTATAATTGGGGCAAAATTGCAGAAATTTCCCTTATTTGGGGGCAAAATTGCAGAAATTTCAGGTATTTGAAAAAAAAATGCAGAAATTTTTTTGGGGGGGCAAAAAGGCAGAAATTTTTTTTATTTTGGTACAAAATTGCAGAAATTTTTCTTATTTTGGGGCAAAAAGTCAGAAATTCCCCATATTTTGGGGCAAAAAGGCAGAAATTCCCCTTATTTTGAGGTAATAAGGCTGAAATTCCCCTTATTTGGGGGCAAAAAGGCAGAAATTTCGTTTATTTTGGGGAAAAGGCAGAAATTGCACTTATTTTGAGTCAAAAAGGTGGAAAATCTTTTTATTTGGGGGCAAAAATGAAGAAATTTGCTTTTTTATGGCAAAAAGGTATACATTCCCTTTATTTTTGGGCAAAAAGGCAGAAATTCTTTGTATTTTGGAGCAAAATTGCAGAAATTCCCCTAATTTTTGGGCAAAAAGGCAGAAATTTTCCTTATTTTGGGGTAAAACTGCAGAAATTTCACTTATTTTGCGGCAAAATGTCAGAAATTCCCCTTATTTTTGGCAAAAAATGCAGAAAATCCCCTTATTTTAGGGCAAAATTGCAGAAATTTCCCTTATTTGGGGACAAAAACAGAAATTCCCCTTATTTTGGGGCAAAATTGCAGAAATTTCCCTTATTATGGGGAAAAATTGCAGAAATTTCCCTTATTTTAGGGCAAAATTGCAGAAATTTCACTTATTTCAGAGAAAAAAAGCAAAAATTTTTCTTATTTTGGGGCAAAAAGGCAGAAATTCCCATTATTTTGGGGCAAAAAGGCAGAAATTCACCTTATTTTGGGGTAAAATTGCAGAAATTTCACATATTTCAGGGCAAAACGGTAGAAATTCCCCTTATTTTGGGGCAAAAAGGCAGAAATTTCCCTTATTTTGGGATAAAATTGCAGAAATTTCCCTTATTTGGGGGCAAAAAGGCAGAAAATCCACTTAATTTCGGGTAAAAAGGCAGAAATTTCTCGTATTTTGGAGCAAAATTGCAGAAACTCCCCTAATTTTGGGGCTAAAAGGCAGAATTTCCCTTTATTTTGGGGCAAAAATAGAGAAATTCTTTTTATTTTGGGGCAAAAATCAGAAATTTCCTTTATTTTGGGGCAAAATTTTAGAAATTTCTTTTATATTGTTACAGACTTGCAGAAATTTTTCTTATTTTGTGGCAAAAAGGCAGAAATTCCCCATATTTTGGTGCAAAAAGGCTGAAATTCCCCTTATTTTGAGGTAAAATCCTGAAATTCCCCATATTTTGGGGCAAAAAGGCAGAAATTCCCCTCATTTGGGGGCAAAAAGGCACAAATTTCCCTTATTTTCGGGCATAATTGCAGGAATTTCATTTATTTCAGGGCAAAAAGTCAGAAATTCCTTTTATTTTGGGGCAAAAACAGAAATTTCTTTTATTTTGATACAAAATTGTAGAAATTTTCCTTATTTTGGAACAAAAAGTCAAAAATTACCCATATTTTGGGGAAAAAGGCAGAAATTCCCCTTATTTTGAGGTAAAAAGGCTGAAATTCCCGTTATTTTGGGGCAAAAAGGCAGAAATTCCCTTTACTTTGTGGCAAAAAGGCAGAAATTCCCGTTAATTGGGGCAGAAAAGCAGAAATTTTCCTTATTTAAGGGCAATAGGGCAGAAATTCCCCTTATTTTGTGGCAAAAAGGCAGAAATTCCCCTTATTTCAGGGCAAAAAGTCAGAAATTCCCCTTCTTTTGGGGTAAAATTGCAGAAATTTTCTTTATTTTGGGGCAAAATTGCAGAAATTTCTCTTATTTTGGGGCAAAATTGCAGAAATTTCACTTATTTCAGGGGAAAAGTGCAGAAATTTCTCTTATTTTGGGGCAAAAAGGCAGAAATTTCTTTTATTTTGGTACAAAATTGCAGAAATTTTCTTTATTTTGGGGCAAAATTGCAGAAATTTCCCTTATTTTGGGGCAAAATTGCAGAAATTTCACTTATTTCAGGGAAAAAGTGCAGAAATTTCTCTTATTTTGGGGCAAAAAGGCAGAAATTTCTTTTATTTTGGTACAAAATTGCAGAAATTTTCTTTATTTTGGGGCAAAAATGAAGAAATTCCCCATATTTTGGGGCAAAAAGGCAGAGATTTGCCTTATTATGAGGTAAAATGCTGAAATTCCCCTTATTTTGGGGCAAAAATACAGAAATTCCCTTTATTTTGTGGCAAAAAGGCAGAAATTTCCCTTATTTTGGGGCAAAATTGCAGAAATTTCACTTATTTCAGGGCAAAATTCAAAAATTCCTTTTATTTTGGGGCAAAAAGACAGAAATTCCGTTCATTTTTAGGTAAAAAGGCAGAAATTTCACTTATTTTGAGGTAAGAAGGCAGAAATTCCTCTTATTTTGGGGCAAAAATGAAGAAATTTCTCCTTTTTGTGGCAAAAGTTATACATTCCCCTTATTTTCGGGCAAAAAAGCAGAAATTCCCCCTATTTTGGAGCAGAATTGAAGAAAAATCCCCTAATTGCGGGGCAAAAAGGCAGAAATTCCATATATGTTGGGGCAAAAAGACAGAAATTCTCCTTATTTTGGGGCAAAACTCAGAAATTCCACTTATTTTGGGGCAAAATTCCAGAAATTTCCCTTATTTTAGGGCAAAATTGCAGAAATTTCACTTATTTTGGGGCAAAATTGCAGAAATTTTACTTATTTCAGAAAAAAATTCAGAAATTTTCCTATTTTAGTGCAAAAAGGCAGAAATTTCTTTTATTTTGGTATAAAATTGCAGAAATTTTTCTTATTTTGGGGCAAAAAACAGAAATCTCCCATATTTAGGGGAAAAATGCAGAAATTCCTCTTATTCTGAGGTAAAAAGGCTGAAATTTCTCTTATTTGGGGGAAAAAAGCAAAAATTTCCCTTATTTTGAGGCAAAATTGCAGAAATTTCACTTATTTCATTGTAATAAGTCAGAAATTTTCCTTATTTTGGGGCAAAAAAGACAGAAATTCCCTTTGTTTTGGGGGAAAAACACAGAAATTCCACTTTTTTAGAGGCAAAAAAGCAGAAATTCCTTTTATTTTGGAGTAAAAATGAAGAAATTTCCCTTTTTTGTGGCAAAAGGTATACATTCCACTTATTTTTGGGCTAAAAAACAGAAATTCCTTGTATTATGGAGCAAAATTGCAGAAATTCTCCTAATTGTGGGGCAAAAAAGCAGAAATTCCCTATATGTTATGGCAAAAAGACAGAAATTCTCCTTATTTTGGGGCAAAACACAGAAATTCCACTTATTTTGGGGCAAACTTCCAGAAATTTCCCTTATTTTGTGGCAAAATTGCAGAAATTTCACTTATTTTGGGGCAAAATTGCAGAAATTTCACTTATGTCAGGGAAAAAAGGCAGAAATTTTCCTTATTTTGGGGCAAAAAAACAGAAATTTCTTTTATTTTGTGGCAAAAATGCAGAAATTCCCCTTATTTTGAGGTAAAAAGGCTGAAATTTCCCTTATTTGGGGGCAAAAAAGCAGAAATTTTCCTTATTTTGGGGCAAAATTGGAGAAATTTCACTTATTTCAGGGTAATAAGTCAGAAATTTACCTTATTTTGGGGCAAAAAAGACAGAAATTCCCTTTGTTTTGGGGGAAAAGGACAGAAATTCCACTTATTTAGAGGCAAAAAAGCAGAAATTCCCATTATTTTGAAGCAAAAATGAAGAAATTTCGCTATTTTATGGCAAAAAGTTATGCATTCTTCTTATTTTCGGGCAAAAAAGCAGAAATACCCAGTATTTTGGAGCAAAATTGCAGAAATTCCCCTTATTGTGGGGCAAAAAGGCAGAAATTCACCTTATTTTGGGGTAAAATTGCAGAAATTTCACATATTTCAGGGCAAAACGGCAGAAATTCCCCTTATTTGGGGCAAAAAGGCAGAAATTTCCCTTATTTTGGGATAAAATTGCAGAAATTTCCCTTATTTGGAGGCAAAAAGGCAGAAAATCCACTTAATTTCGGGTAAAAAGGCAGAAATTTCTCGTATTTTGGAGCAAAATTGCAGAAATTCCCCTACTTTTGGGGCTAAAAGGCAGAATTTCCCTTTATTTTGGGGCAAAAATAGAGAAATTCTTTTTATTTTGGGGCAAAAATCAGAAATTTCCTTTATTTTGGGGCAAAATTTTAGAAATTTCTTTTATATTGTTACAGACTTGCAGAAATTTTTCTTATTTTGTGGCAAAAAGGCAGAAATTCCCCATACTTTGGTGCAAAAAGGCTGAAATTCCCCTTATTTTGAGGTAAAATCCTGAAATTCCCCATATTTTCGGGCAAAAAGGCAGAAATTCCCCTCATTTGGGGGCAAAAAGGCACAAATTTCCCTTATTTTCGGGCATAATTGCAGGAATTTCATTTATTTCAGGGCAAAAAGTCAGAAATTCCTTTTATTTTCGGGCAAAAACAGAAATTTCTTTTATTTTGATACAAAATTGTAGAAATTTTCCTTATTTTGGAACAAAAAGGCAAAAATTACCCATATTTTGGGGAAAAAGGCAGAAATTCCCCTTATTTTGAGGTAAAAAGGCTGAAATTCCCGTTATTTTGGGGCAAAAAGGCAGAAATTCCCTTTACTTTGTGGCAAAAAGGGAGAAATTCCCGTTAATTGGGGCAGAAAAGCGAAATTTTCCTTATTTAAGGGCAATAGGGCAGAAATTCCCCTTATTTTGTGGCAAAAAGGCAGAAATTCCCCTTATTTGAAGGTAAAATGCTGAAATTCCCCTTATTTTCGGCAAAAAGGCAGAAATTCCTATTATTTTGGGGCAAAATTGCAGAAATTTCAATTATTTCTGAGCAAAAAGTCAGATATTTGCCTTATTTTGGGGCAAAAAGCAGAAATTCCCTTAATTTTGGGGCCAAAAACAGAAATTCCCCTTATTTTGGGGTAAAATTGCAGAAATTTCAAATATTTCAGGGCAAAAAGGCAGAAATTCCACTTTATTTCGGACAATAACGCAGAAATTCCCCATATTTTAAAGCTAAATTTCAGAAATTCCCCTTATATTGGTGCAAAAATGGAGAAATTCCCTTTATTTTTGTGCAATAAGGCAGATTTCCCCGTATTTTGAAGCAAAATTGCACATATTTCCCTAATTTTGAAAGAAAATGCAAGAATTCACATTATTTTGGAACAAAAAGACAGAAATTCTCCTTATTTCAGGGCAAAAAGTCAGAAATTCCCCTTATTTTGGGGTAAAATTGCAGAAATTTTCTTTATTTTGGGGCAAAATTGCAGAAATTTCCCTTATTTTGGGGCAAAATTGCAGAAATTTCACTTATTTCAGGGAAAAAGTGCAGAAATTTCTCTTATTTTGGGGCAAAAAGGCAGAAATTTCTTTTATTTTGGTACAAAATTGCAGAAATTTTCTTTATTTTGGGGCAAAAATGAAGAAATTCCCCATATTTTGGGGCAAAAAGGCAGAGATTCGCCTTATTACGAGGTAAAATGCTGAAATTCCCCTTATTTTGGGGCAAAAATACAGAAATTCCCTTTATTTTGTGGCAAAAAGGCAGAAATTTCCCTTATTTTGGGGCAAAATTGCAGAAATTTCACTTATTTCAGGGCAAAATTCAAAAATTCCTCTTATTTTTGGGCAAAAAGACAGAAATTTTGTTTATTTTTGGGTAAAAAGGCAGAAATTTCACTTATTGTGAGGTAAGAAGGCAGAAATTCCTCTTATTTTGGGGCAAAAATGAAGAAATTTTCTTTTTTTGTGGCAAAAGGTATATATTCTATTTATTTTCGGGCAAAAAAGCAGAAATATCCCGTTTTTTGGAGCACAATTGCAGAAAATCCCCTAATTTAGGGCCAAAAGGCAGAAATTCCCTATATGTTGGGGCAAAAAGACAGAAATTCTCCTTATTTTGGGGCAAAACTCAGAAATTCCACTTATTTTGAAGCAAAATTCCAGAAATTTCCCTTATTTTGGGGCAAAATTGCAGAAATTTCACTTATTTTGGGGCAAAATTGCAGAAATTTCACTTATTTCAGATAAAAAAAAGGCAGAAATTTTTCTTATTTTGGGGCAAAAAGGCAAAAATTCCTAATATTTTGTGGCAAAAATGCAGAAATTCCCCTTATTTTGAGGTAAAAAGGCTGAAATTCCCCTTATTTTGGGGCAAAAAGGCAGAAATTTCCCTTATTTTGGGGCAAAATTGCAGAAATTTCACTTATTTCAGGGCAAAATTCAAAAATTCCTTTTATTTTGGGGCTAAAAGTCAGAAATTCCGTTTATTTTTGGGTAAAAAGGCAGAAATTTCACTTATTTTGAGGTAAGAAGGCAGAAATTCCTCTTATTTTGGGGCAAAAATGAAGAAATTTCCCTTTTTTGTGGCAAAAGGTATATATTCCCCTTATTTTCGGGCAAAAAAGCATAAATATCCCGTTTTTTGGAGCACAATTGCAGAAAATCCCCTAATTGTGGGGCAAAAAGGCAGAAATTCCCTATATGTTGGGGCAAAAAGACAGAAATTCTCCTTATTTTGGGGCAAAACTCAGAAATTCCACTTATTTTGGGGCAAAATTCCAGAAATTTCCCTTATTTTGGGGCAAAATTGCAGAAATTTTACTTATATTGGGGCAAAATTGCAGAAATTTCACTTATTTCAGGTAAAAATGGCAGAAATTTTTCTTATTTTGGGGCAAAAAGGCAGAAATTCCTAATATTTTGTGGCAAAAATGCAGAAATTCCCCTTATTTTGAGGTAAAAAGGCTGAAATTCCCCTTATTTGGGGGCAAAAAGGCAGAAATTTCCCTTTTTTGGGGGCAAAATTGCAAACATTTCACTTATTTCAGGGTAATAAGTCAGAAATTTTCCTTATTTTGGGGCAAAAAACACAGAAATTCCCTTTGTTTTGGAGGGAAAATAAAGAAATTCCACTTCTTTAGAGGCAAAAAGGCAGAAATTCCCCTTATTTTGAAGCAAAAATGAAGAAATTCCCCTAATTGTTGGGCAAAAAGGCAGAAATTCCCTATATGTTGGGGCAAAAAGACAGAAATTCTCCTTATTTTGGGACAAAACTCAGAAATTCCACTTATTTTGGGGCAAAATTGCAGGAATTTACCTTATTTTGAGGCAAAATTGCAGAAATTTCCCTTATTTGGCGCAAAATTGCAGAAATTTCACTTATTTTCAGGTAAAAAGGCTGAAATATCCTTTATTTTGGCGCAAAAAAGAAGAAATTCCCCTTATTTTGGGGCAAAATTGCAGAAATTTTCCTTATTTTGGGGCAAAAAGGCTGAAATTCTTATTTTGAGGTAAAATGCTGAAATTCCCCATATTTTGGGGCAAAAGGCAAAACTTCTTTTTATTTTGGGGCAAAGAGGCACAAATTTCCCTTATTTTCGGGAAAAATTGCAGAAATTTCATTTATTTCAGGGCAAAAAGTCAGAAATTCCTTTTATTTTGGGGCAAAGAGCAGAAATTTCTTTTATTATGGTACAAAATTGAAGAAATTTTTCTTATTTTGAAACAAAAAGGCAGAAAATTCCCCTTATTTTGAGGCAAAAGGCAGAAATTATTCTCAATTTGAGGTAAAATGCAGAAATTCCCTTTATTTTGGGGCTAAAAAACAGAAATTCCCTGTATTTTGAAGCAAAATTGCAGAAATTCTCATAATTTTTTGGCAAAAAGGCAGAAATTCTCCTTATTATGGGGCAAAAAGACAGAAAATCTCCTTTTTCGGGAGCAAACAGTCAGAAATTCCCCTTATTTTGGGGCAAAATTGCAGAAATTTCCTTTACATTGGGGCAAAATTGTAGAAATTTCCCTTATTTTGGGGCAAAATTGCAGAAATTTCACGTATTTCAGGGAAAAAAGGCAGAAATTTTTTTGGGGGGGCAAAAAGGCAGAAATGTTTTTATTTTGGTACAAAATTGCAGAAATTTTTCTTATTTTGGGGCAAAAAGTCAGAAATTCCCCATATTTTGGGGCAAAAAGGCAGAAATTCCCCTTATTTTGAGGTAAAAAGGCTGAAATTCCCCTTATTTTGGGGCAAAAAGACAGAAATTTCGTTTATTTTGGGGAAAAGGCAGAAATTGCACTTATTTTGAGTCAAAAAGGTGGAAATTCCTCTTATTTTGGGGCAAAAATGAAGAAATTTGCTTTTTTATGGCAAAAAGGTATACATTCCCTTTATTTTCGGGCAAAAAGGCAGAAATTCTTTGTATTTTGGAGCAAAATTGCAGAAATTCTCATAATTTTCGGGCAAAAAGGCAGAAATTCTCCTTATTTTGGGGCAAAAAGACAGAAAATCTCCTTTTTCGGGAGCAAACAGTCAGAAATTCCCCTTATTTTGGGGCAAAATTGCAGAAATTTCCTTATAATTGGGGCAAAATTGCAGAAATTTCCCTTATTTGGGGGCAAAATTGCAGAAATTTCAGGTATTTGAAAAAAAAATGCAGAAATTTTTTTGGGGGGGCAAAAAGGCAGAAATTTTTTTTATTTTGGTACAAAATTGCAGAAATTTTTCTTATTTTGGGGCAAAAAGTCAGAAATTCCCCATATTTTGGGGCAAAAAGGCAGAAATTCCCCTTATTTTGAGGTAATAAGGCTGAAATTCCCCTTATTTGGGGGCAAAAAGGCAGAAATTTCGTTTATTTTGGGGAAAAGGCAGAAATTGCACTTATTTTGAGTCAAAAAGGTGGAAAATCTTTTTATTTGGGGGCAAAAATGAAGAAATTTGCTTTTTTATGGCAAAAAGGTATACATTCCCTTTATTTTTGGGCAAAAAGGCAGAAATTCTTTGTATTTTGGAGCAAAATTGCAGAAATTCCCCTAATTTTTGGGCAAAAAGGCAGAAATTTTCCTTATTTTGGGGTAAAACTGCAGAAATTTCACTTATTTTGCGGCAAAATGTCAGAAATTCCCCTTATTTTTGGCAAAAAATGCAGAAAATCCCCTTATTTTAGGGCAAAATTGCAGAAATTTCCCTTATTTGGGGACAAAAACAGAAATTCCCCTTATTTTGGGGCAAAATTGCAGAAATTTCCCTTATTATGGGGAAAAATTGCAGAAATTTCCCTTATTTTAGGGCAAAATTGCAGAAATTTCACTTATTTCAGAGAAAAAAAGCAAAAATTTTTCTTATTTTGGGGCAAAAAGGCAGAAATTCCCATTATTTTGGGGCAAAAAGGCAGAAATTCACCTTATTTTGGGGTAAAATTGCAGAAATTTCACATATTTCAGGGCAAAACGGTAGAAATTCCCCTTATTTTGGGGCAAAAAGGCAGAAATTTCCCTTATTTTGGGATAAAATTGCAGAAATTTCCCTTATTTGGGGGCAAAAAGGCAGAAAATCCACTTAATTTCGGGTAAAAAGGCAGAAATTTCTCGTATTTTGGAGCAAAATTGCAGAAACTCCCCTAATTTTGGGGCTAAAAGGCAGAATTTCCCTTTATTTTGGGGCAAAAATAGAGAAATTCTTTTTATTTTGGGGCAAAAATCAGAAATTTCCTTTATTTTGGGGCAAAATTTTAGAAATTTCTTTTATATTGTTACAGACTTGCAGAAATTTTTCTTATTTTGTGGCAAAAAGGCAGAAATTCCCCATATTTTGGTGCAAAAAGGCTGAAATTCCCCTTATTTTGAGGTAAAATCCTGAAATTCCCCATATTTTGGGGCAAAAAGGCAGAAATTCCCCTCATTTGGGGGCAAAAAGGCACAAATTTCCCTTATTTTCGGGCATAATTGCAGGAATTTCATTTATTTCAGGGCAAAAAGTCAGAAATTCCTTTTATTTTGGGGCAAAAACAGAAATTTCTTTTATTTTGATACAAAATTGTAGAAATTTTCCTTATTTTGGAACAAAAAGTCAAAAATTACCCATATTTTGGGGAAAAAGGCAGAAATTCCCCTTATTTTGAGGTAAAAAGGCTGAAATTCCCGTTATTTTGGGGCAAAAAGGCAGAAATTCCCTTTACTTTGTGGCAAAAAGGCAGAAATTCCCGTTAATTGGGGCAGAAAAGCAGAAATTTTCCTTATTTAAGGGCAATAGGGCAGAAATTCCCCTTATTTTGTGGCAAAAAGGCAGAAATTCCCCTTATTTCAGGGCAAAAAGTCAGAAATTCCCCTTCTTTTGGGGTAAAATTGCAGAAATTTTCTTTATTTTGGGGCAAAATTGCAGAAATTTCTCTTATTTTGGGGCAAAATTGCAGAAATTTCACTTATTTCAGGGGAAAAGTGCAGAAATTTCTCTTATTTTGGGGCAAAAAGGCAGAAATTTCTTTTATTTTGGTACAAAATTGCAGAAATTTTCTTTATTTTGGGGCAAAATTGCAGAAATTTCCCTTATTTTGGGGCAAAATTGCAGAAATTTCACTTATTTCAGGGAAAAAGTGCAGAAATTTCTCTTATTTTGGGGCAAAAAGGCAGAAATTTCTTTTATTTTGGTACAAAATTGCAGAAATTTTCTTTATTTTGGGGCAAAAATGAAGAAATTCCCCATATTTTGGGGCAAAAAGGCAGAGATTTGCCTTATTATGAGGTAAAATGCTGAAATTCCCCTTATTTTGGGGCAAAAATACAGAAATTCCCTTTATTTTGTGGCAAAAAGGCAGAAATTTCCCTTATTTTGGGGCAAAATTGCAGAAATTTCACTTATTTCAGGGCAAAATTCAAAAATTCCTTTTATTTTGGGGCAAAAAGACAGAAATTCCGTTCATTTTTAGGTAAAAAGGCAGAAATTTCACTTATTTTGAGGTAAGAAGGCAGAAATTCCTCTTATTTTGGGGCAAAAATGAAGAAATTTCTCCTTTTTGTGGCAAAAGTTATACATTCCCCTTATTTTCGGGCAAAAAAGCAGAAATTCCCCCTATTTTGGAGCAGAATTGAAGAAAAATCCCCTAATTGCGGGGCAAAAAGGCAGAAATTCCCTATATGTTGGGGCAAAAAGACAGAAATTCTCCTTATTTTGGGGCAAAACTCAGAAATTCCACTTATTTTGGGGCAAAATTCCAGAAATTTCCCTTATTTTAGGGCAAAATTGCAGAAATTTCACTTATTTTGGGGCAAAATTGCAGAAATTTTACTTATTTCAGAAAAAAATTCAGAAATTTTCCTATTTTAGTGCAAAAAGGCAGAAATTTCTTTTATTTTGGTATAAAATTGCAGAAATTTTTCTTATTTTGGGGCAAAAAACAGAAATCTCCCATATTTAGGGGAAAAATGCAGAAATTCCTCTTATTCTGAGGTAAAAAGGCTGAAATTTCTCTTATTTGGGGGAAAAAAGCAAAAATTTCCCTTATTTTGAGGCAAAATTGCAGAAATTTCACTTATTTCATTGTAATAAGTCAGAAATTTTCCTTATTTTGGGGCAAAAAAGACAGAAATTCCCTTTGTTTTGGGGGAAAAACACAGAAATTCCACTTTTTTAGAGGCAAAAAAGCAGAAATTCCTTTTATTTTGGAGTAAAAATGAAGAAATTTCCCTTTTTTGTGGCAAAAGGTATACATTCCACTTATTTTTGGGCTAAAAAACAGAAATTCCTTGTATTATGGAGCAAAATTGCAGAAATTCTCCTAATTGTGGGGCAAAAAAGCAGAAATTCCCTATATGTTATGGCAAAAAGACAGAAATTCTCCTTATTTTGGGGCAAAACACAGAAATTCCACTTATTTTGGGGCAAACTTCCAGAAATTTCCCTTATTTTGTGGCAAAATTGCAGAAATTTCACTTATTTTGGGGCAAAATTGCAGAAATTTCACTTATGTCAGGGAAAAAAGGCAGAAATTTTCCTTATTTTGGGGCAAAAAAACAGAAATTTCTTTTATTTTGTGGCAAAAATGCAGAAATTCCCCTTATTTTGAGGTAAAAAGGCTGAAATTTCCCTTATTTGGGGGCAAAAAAGCAGAAATTTTCCTTATTTTGGGGCAAAATTGGAGAAATTTCACTTATTTCAGGGTAATAAGTCAGAAATTTACCTTTTTTTTGGGGCAAAAAAGACAGAAATTCCCTTTGTTTTGGGGGAAAAGGACAGAAATTCCACTTATTTAGAGGCAAAAAAGCAGAAATTCCCATTATTTTGAAGCAAAAATGAAGAAATTTCGCTATTTTATGGCAAAAAGTTATGCATTCTTCTTATTTTCGGGCAAAAAAGCAGAAATTCCCAGTATTTTGGAGCAAAATTGCAGAAATTCCCCTTATTGTGGGGCAAAAAGGCAGAAATTCCCTATATGTTGGGGCAAAAAGAAAGAAATACTCCTTATTTTGGGGCAAAACTCAGAAATTCCACTTATTTTGGGGCAAAATTCCAGAAATTTCCCTTATTTTGAAGCAAAATTGCAGAAATTTTACTTATTTTGAGGCAAAATTGCAGAAATTTCACTTATTTCAGGTAAAAATGGCAGAAATTTTTCTTATTTTGTGGCAAAAAGGCAGAAATTCCTAATATTTTGTGGCAAAAATGCAGAAATTCCCCTTATTTTGAGGTAAAAAGGCTGAAATTCCCCTTATTTGGGGGCAAAAAGGCAGAAATTTCCCTAATTTTGGGGCAAAAGTGCAAACATTTCACTTATTTCAGGGTAATAAGTCAGAAATTTTCCTTATTTTGGGGCAAAAAAGACAGAAATTCCCTTTGTTTTGGAAGGAAAATACAGAAATTCCACTTCTTTAGAGACAAAAAGGCAGAAATTCCCCTTATTTTGAAGCAAAAATGAAGAAATTCCCCTAATTGTTGGGCCAAAAGGCAGAAATTCCCTATATGTTGGGGAAAAAAGACAGAAATTCTCCTTATTTTGGGACAAAACTCAGAAATTCCACCTATTTTGGGGCAAAATTGCAGGAATTTACGTTATTTTGAGGCAAAATTGCAGAAATTTCCCTTATTTGGGGCAAAATTGCAGAAATTTCACTTATTTTCAGGTAAAAAGGCTGAAATATCCTATATTTTGGGGCAAAAAAGAAGAAATTCCCCTTATTTTGGGGCAAAATTGCAGAAATTTTCCTTATTTTGGGGCAAAAGGGCTGAAATTCTTATTTTGAGGTAAAATGCTGAAATTCCCCATATTTTGGGGCAAAAGGCAAAACTTCTTTTTATTTTGGGGCAAAGAGGCACAAATTTCCCTTATTTTCGGGCAAAATTGCAGAAATTTCATTTATTTCAGGGCAAAAGTCAGAAATTTTTTTTATTTTGGGGCAAAGAGCAGAAATTTCTTTTATTATGGTACAAAATTGAAGAAATTTTTCTTATTTTGAAACAAAAAGGCAGAAAATTCCCCTTATTTTGAGGCAAAAGGCAGAAATTATTCTCAATTTGAGGTAAAATGCAGAAATTCCCTTTATTTTGGGGCTAAAAGGCAGAAATTCCCTGTATTTTGAAGCAAAATTGCAGAAATTCTCTTAATTTTCGGGCAAAAAGGCAGAAATTCTCCTTATTTTGGGGCAAAAAGACAGAAAATCTCCTTTTTCGGGAGCAAACAGTCAGAAATTCCCCTTATTTTGGGGCAAAATTGCAGAAATTTCCTTTACATTGGGGCAAAATTGCAGAAATTTCCCTTATTTTGGGGCAAAATTGCAGAAATTTCAGGTATTTGAGAAAAAAAAGGCAGAAATTTTTTTTGGGGGGGCAAAAAGGCAGAAATTTTTTTTATTTTGGTACAAAATTGCAGAAATTTTTCTTATTTTGGGGCAAAAAGTCAGAAATTCCCCATATTTTGGGGCAAAAAGGCAGAAATTCCCCTTATTTTGAGGTAATAAGGCTGAAATTCCCCTTATTTTGGGGCAAAAAGGCAGAAATTTCGTTTATTTTGGGGAAAAGGCAGAAATTGCACTTATTTTGAGTCAAAAAGGTGGAAAATCCCCTTATTTTGGGGCAAATATGAAGAAATTTGCTTTTTTATGGCAAAAAGGTATACATTCTCTTTATTTTCGGGCAAAAAGGCAGAAATTCTTTGTATTTTGGAGCAAAATTGCAGAAATTCCCCTAATTTTTGTGCAAAGGGGCAGAAATTTTCCTTATTTTGGGGTAAAACTGCAGAAATTTCACTTATTTTGCGGCAAAATGTCAGAAATTCCCCTTATTTATGGCAAAAAATGCAGAAAATCCCCTTATTTTAGGGCAAAATTGCAGAAATTTCCCTTATTTGGGGACAAAAACAGAAATTCCCCTTATTTTGGGGCAAAATTGCAGAAATTTCCCTTATTATGGGGAAAAATTGCAGAAATTTCCCTTATTTTAGGGCAAAATTGCAGAAATTTCACTTATTTCAGAGAAAAAAAGCAAAAATTTTTCTTATTTTGGGGCAAAAAGGCAGAAATTCCCATTATTCTGGGGCAATAAGGCAGAAATTCACCTTATTTTGGGGTAAAATTGCAGAAATTTCACATATTTCAGGGCAAAATGGCAGAAATTCCCCTATTTTGGGGCAAAAAGGCAGAAATTTCCCTTATTTTGGGATAAAATTGCAGAAATTTCCCTTATTTGGGGGCAAAAAGGCAGAAAATCTACTTAATTTCGGGTAAAAAGGCAGAAATTTCTCGTATTTTGGAACAAAATTGCAGAAACTCCCCTAATTTTGGGGCTAAAAGGCAGAATTTCCCTTTATTTTGTGGCAAAAATAGAGAAATTCTTTTTATTTTGGGGCAAAAATCAGAAATTTCCTTTATTTTGGGGCAAAATTTTAGAAATTTCTTTTATATTGTTACAGACTTGCAGAAATTTTTCTTATTTTGTGGCAAAAAGGCAGAAATTCCCCATATTTTGGTGCAAAAAGGCTGAAATTCCCCTTATTTTGAGGTAAAATCCTGAAATTCCCCATATTTTGGGGCAAAAAGGCAGAAATTCATCTCATTTGGGGGCAAAAAGGCACAAATTTCCCTTATTTTCGGGCATAATTGCAGGAATTTCATTTATTTCAGGGCAAAAAGTCAGAAATTCCTTTTATTTTCGGGCAAAAACAGAAATTTCTTTTATTTTGATACAAAATTGTAGAAATTTTCCTTATTTTGGAACAAAAAGGCAAAAATTACCCATATTTTGGGGAAAAAGGCAGAAATTCCTTTTATTTTGAGGTAAAAAGGCTGAAATTCCCGTTATTTTGGGGCATAAAGGCAGAAATTCCCTTTACTTTGTGGCAAAAGGGCAGAAATTCCCGTTAATTGGGGCAGAAAAGCAGAAATTTTCCTTATTTAAGGGCAATAGGGCAGAAATTCCCCTTATTTTGTGGCAAAAAGGCAGAAATTCCCCTTATTTGAAGGTAAAATGCTGAAATTCCCCTTATTTTCGGCAAAAAGGCAGAAATTCCTATTATTTTGGGGCAAAATTGCAGAAATTTCAATTATTTCTGGGCAAAAAGTCAGATATTTGCCTTATTTTGGGGCAAAAAGCAGAAATTCCCTTAATTTTGGGGCCAAAAACAGAAATTCCCCTTATTTTGGGGTAAAATTGCAGAAATTTCAAATATTTCAGGGCAAAAAGGCAGAAATTCCACTTTATTTCGGACAATAACGCAGAAATTCCCCGTATTTTAAAGCTAAATTTCAGAAATTCCCCTTATATTGGTGCAAAAATGGAGAAATTCCCTTTATTTTTGTGCAATAAGGCAGATTTCCCCGTATTTTGAAGCAAAATTGCACATATTTCCCTAATTTTGAAGGAAAATGCAGAAATTCACATTATTTTGGAACAAAAAGACAGAAATTCTCCTTATTTCAGGGCAAAAAGTCAGAAATTCCCCTTCTTTTGGGGTAAAATTGCAGAAATTTTCTTTATTTTGGGGCAAAATTGCAGAAATTTCCCTTATTTTGGGGCAAAATTGCAGAAATTTCACTTATTTCAGGGAAAAAGTGCAGAAATTTCTCTTATTTTGGGGCAAAAAGGCAGAAATTTCTTTTATTTTGGAAAAAATTGCAGAAATTTTCTTTATTTTGGGGCAAAATTGCAGAAATTTCCCTTATTTTGGGGCAAAATTGCAGAAATTTCACTTATTTCAGGGAAAAAGTGCAGAAATTTCTCTTATTTTGGGGCAAAAAGGCAGAAATTTCTTTTATTTTGGTACAAAATTGCAGAAATTTTCTTTATTTTGGGGCAAAAATGAAGAAATTCCCCATATTTTGGGGCAAAAAGGCAGAGATTTGCCTTATTATGAGGTAAAATGCTGAAATTCCCTTTATTTTGGGGCAAAAATACAGAAATTCCCTTTATTTTGTGGCAAAAAGGCAGAAATTTCCCTTATTTTGGGGCAAAATTGCAGAAATTTCACTTATTTCAGGGCAAAATTCAAAAATTCCTTTTATTTTAGGGCAAAAAGACAGAAATTCCGTTCATTTTTAGGTAAAAAGGCAGAAATTTCACTTATTTTGAGGTAAGAAGGCAGAAATTCCTCTTATTTTGGGGCAAAAATGAAGAAATTTCTCTTTTTTGTGGCAAAAGGTATACATTCCCCTTATTTTCGGGCAAAAAAAGCAGAAATTCCCCGTATTTTGGAGCAGAATTGAAGAAAATCCCCTAATTGTGGGGCAAAAAGGCAGAAATTCCCTATATGTTGGGGCAAAAAGACAGAAATTCTCCTTATTTTGGGGCAAAACTCAGAAATTCCACTTATTTTGGGGCAAAATTCCAGAAATTTCCCTTATTTTGGGGCAAAATTGCAGAAATTTTACTTATTTTGGGGCAAAATTGCAGAAATTTCACTTATTTCAGGTAAAAATGGCAGAAATTTTTCTTATTTTGGGGCAAAAAGGCAGAAATTCCTAATATTTTGTGGCAAAAATGCAGAAATTCCCCTTATTTTGAGGTAAAAAGGCTGAAATTCCCCTTATTTGGGGGCAAAAAGGCAGAAATTTCCCTAATTTTGGGGCAAAAGTGCAAACATTTCACTTATTTCTGGGTAATAAGTCAGAAATGTTCCTTATTTTGGGGCAAAAAAGACAGAAATTCCCTATGTTTTGGAAGGAAAATACAGAAATTCCACTTCTTTAGAGACAAAAAGGCAGAAATTCCCCTTATTTTGAAGCAAAAATGAAGAAATTCCCCTAATTGTTGGGCCAAAAGGCAGAAATTCCCTATATGTTGGGGAAAAAAGACAGAAATTCTCCTTATTTTGGGACAAAACTCAGAAATTCCACTTATTTTTGGGCAAAATTGCAGGAATTTACCTTATTTTGAGGCAAAATTGCAGAAATTTTCCTTATTTGGGGCAAAATTGCAGAAATTTCACTTATTTTCAGGTAAAAAGGCTGAAATATCCTTTATTTTGGGGCAAAAAAGAAGAAATTCCCCTTATTTTGGGGCAAAATTGCAGAAATTTTCCTTATTTTGGGGCAAAAGGGCTGAAATTCTTATTTTGAGGTAAAATGCTGAAATTCCCCATATTTTGGGGCAAAAGGCAAAACTTCTTCTTATTTTGGGGCAAAGAGGCACAAATTTCCCTTATTTTCGGGCAAAATTGCAGAAATTTCATTTATTTCAGGGCAAAAAGTCAGAAATTTTTTTTATTTTGGGGCAAAGAGCAGAAATTTCTTTTATTATGGTACAAAATTGAAGAAATTTTTCTTATTTTGAAACAAAAAGGCAGAAAATTCCCCTTATTTTGAGGCAAAAGGCAGAAATTATTCTCAATTTGAGGTAAAATGCAGAAATTCCCTTTATTTTGGGGCTAAAAGGCAGAAATTCCCTGTATTTTGAAGCAAAATTGCAGAAATACTCATAATTTTCGGGCAAAAAGGCAGAAATTCTTTTTATTTTGGGGCAAAAAGACAGAAAATCTCCTTTTTCGGGAGCAAACAGTCAGAAATTCCTTTTATTTTGGGGCAAAATTGCAGAAATTTCCTTTACATTGGGGCAAAATTGCAGAAATTTCCCTTATTTTGGGGCAAAATTGCAGAAATTTCACGTATTTCAGGGAAAAAAGGTAGAAATTTTTTTTGGGGGGGGCAAAAAGGCAGAAATTTTTTTTATTTTGGTACAAAATTGCAGAAATTTTTCTTATTTTGGGGCAAAAAGTCAGAAATTCCCCATATTTTGGGGCAAAAAGGCAGAAATTCCCCTTATTTTGAGGTAATAAGGCTGAAATTCCCCTTATTTTGGGGCAAAAATACAGAAATTTCGTTTATATTGGGGAAAAGGCAGAAATTGCACTTATTTTGAGTCAAAAAGGTGGAAAATCCCCTTATTTTGGGGCAAAAATGAAGAAATTTGCTTTTTTATGGCAAAAAGGTATACATTCTCTTTATTTTCGGGCAAAAAGGCAGAAATTCTTTGTATTTTGGAGCAAAATTGCAGAAATTTCCCTAATTTTTGGGCAAAAAGGCAGAAATTTTCCTTATTTTGGGGTAAAACTGCAGAAATTTCACTTATTTGGCGGCAAAATGTCAGAAATTCCCCTTATTTTTGGCAAAAAATGCAGAAAATCCCCTTATTTTAGGGCAAAATTGCAGAAATTTCCTTTATTTGGGGGCAAAAACAGAAATTTTCCTTATTTTGGGGCAAAATTGCAGAAATTTCCCTTATTATGGGAAAAAATTGCAGAAATTTCCTTTATTTTAGTGCAAAATTGCAGAAATTTCACTTATTTCAGAGAAAAAAAAGCAAAAATTCCCCTTATTTTGGGGCAAAAAGGCAGAAATTTCCCTTATTTTGGGATAAAATTGCAGAAATTTTTTCTTATTTGGGGGCAAAAAGGCAGAAAATCCACCTAATTTCGGGTAAAAAGGCAGAAATTTCTTGTATTTTGGAACAAAATTGCAGAAACTCCCCTAATTTTGGGGCAAAAAGGCAGAATTTCCCTTTATTTTGGGGCAAAAATAGAGAAATTCTTTTTATTTTGGGGCAAAAATCAGAAATTTCCTTTATTTTGGGGCAAAATTTTAGAAATTTCTTTTATATTGTTACAGACTTGCAGAAATTTTTCTTATTTTGTGGCAAAAAGGCAGAAATTCCCCATATTTTGGTGCAAAAAGGCTGAAATTCCCCTTATTTTGAGGTAAAATCCTGAAATTCCCCATATTTTGGGGCAAAAAGGCAGAAATTCCCCTCATTTGGGGGCAAAAAGGCACAAATTTCCCTTATTTTCGGGCATAATTGCAGGAATTTCATTTATTTCAGGGCAAAAAGTCAGAAATTCCTTTTATTTTCGGGCAAAAACAGAAATTTCTTTTATTTTGATACAAAATTGTAGAAATTTTCCTTATTTTGGAACAAAAAGGCAAAAATTACCCATATTTTGGGGAAAAAGGCAGAAATTCCCCTTATTTTGAGGTAAAAAGGCTGAAATTCCCGTTATTTTGGGGCAAAAAGGCAGAAATTCCCTTTACTTTGTGGCAAAAAGGCAGAAATTCCCGTTAATTGGGGCAGAAAAGCAGAAATTTTCCTTATTTAAGGGCAATAGGGCAGAAATTCCCCTTATTTTGTGGCAAAAAGGCAGAAATTCCCGTTATTTGAAGGTAAAATGCTGAAATTCCCCTTATTTTCGGCAAAAAGGCAGAAATTCCTATTATTTTGGGGCAAAATTGCAGAAATTTCAATTATTTCTGGGCAAAAAGTCAGATATTTGCCTTATTTTGGGGCAAAAAGCAGAAATTCCCTTAATTTTGGGGCCAAAAACAGAAATTCCCCTTATTTTGGGGTAAAATTGCAGAAATTTCAAATATTTCAGGGCAAAAAGGCAGAAATTCCACTTTATTTCGGACAATAACGCAGAAATTCCCCGTATTTTAAAGCTAAATTTCAGAAATTCCCCTTATATTGGTGCAAAAATGGAGAAATTCCCTTTATTTTTGTACAATAAGGCAGATTTCCCCGTATTTTGAAGCAAAATTGCACATATTTCCCTAATTTTAAAGGAAAATGCAGAAATTCACATTATTTTGGAACAAAAAGACAGAAATTCTCCTTATTTCAGGGCAAAAAGTCAGAAATTCCCCTTATTTTGGGGTAAAATTGCAGAAATTTTCTTTATTTTGGGGCAAAATTGCAGAAATTTCTCTTATTTTGGGGCAAAATTGCAGAAATTTCACTTATTTCAGGGAAAAAGTGCAGAAATTTCTCTTATTTTGGGGCAAAAAGGCAGAAATTTCTTTTATTTTGGTACAAAATTGCAAAAATTTTCTTTATTTTGGGGCAAAATTGCAGAAATTTCCCTTATTTTGGGGCAAAATTGCAGAAATTTCACTTATTTCAGGGAAAAAGTGCCGAAATTTCTCTTATTTTGGGGCAAAAAGGCAGAAATTTCTTTTATTTTGGTACAAAATTGCAGAAATTTTCTTTATTTTGGGGCAAAAATGAAGAAATTCCCCATATTTTGGGGCAAAAAGGCAGAGATTTGCCTTATTATGAGGTAAAATGCTGAAATTCCCCTTATTTTGGGGCAAAAATACAGAAATTCCCTTTATTTTGTGGCTAAAAAGGCAGAAATTTCCCTTATTTTGGGACAAAATTGCAGAAATTTCACTTATTTCAGGGCAAAATTCAAAAATTCCTTTTATTTTGGGGCAAAAAGACAGAAATTCTGTTCATTTTTAGGTAAAAAGGCAGAAATTTCACTTATTTTGAGGTAAGAAGGCAGAAATTCCTCTCATTTTGGGGCAAAAATGAAGAAATTTCTCTTTTTTGTGGCAAAAGGTATACATTCCCCTTATTTTCGGGCAAAAAAGCAGAAATTCCCCCTATTTTGGAGCAGAATTGAAGAAGATCCCCTAATTGTGGGGCAAAAAGGCAGAAATTCCCTATATGTTGGGGCAAAAAGACAGAAATTCTCCTTATTTTGGGGCAAAACTCAGATATTCCTCTTATTTTGGGGCAAAATTCCAGAAATTTCCCTTATTTTGGGGCAAAATTGCAGAAATTTTACTTATTTTGGGGCACAATTGGAGAAATTTCACTTATTTCAGGTAAAAATGGCAGAAATTTTTCTTATTTTGGGGCAAAAAGGCAGAAATTCCTAATATTTTGTGGCAAAAATGCAGAAATTCCCCTTATTTTGAGGTAAAAAGGCTGAAATTCCCCTTATTTTAGGGCAAAAAGGCAGAAATTTCCCTTATTTTGGGGCAAAATTGCAAACATTTTACTTATTTCAGGGTAATAAGTCAGAAATTTTCCTTATTTTGGGGCAAAAAACACAGAAATTCCCTTTGTTTTGGAAGGAAAATACAGAAATTCCACTTCTTTAGAGGCAAAAAGGCAAAAATTCCCCTTATTTTGAAGCAAAAATGAAGAAATTCCTCTAATTGTTGGGCAAAAAGGCAGAAATTCCCTATATGTTGGGGCAAAAAGACAGAAATTCTTTTTATTTTGGGACAAAACTCAGAAATTCCACTTATTTTGGGGCAAAATTGCAGGAATTTACCTTATTTTGAGGCAAAATTGCAGAAATTTCCCTTATTTGGGGCAAAATTGCAGAAATTTCACTTATTTTCAGGTAAAAAGGCTGAAATATCCTTTATTTTGGGGCAAAAAGGAAGAAATTCCCTTTATTTTGGGGCAAAATTGCAGAAATTTTCCTTATATTGGGGCAAAAGGGCTGAAATTCTTATTTTGAGGTAAAATGCTGAAATTCCCCATATTTTGGGGCAAAAGGCAAAACTTCTTTTTATTTTGGGGCAAAGAGACACAAATTTCCCTTATTTTCGGGCAAAATTGCAGAAATTTCATTTATTTCAGGGCAAAAAGTCAGAAATTCCTTTTATTTTGGGGCAAAGAGCAGAAATTTCTTTTATTATGGTACAAAATTGAAGAAATTTTTCTTATTTTGAAACAAAAAGGCAGAAAATTCCCCTTATTTTGAGGCAAAAGGCAGAAATTATTCTCAATTTGAGGTAAAATGCAGAAATTCCCTTTATTTTGGGGCTAAAAAACAGAAATTCCCTGTATTTTGAAGCAAAATTGCAGAAATTCTAATAATTTTCGGGCATAAAGGCAGAAATTCTCCTTATTATGGGGCAAAAAGACAGAAAATCTCCTTTTTCGGGAGCAAACAGTCAGAAATTCCCCTTATTTTGGGGCAAAATTGCAGAAATTTCCTTTACATTGGGGCAAAATTGTAGAAATTTCCTTTATTTTGGGGCAAAATTGCAGAAATTTCACGTATTTCAGGGAAAATAGGCAGAAATTTTTTTTGGGGGGCAAAAAGGCAGAAATTTTTTTTATTTTGGTACAAAATTGCAGAAATTTTTCTTATTTTGGGGCAAAAAGTCAGAAATTCCCTATATTTTGGGGCAAAAAGGCAGAAATTCCCCTTATTTTGAGGTAAAAAGGCTGAAATTCCCCTTATTTTGGGGCAAAAAGACAGAAATTTCGTTTATTTTGGGGAAAAGGCAGAAATTGCACTTATTTTGAGTCAAAAAGGTGGAAATTCCCCTTATTTTGGGGCAAAAATGAAGAAATTTGCTTTTTTATGTCAAAAAGGTATACATTCCCTTTATTTTCGGGCAAAAGGGCAGAAATTCTTTGTATTTTGGAGCAAAATTGCAGAAATTCCCCTAATTTTTGCGCAAAAAGGCAGAAATTTTCCTTATTTTGGGGTAAAATTGCAGAAATTTCACTTATTTTACAGCAAAATGTCAGAAATTCCTTTTTATTTTTGGCAAAAAATGCAGAAAATCCCCTTATTTTAGGGCAAAATTGCAGAAATTTCCCTTATTTGGGGGCAAAAACAGAAATTCCCCTTATTTTGGGGCAAAATTGCAGAAATTTCCCTTATTATGGGAAAAAATTGCAGAAATTTCCTTTATTTTAGGGCAAAATTGCAGAAATTTCACTTATTTCAGAGAAAAAAAAGCAAAAATTCCCCTTATTTTGGGGCAAAAAGGCAGAAATTTCCCTTATTTTGGGATAAAATTGCAGAAATTTTTTCTTATTTGGGGGCAAAAAGGCAGAAAATCCACTTAATTTCGGGTAAAAAGGCAGAAATTTCTCGTATTTTGGAGCAAAATTGCAGAAACTCCCCTAATTTTGGGGCAAAAAGGCAGAAATTCCCTTTATTTTGGGGCAAAAATAGAGAAATTCTTTTTATTTTGGGGCAAAAATCAGAAATTTCCTTTATTTTGGGGCAAAATTTTAGAAATTTCTTTTATATTGTTACAGACTTGCAGAAATTTTTCTTATTTTGTGGCAAAAAGGCAGAAATTCCCCATATTTTGGTGCAAAAAGGCTGAAATTCCCCTTATTTTGAAGTAAAATCCTGAAATTCCCCATATTTTCGGGCAAAAAGGCAGAAATTCCCCTCATTTGGGGGCAAAAAGGCACAAATTTCCCTTATTTTCGGGCATAATTGCAGGAATTTCATTTATTTCAGGGCAAAAAGTCAGAAATTCCTTTTATTTTCGGGCAAAAACAGAAATTTCTTTTATTTTGATACAAAATTGTAGAAATGTTCCTTATTTTGGAACAAAAAGTCAAAAATTACCCATATTTTGGGGAAAAAGGCAGAAATTCCCCTTATTTTGAGGTAAAAAGGCTGAAATTCCCGTTATTTTGGGGCAAAAAGGCAGAAATTCCCTTTACTTTGTGGCAAAAAGGCAGAAATTCCCGTTAATTGGGGCAGAAAAGCAGAAATTTTCCTTATTTAAGGGCAATAGGGCAGAAATTCCCCTTATTTTGTGGCAAAAAGGCAGAAATTCCCGTTATTTGAAGGTAAAATGCTGAAATTCCCCTTATTTTCGGCAAAAAGGCAGAAATTCCTATTATTTTGGGGCAAAATTGCAGAAATTTCAATTATTTCTGGGCAAAAAGTCAGATATTTGCCTTATTTTGGGGCAAAAAGCAGAAATTCCCTTAATTTTGGGGCCAAAAACAGAAATTCCCCTTATTTTGGGGTAAAATTGCAGAAATTTCAAATATTTCAGGGCAAAAAGGCAGAAATTCCACTTTATTTCGGACAATAACGCAGAAATTCCCCGTATTTTAAAGCTAAATTTCAGAAATTCCCCTTATATTGGTGCAAAAATGGAGAAATTCCCTTTATTTTTGTGCAATAAGGCAGATTTCCCCGTATTTTGAAGCAAAATTGCACATATTTCCCTAATTTTAAAGGAAAATGCAGAAATTCACATTATTTTGGAACAAAAAGACAGAAATTCTCCTTATTTCAGGGCAAAAAGTCAGAAATTCCCCTTATTTTGGGGTAAAATTGCAGAAATTTTCTTTATTTTGGGGCAAAATTGCAGAAATTTCTCTTATTTTGGGGCAAAATTGCAGAAATTTCACTTATTTCAGGGAAAAAGTGCAGAAATTTCTCTTATTTTGGGGCAAAAAGGCAGAAATTTCTTTTATTTTGGTACAAAATTGCAAAAATTTTCTTTATTTTGGGGCAAAATTGCAGAAATTTCCCTTATTTTGGGGCAAAATTGCAGAAATTTCACTTATTTCAGGGAAAAAGTGCAGAAATTTCTCTTATTTTGGGGCAAAAAGGCAGAAATTTCTTTTATTTTGGTACAAAATTGCAGAAATTTTCTTTATTTTGGGGCAAAAATGAAGAAATTCCCCATATTTTGGGGCAAAAAGGCAGAGATTTGCCTTATTATGAGGTAAAATGCTGAAATTCCCCTTATTTTGGGGCAAAAATACAGAAATTCCCTTTATTTTGTGGCAAAAAAGGCAGAAATTTCCCTTATTTTGGGACAAAATTGCAGAAATTTCACTTATTTCAGGGCAAAATTCAAAAATTCCTTTTATTTTGGGGCAAAAAGACAGAAATTCCGTTCATTTTTAGGTAAAAAGGCAGAAATTTCACTTATTTTGAGGTAAGAAGGCAGAAATTCCTCTTATTTTGGGGCAAAAATGAAGAAATTTCTCTTTTTTGTGGCAAAAGGTATACATTCCCCTTATTTTCGGGCAAAAAAGCAGAAATTCCCCCTATTTTGGAGCAGAATTGAAGAAGATCCCCTAATTGTGGGGCAAAAAGGCAGAAATTCCCTATATGTTGGGGCAAAAAGACAGAAATTCTCCTTATTTTGGGGCAAAACTCAGATATTCCACTTATTTTGGGGCAAAATTCCAGAAATTTCCCTTATTTTGGGGCAAAATTGCAGAAATTTTACTTATTTTGGGGCACAATTGGAGAAATTTCACTTATTTCAGGTAAAAATGGCAGAAATTTTTCTTATTTTGGGGCAAAAAGGCAGAAATTCCTAATATTTTGTGGCAAAAATGCAAAAATTCCCCTTATTTTGAGGTAAAAAGGCTGAAATTCCCCTTATTTTAGGGCAAAAAGGCAGAAATTTCCCTTATTTTGGGGCAAAATTGCAAACATTTTACTTATTTCAGGGTAATAAGTCAGAAATTTTCCTTATTTTGGGGCAAAAAACACAGAAATTCCCTTTGTTTTGGAAGGAAAATACAGAAATTCCACTTCTTTAGAGGCAAAAAGGCAAAAGTTCCCCTTATTTTGAAGCAAAAATGAAGAAATTCCTCTAATTGTTGGGCAAAAAGGCAGAAATTCCCTATATGTTGGGGCAAAAAGACAGAAATTCTTTTTATTTTGGGACAAAACTCAGAAATTCCACTTATTTTGGGGCAAAATTGCAGGAATTTACCTTATTTTGAGGCAAAATTGCAGAAATTTCCCCTATTTGGGGCAAAATTGCAGAAATTTCACTTATTTTCAGGTAAAAAGGCTGAAATATCCTTTATTTTGGGGCAAAAAGGAAGAAATTCCCTTTATTTTGGGGCAAAATTGCAGAAATTTTCCTTATATTGGGGCAAAAGGGCTGAAATTCTTATTTTGAGGTAAAATGCTGAAATTCCCCATATTTTGGGGCAAAAGGCAAAACTTCTTTTTATTTTGGGGCAAAGAGACACAAATTTCCCTTATTTTCGGGCAAAATTGCAGAAATTTCATTTATTTCAGGGCAAAAAGTCAGAAATTCCTTTTATTTTGGGGCAAAGAGCAGAAATTTCTTTTATTATGGTACAAAATTGAAGAAATTTTTCTTATTTTGAAACAAAAAGGCAGAAAATTCCCCTTATTTTGAGGCAAAAGGCAGAAATTATTCTCAATTTGAGGTAAAATGCAGAAATTCCCTTTATTTTGGGGCTAAAAAACAGAAATTCCCTGTATTTTGAAGCAAAATTGCAGAAATTCTCATAATTTTCGGGCATAAAGGCAGAAATTCTCCTTATTATGGGGCAAAAAGACAGAAAATCTCCTTTTTCGGGAGCAAACAGTCAGAAATTCCCCTTATTTTGGGGCAAAATTGCAGAAATTTCCTTTACATTGGGGCAAAATTGTAGAAATTTCCTTTATTTTGGGGCAAAATTGCAGAAATTTCACGTATTTCAGGGAAAATAGGCAGAAATTTTTTTGGGGGGGCAAAAAGGCAGAAATTTTTTTTATTTTGGTACAAAATTGCAGAAATTTTTCTTATTTTGGGGCAAAAAGTCAGAAATTCCCTATATTTTGGGGCAAAAAGGCAGAAATTCCCCTTATTTTGAGGTAAAAAGGCTGAAATTCCCCTTATTTTGGGGCAAAAAGACAGAAATTTCGTTTATTTTGGGGAAAAGGCAGAAATTGCACTTATTTTGAGTCAAAAAGGTGGAAATTCCCCTTATTTTGGGGCAAAAATGAAGAAATTTGCTTTTTTATGTCAAAAAGGTATACATTCCCTTTATTTTCGGGCAAAAGGGCAGAAATTCTTTGTATTTTGGAGCAAAATTGCAGAAATTCCCCTAATTTTTGCGCAAAAAGGCAGAAATTTTCCTTATTTTGGGGTAAAATTGCAGAAATTTCACTTATTTTACAGCAAAATGTCAGAAATTCCTTTTTATTTTTGGCAAAAAATGCAGAAAATCCCCTTATTTTAGGGCAAAATTGCAGAAATTTCCCTTATTTGGGGGCAAAAACAGAAATTCCCCTTATTTTGGGGCAAAATTGCAGAAATTTCCCTTATTATGGGAAAAAATTGCAGAAATTTCCTTTATTTTAGGGCAAAATTGCAGAAATTTCACTTATTTCAGAGAAAAAAAAGCAAAAATTCCCCTTATTTTGGGGCAAAAAGGCAGAAATTTCCCTTATTTTGGGATAAAATTGCAGAAATTTTTTCTTATTTGGGGGCAAAAAGGCAGAAAATCCACTTAATTTCGGGTAAAAAGGCAGAAATTTCTCGTATTTTGGAGCAAAATTGCAGAAACTCCCCTAATTTTGGGGCAAAAAGGCAGAAATTCCCTTTATTTTGGGGCAAAAATAGAGAAATTCTTTTTATTTTGGGGCAAAAATCAGAAATTTCCTTTATTTTGGGGCAAAATTTTAGAAATTTCTTTTATATTGTTACAGACTTGCAGAAATTTTTCTTATTTTGTGGCAAAAAGGCAGAAATTCCCCATATTTTGGTGCAAAAAGGCTGAAATTCCCCTTATTTTGAGGTAAAATCCTGAAATTCCCCATATTTTCGGGCAAAAAGGCAGAAATTCCCCTCATTTGGGGGCAAAAAGGCACAAATTTCCCTTATTTTCGGGCATAATTGCAGGAATTTCATTTATTTCAGGGCAAAAAGTCAGAAATTCCTTTTATTTTCGGGCAAAAACAGAAATTTCTTTTATTTTGATACAAAATTGTAGAAATGTTCCTTATTTTGGAACAAAAAGGCAAAAATTACCCATATTTTGGGGAAAAAGGCAGAAATTCCCCTTATTTTGAGGTAAAAAGGCTGAAATTCCCGTTATTTTGGGGCAAAAAGGCAGAAATTCCCTTTACTTTGTGGCAAAAAGGCAGAAATTCCCGTTAATTGGGGCAGAAAAGCAGAAATTTTCCTTATTTAAGGGCAATAGGGCAGAAATTCCCCTTATTTTGTGGCAAAAAGGCAGAAATTCCCCTTATTTGAAGGTAAAATGCTGAAATTCCCCTTATTTTCGGCAAAAAGGCAGAAATTCCTATTATTTTGGGGCAAAATTGCAGAAATTTCAATTATTTCTGGGCAAAAAGTCAGATATTTGCCTTATTTTGGGGCAAAAAGCAGAAATTCCCTTAATTTTGGGGCCAAAAACAGAAATTCCCCTTATTTTGGGGTAAAATTGCAGAAATTTCAAATATTTCAGGGCAAAAAGGCAGAAATTCCACTTTATTTCGGACAATAACGCAGAAATTCCCCGTATTTTAAAGCTAAATTTCAGAAATTCCCCTTATATTGGTGCAAAAATGGAGAAATTCCCTTTATTTTTGTGCAATAAGGCAGATTTCCCCGTATTTTGAAGCAAAATTGCACATATTTCCCTAATTTTAAAGGAAAATGCAGAAATTCACATTATTTTGGAACAAAAAGACAGAAATTCTCCTTATTTCAGGGCAAAAAGTCAGAAATTCCCCTTATTTTGGGGTAAAATTGCAGAAATTTTCTTTATTTTGGGGCAAAATTGCAGAAATTTCTCTTATTTTGGGGCAAAATTGCAGAAATTTCACTTATTTCAGGGAAAAAGTGCAGAAATTTCTCTTATTTTGGGGCAAAAAGGCAGAAATTTCTTTTATTTTGGTACAAAATTGCAGAAATTTTCTTTATTTTGGGGCAAAATTGCAGAAATTTCCCTTATTTTGGGGCAAAATTGCAGAAATTTCACTTATTTCAGGGAAAAAGTGCAGAAATTTCTCTTATTTTGGGGCAAAAAGGCAGAAATTTCTTTTATTTTGGTACAAAATTGCAAAACTTTTCTTTATTTTGGGGCAAAATTGCAGAAATTTCCCTTATTTTGGGGCAAAATTGCAGAAATTTCACTTATTTCACGGAAAAAGTGCAGAAATTTCTCTTATTTTGGGGCAAAAATGAAGAAATTCCCCATATTTTGCGGCAAAAAGGCAGAGATTTGCCTTATTATGAGGTAAAATGCTGAAATTCCCCTTATTTTGGGGCAAAAATACAGAAATTCCCTTTATTTTGTGGCAAAAAAGGCAGAAATTTCCCTTATTTTGGGACAAAATTGCAGAAATTTCACTTATTTCAGGGCAAAATTCAAAAATTCCTTTTATTTTGGGGCAAAAAGACAGAAATTCCGTTCATTTTTAGGTAAAAAGGCAGAAATTTCACTTATTTTGAGGTAAGAAGGCAGAAATTCCTCTTATTTTGGGGCAAAAATGAAGAAATTTCTCTTTTTTGTGGCAAAAGGTATACATTCCCCTTATTTTCGGGCAAAAAAGCAGAAATTCCCCCTATTTTGGAGCAGAATTGAAGAAGATCCCCTAATTGTGGGGCAAAAAGGCAGAAATTCCCTATATGTTGGGGCAAAAAGACAGAAATTCTCCTTATTTTGGGGCAAAACTCAGATATTCCACTTATTTTGGGGCAAAATTCCAGAAATTTCCCTTATTTTGGGGCAAAATTGCAGAAATTTTACTTATTTTGGGGCACAATTGGAGAAATTTCACTTATTTCAGGTAAAAATGGCAGAAATTTTTCTTATTTTGGGGCAAAAAGCAGAAATTCCTAATATTTTGTGGCAAAAATGCAGAAATTCCCCTTATTTTGAGGTAAAAAGGCTGAAATTCCCCTTATTTTAGGGCAAAAAGGCAGAAATTCTCCTTATTATGGGGCAAAAAGACAGAAAATCTCCTTTTTCGGGAGCAAACAGTCAGAAATTCCCCTTATTTTGGGGCAAAATTGCAGAAATTTCCTTTACATTGGGGCAAAATTGTAGAAATTTCCTTTATTTTGGGGCAAAATTGCAGAAATTTCACGTATTTCAGGGAAAATAGGCAGAAATTTTTTTTGGGGGGCAAAAAGGCAGAAATTTTTTTTATTTTGGTACAAAATTGCAGAAATTTTTCTTATTTTGGGGCAAAAAGTCAGAAATTCCCTATATTTTGGGGCAAAAAGGCAGAAATTCCCCTTATTTTGAGGTAAAAAGGCTGAAATTCCCCTTATTTTGGGGCAAAAAGACAGAAATTTCGTTTATTTTGGGGAAAAGGCAGAAATTGCACTAATTTTGAGTCAAAAAAGTGGAAATTCCCCTTATTTTGGGGCAAAAATGAAGAAATTTGCTTTTTTATGGCAAAAAGGTATACATTCCCTTTATTTTCGGGCAAAAAGGCAGAAATTCTTTGTATTTTGGAGCAAAATTGCAGAAATTCCCCTAATTTTTGCGCAAAAAGGCAGAAATTTTCCTTATTTTGGGGTAAAACTGCAGAAATTTCACTTATTTTGCAGCAAAATGTCAGAAATTCCTTCTATTTTTGGCAAAAAATGCAGAAAATCCCCTTATTTTAGGGCAAAATTGCATAAATTTCCCTTATTTGGGGGCAAAAACAGAAATTCCCCTTATTTTGGGGCAAAATTGCAGAAATTTCCCTTATTATGGGAAAAAATTGCAGAAATTTCCTTTATTTTAGGGCAAAATTGCAGAAATTTCACTTATTTCAGAGAAAAAAAAGCAAAAATTCCCCTTATTTTGGGGCAAAAAGGCAGAAATTTCCCTTATTTTGGGATAAAATTGCAGAAATTTTTTCTTATTTGGGGGCAAAAAGGCAGAAAATCCACTTAATTTCGGGTAAAAAGGCAGAAATTTCTCGTATTTTGGAGCAAAATTGCAGAAACTCCCCTAATTTTGGGGCAAAAAGGCAGAAATTCCCTTTATTTTGGGGCAAAAATAGAGAAATTCTTTTTATTTTGGGGCAAAAATCAGAAATTTCCTTTATTTTGGGGCAAAATTTTAGAAATTTTTTTTATATTGTTACAGACTTGCAGAAATTTTTCTTATTTTGTGGCAAAAAGGCAGAAATTCCCCATATTTTGGTGCAAAAAGGCTGAAATTCCCCTTATTTTGAGGTAAAATCCTGAAATTCCCCATATTTTGGGACAAAAAGGCAGAAATTCCCCTCATTTGGGGGCAAAAAGGCACAAATTTCCCTTATTTTCGTGCATAATTGCAGGAATTTCATTTATTTCAGGGCAAAAAGTCAGAAATTTTTTTTATTTTCGGGCAAAAACAGAAATTTCTTTTATTTTGATACAAAATTGTAGAAATGTTCCTTATTTTGGAACAAAAAGGCAAAAATTACCCATATTTTGGGGAAAAAGGCAGAAATTCCCCTTATTTTGAGGTAAAAAGGCTGAAATTCCCGTTATTTTGGGGCAAAAAGGCAGAAATTCCCTTTACTTTGTGGCAAAAAGGCAGAAATTCCCGTTAATTGGGGCAGAAAAGCAGAAATTTTCCTTATTTAAGGGCAATAGGGCAGAAATTCCCCTTATTTTGTGGCAAAAAGGCAGAAATTCCCCTTATTTGAAGGTAAAATGCTGAAATTCCCCTTATTTTCGGCAAAAAGGCAGAAATTCCTATTATTTTGGGGCAAAATTGCAGAAATTTCAATTATTTCTGGGCAAAAAGTCAGATATTTGCCTTATTTTGGGGCAAAAAGCAGAAATTCCCTTAATTTTGGGGCCAAAAACAGAAATTCCCCTTATTTTGGGGTAAAATTGCAGAAATTTCAAATATTTCAGGGCAAAAAGGCAGAAATTCCACTTTATTTCGGACAATAACGCAGAAATTCCCCGTATTTTAAAGCTAAATTTCAGAAATTCCCCTTATATTGGTGCAAAAATGGAGAAATTCCCTTTATTTTTGTGCAATAAGGCAGATTTCCCCGTATTTTGAAGCAAAATTGCACATATTTCCCTAATTTTGAAGGAAAATGCAGAAATTCACATTATTTTGGAACAAAAAGACAGAAATTCTCCTTATTTCAGGGCAAAAAGTCAGAAATTCCCCTTCTTTTGGGGTAAAATTGCAGAAATTTTCTTTATTTTGGGGCAAAATTGCAGAAATTTCTCTTATTTTGGGGCAAAATTGCAGAAATTTCACTTATTTCAGGGAAAAAGTGCAGAAATTTCTCTTATTTTGGGGCAAAAAGGCAGAAATTTCTTTTATTTTGGTACAAAATTGCAGAAATTTTCTTTATTTTGGGGCAAAATTGCAGAAATTTCCCTTATTTTGGGGCAAAATTGCAGAAATTTCACTTATTTCAGGGAAAAAGTGCAGAAATTTCTCTTATTTTGGGGCAAAAAGGCAGAAATTTCTTTTATTTTGGTACAAAATTGCAAAACTTTTCTTTATTTTGGGGCAAAATTGCAGAAATTTCCCTTATTTTGGGGCAAAATTGCAGAAATTTCACTTATTTCACGGAAAAAGTGCAGAAATTTCTCTTATTTTGGGGCAAAAAGGCAGAAATTTCTTTTATTTTGGTACAAAATTGCAGAAATTTTCTTTATTTTGGGGCAAAAATGAAGAAATTCCCCATATTTTGGGGCAAAAAGGCAGAGATTTGCCTTATTATGAGGTAAAATGCTGAAATTCCCCTTATTTTGGGGCAAACATACAGAAATTCCCTTCATTTTGTGGCAAAAAGGCAGAAATTTCCCTTATTTTGGGGCAAAATTGCAGAAATTTCACTTATTTCAGGGCAAAATTCAAAAATTCCTTTTATTTTGGGGCAAAAAGACAGAAATTCCGTTCATTTTTAGGTAAAAAGGCAGAAATTTCACTTATTTTGAGGTAAGAAGGCAGAAATTCCTCTTATTTTGGGGCAAAAATGACGAAATTTCTCTTTTTTGAGGCAAAAGGTATACATTCCCCTTATTTTCGGGCAAAAAAGCAGAAATTCCCCCTATTTTGGAGCAGAATTGAAGAAAATCCCCTAATTGTGGGGCAAAAAGGCAGAAATTCCCTATATGTTGGGGCAAAAAGACAGAAATTCTCCTTATTTTGGGGCAAAACTCAGAAATTCCACTTATTTTGGGGCAAAATTCCAGAAATTTCCCTTATTTTGGGGCAAAATTGCAGAAATTTTACTTATTTTGGGGCACAATTGCAGAAATTTCACTTATTTCAGGTAAAAATGGCAGAAATTTTTCTTATTTTGGGGCAAAAAGGCAGAAATTCCTAATATTTTGTGGCAAAAATGCAGAAATTCCCCTTATTTTGAGGTAAAAAGGCTGAAATTTTCCTTATTTTGGGGCAAAAAGGCAGAAATTTCCCTTATTTTGGGGCAAAATTGCAAACATTTAACTTATTTCAGGGTAATAAGTCAGAAATTTTCCTTATTTTGGGGAAAAAAACACAGAAATTCCCTTTGTTTTGGAAGGAAAATACAGAAATTCCACTTTTTAGAGGCAAAAAGGCAGAAATTCCCCTTATTTTGAAGCAAAAATGAAGAAATTCCCCTAATTGTTGGGCAAAAAGGCAGAAATTCCCTATATGTTGGGGCAAAAAGACAGAAATTATCCTTATTTTGGGACAAAACTCAGAAATTCCACTTATTTTGGGGCAAAATTGCAGGAATTTACCTTATTTTGAGGCAAAATTGCAGAAATTTCCTTTTTTTGGGGCAAAATTGCAGAAATTTCACTTTTTTTCAGGTAAAAAGGCTGAAATATCCTTTATTTTGGGGCAAAAAGGAAGAAATTCCCCTTATTTTGGGGCAAAATTGCAGAAATTTTCCTTATTTTGGGGCAAAAAGGCTGAAATTCTTATTTTGAGGTAAAATGCTGAAATTCCCCATATTTTGGGGCAAAAGGCAAAACTTCTTTTTATTTTGGGGCAAAGAGGCACAAATTTCCCTTATTTTCGGGCAAAATTGCAGAAATTTCATTTATTTCAGGGCAAAAAGTCAGAAATTCCTTTTATTTTGGGGCAAAGAGCAGAAATTTCTTTTATTATGGTACAAAATTGAAGAAATTTTTCTTATTTTGAAACAAAAAGGCAGAAAATTCCCCTTATTTTGAGGCAAAAGGCAGAAATTATTCTCAATTTGAGGTAAAATGCAGAAATTCCCTTTATTTTGGGGCTAAAAAACAGAAATTCCCTGTATTTTGAAGCAAAATTGCAGAAATTCTCATAATTTTTGGGCAAAAAGGCAGAAATTCTCCTTATTATGGGGCAAAAAGACAGAAAATCTCCTTTTTCGGGAGAAAACAGTCAGAAATTCCCCTTATTTTGGGGCAAAATTGCAGAAATTTCCTTTACATTGGGGCAAAATTGTAGAAATTTCCCTTATTTTGGGGCAAAATTTGAGATATGTCACGTATTTCAGGGAAAAAAGGCAGAAATTTTTTTGGGGGAGCAAAAAGGCAGAAATTTTTTTTCTTTTGGTACAAAATTGCAAAAATTTTTCTTATTTTGGGGCAAAAAGTCAGAAATTCCCCATATTTTGAGGTAAAAAGGCTGAAATTCCCCTTATTTTGGGGCAAAATTGCAGAAATTTTCCTTATTTTGGGGCAAAAAGGCTGAAATTCTTATTTTGAGGTAAAATGCTGAAATTCCCCATATTTTGGGGCAAAAGGCAAAACTTCTTCTTATTTTGGGGCAAAGAGGCACAAATTTCCCTTATTTTCGGGCAAAATTGCAGAAATTTCATTTATTTCAGGGCAAAAAGTCAGAAATTCCTTTTATTTTGGGGCAAAGAGCAGAAATTTCTTTTATTATGGTACAAAATTGAAGAAATTTATCTTATTTTGAAACAAAAAGGCAGAAAATTCCCCTTATTTTGAGGCAAAAGGCAGAAATTATTCTCAATTTGAGGTAAAATGCAGAAATTCCCTTTATTTGGGGGCTAAAAAACAGAAATTCCCTGTATTTTGAAGCAAAATTGCAGAAATTCTCTTAATTTTCGGGCAAAAAGGCAGAAATTCTCCTTATTTTGGGGCAAAAAGACAGAAAATCTCCTTATTCGGGAGCAAACAGTCAGAAATTCCCCTTATTTTGGGGCAAAATTGCAGAAATTTCCTTTACATTGGGGCAAAATTGCAGAAATTTCCCTTATTTTGGGGCAAAATTGCAGAAATTTCAGGTATTTGAGAAAAAAAGGCAGAAATTTTTTTGGGGGGGGCAAAAAGGCAGAAATTTTTTTTATTTTGGTACAAATTTGCAGAAATTTTTCTTATTTTGGGGCAAAAAGTCAGAAATTCCCCATATTTTGGGGCAAAAATGCAGAAATTCCCCTTATTTTGAGGTAATAAGGCTGAAATTCCCCTTATTTTGGGGCAAAAAGGCAGAAATTTCGTTTATTTTGTGGAAAAGGCAGAAATTGCACTTATTTTGTGTCAAAAAGGTGGAAAATCCCCTTATTTTGGGGCAAAAATGAAGAAATTTGCTTTTTTATGGCAAAAAGTTATACATTCCCTTTATTTTCGGGCAAAAAGGCAGAAATTCTTTGTATTTTGGAGCAAAATTGCAGAAATTCCCCTAATTTTTGGGCAAAAAGGCAGAAATTTTCCTTATTTTGGGGTAAAACTGCAGAAATTTCACTTATTTTGCGGCAAAATGTCAGAAATTCCCCTTATTTTTGGCAAAAAATGCAGAAAATCCCCTTATTTTAGGGCAAAATTGCAGAAATTTCCCTTATTTGGGGACAAAAACAGAAATTCCCCTTATTTTGGGGCAAAATTGCAGAAATTTCTCTAATTTTAGGGCAAAATTGCAGAAATTTCACTTATTTCAGAGAAAAAAAGCAAAATTTTTTCTTATTTTGGGGCAAAAAGGCAGAAATTCCCATTATTTTGGGGCAATAAGGCAGAAATTCACCTTATTTTGGGGTAAAATTGCAGAAATTTCACATATTTCAGGGCAAAACGGCAGAAATTCCCCTTATTTTGGGGCAAAAAGGCAGAAATTTCCCTTATTTTGGGATAAAATTGCAGAAATTTCCCTTATTTGGAGGCAAAAAGGCAGAAAATCCACTTAATTTCGGGTAAAAAGGCAGAAATTTCTCGTATTTTGGAGCAAAATTGCAGAAACTCCCCTAATTTTGGGGCTAAAAGGCAGAATTTCCCTTTATTTTGGGGCAAAAATAGAGAAATTCTTTTTATTTTGGGGCAAAAATCAGAAATTTCCTTTATTTTGGGGCAAAATTTTAGAAATTTCTTTTATATTGTTACAGACTTGCAGAAATTTTTCTTATTTTGTGGCAAAAAGGCAGAAATTCCCCATATTTTGGTGCAAAAAGGCTGAAATTCCCCTTATTTTGAGGTAAAATCCTGAAATTCCCCATATTTTGGGGCAAAAAGGCAGAAATTCCCCTCATTTGGGGGCAAAAAGGCACAAATTTCCCTTATTTTCGGGCATAATTGCAGGAATTTCATTTATTTCAGGGCAAAAAGTCAGAAATTCCTTTTATTTTGGGGCAAAAACAGAAATTTCTTTTATTTTGATACAAAATTGTAGAAATTTTCCTTATTTTGGAACAAAAAGGCAAAAATTACCCATATTTTGGGGAAAAAGGCAGAAATTCCCCTTATTTTGAGGTAAAAAGGCTGAAATTCCCGTTATTTTGGGGCAAAAAGGCAGAAATTCCCTTTACTTTGTGGCAAAAAGGCAGAAATTCCCGTTAATTGGGGCAGAAAAGCGAAATTTTCCTTATTTAAGGGCAATAGGGCAGAAATTCCCCTTATTTTGTGGCAAAAAGGCAGAAATTCCCCTTATTTGAAGGTAAAATGCTGAAATTCCCCTTATTTTCGGCAAAAAGGCAGAAATTCCTATTATTTTGGGGCAAAATTGCAGAAATTTCAATTATTTCTGGGCAAAAAGTCAGATATTTGCCTTATTTTGGGGCAAAAAGCAGAAATTCCCTTAATTTTGGGGCCAAAAACAGAAATTCCCCTTATTTTGGGGTAAAATTGCAGAAATTTCAAATATTTCAGGGCAAAAAGGCAGAAATTCCACTTTATTTCGGACAATAACGCAGAAATTCCCCGTATTTTAAAGCTAAATTTCAGAAATTCCCCTTATATTGGTGCAAAAATGGAGAAATTCCCTTTATTTTTGTGCAATAAGGCAGATTTCCCCGTATTTTGAAGCAAAATTGCACATATTTCCCTAATTTTGAAGGAAAATGCAGAAATTCACATTATTTTGGAACAAAAAGACAGAAATTATCCTTATTTCAGGGCAAAAAGTCAGAAATTCCCCTTCTTTTGGGGTAAAATTGCAGAAATTTTCTTTATTTTGGGGCAAAATTGCAGAAATTTCTCTTATTTTGGGGCAAAATTGCAGAAATTTCACTTATTTCAGGGGAAAAGTGCAGAAATTTCTCTTATTTTGGGGCAAAAAGGCAGAAATTTCTTTTATTTTGGTACAAAATTGCAGAAATTTTCTTTATTTTGGGGCAAAATTGCAGAAATTTCCCTTATTTTGGGGCAAAATTGCAGAAATTTCACTTATTTCAGGGAAAAAGTGCAGAAATTTCTCTTATTTTGGGGCAAAAAGGCAGAAATTTCTTTTATTTTGGTACAAAATTGCAGAAATTTTCTTTATTTTGGGGCAAAAATGAAGAAATTCCCCATATTTTGGGGCAAAAAGGCAGAGATTTGCCTTATTATGAGGTAAAATGCTGAAATTCCCCTTATTTTGGGGCAAAAATACAGAAATTCCCTTTATTTTGTGGCAAAAAAGGCAGAAATTTCCCTTATTTTGGGACAAAATTGCAGAAATTTCACTTATTTTAGGGCAAAATTCAAAAATTCCTTTTATTTTGGGGCAAAAAGACAGAAATTCCGTTCATTTTTAGGTAAAAAGGCAGAAATTTCACTTATTTTGAAGTAAGAAGGCAGAAATTCCTCTTATTTTGCGGCAAAAATGAAGAAATTTCTCTTTTTTGTGGCAAAAGGTATACATTCCCCTTATTTTCGGGCAAAAAAGCAGAAATTCCCCGTATTTTGGAGCAGAATTTAAGAAGATCCCCTAATTGTGGGGCAAAAAGGCAGAAATTCCCTATATGTTGGGGCAAAAAGACAGAAATTCTCCTTATTTTGGGGCAAAACTCAGAAATTCCACTTATTTTGGGGCAAAATTCCAGAAATTTCCCTTATTTTGGGGCAAATTGCAGAAATTTTACTTATTTTGGGGCACAATTGGAGAAATTTCACTTATTTCAGGTAAAAATGGCAGAAATTTTTCTTATTTTGGGGCAAAAAGGCAGAAATTCCTAATATTTTGTGGCAAAAATGCAGAAATTCCCCTTATTTTGAGGTAAAAAGGCTGAAATTCCCCTTATTTTAGGGCAAAAAGGCAGAAATTTTCCTTATTTTGGGGCAAAATTGCAAACATTTAACTTATTTCAGGGTAATAAGTCAGAAATTTTCCTTATTTTGGGGCAAAAAACACAGAAATTTCCTTTGTTTTGGAAGGAAAATACAGAAATTCCACTTCTTTAGAGGCAAAAAGGCAAAAATTCCCCTTATTTTGAAGCAAAAATGAAGAAATTCCCCTAATTGTTGGGCAAAAAGGCAGAAATTCCCTATATGTTGGGGCAAAAAGACAGAAATTCTCCTTATTTTGGGACAAAACTCAGAAATTCCACTTATTTTGGGGCAAAATTGCAGGAATTTACCTTATTTTGAGGCAAAATTGCAGAAATTTCCCTTATTTGGGGCAAAATTGCAGAAATTTCACTTATTTTCAGGTAAAAAGGCTGAAATATCCTTTATTTTGGGGCAAAAAGGAAGAAATTCCCCTTATTTTGGGGCAAAATTGCAGAAATTTTCTTTATTTTGGGGCAAAAGGGCTGAAATTCTTATTTTGAGGTAAAATGCTGAAATTCCCCATATTTTGGGGCAAAAGGCAAAACTTCTTTTTATTTTGGGGCAAAGAGGCACAAATTTCCCTTATTTTCGGGCAAAATTGCAGAAATTTCATTTATTTCAGGGCAAAAAGTCAGAAATTCCTTTTATTTTGGGGCAAAGAGCAGAAATTTCTTTTATTATGGTACAAAATTGAAGAAATTTTTCTTATTTTGAAACAGAAAGGCAGAAAATTCCCCTTATTTTGAGGCAAAAGGCAGAAATTATTCTCAATTTGAGGTAAAATGCAGAAATTCCCTTTATTTTGGGGCTAAAAAACAGAAATTCCCTGTATTTTGAAGCAAAATTGCAGAAATTCTCATAATTTAGGGGCAAAAAGGCAGAAATTCTCCTTATTATGGGGCAAAAAGACAGAAAATCTCCTTTTTCGGGAGCAAACATTCAGAAATTCCCCTTATTTTGGGGCAAAATTGCAGAAATTTCCTTTACATTGGGGCAAAATTGTAGAAATTTCCCTTATTTTGGGGCAAAATTGCAGAAATTTCACGTATTTCAGGGAAAATAGGCAGAAATTTTTTTTGGGGTCAAAAAGGCAGAAATTTTTTTTAATTTGGTACAAAATTGCAGAAATTTTTTCTTATTTTGGGGCAAAAAGTCAGAAATTCCCCATATTTTGGGGCAAAAAGGCAGAAATTCCCCTTTTTTTGAGGTAAAAAGGCTGAAATTCCCCTTATTTTGGGGCAAAAAGACAGAAATTTCGTTTATTTTGGGGAAAAGGCAGAAATTGCACTTATTTTGAGTCAAAAAGGTGGAAATTCCCCTTATTTTGGGGCAAAAATGAAGAAATTTGCTTTTTTATGGCAAAAAGGTATACATTCCCTTTATTTTCGGGCAAAAAGGCAGAAATTCTTTGTATTTTAAAGCAATATTGCAGAAATTCCCCTAATTTTTGGGCAAAAAGGCAGAAATTTTTCTTATTTTGGGGTAAAACTGCAGAAATTTCACTTATTTTGCGGCAAAATGTCAGAAATTCCTTTTATTTTTGGCAAAAAATGCAGAAAATCCCCTTATTTTAGGGCAAAATTGCAGAAATTTCCCTTATTTGGGGGCAAAAACAGAAATTCCCCTTATTTTGGGGCAAAATTGCAGAAATTTCCCTTATTATGGGAAAAAATTGCAGAAATTTCCTTTATTTTAGGGCAAAATTGCAGAAATTTCACTTATTTCAGAGAAAAAAAAGCAAAAATTTTTCTTATTTTGGGGCAAAAAGGCAGAAATTCCCATTATTTTGGGGCAAAAAGGCAGAAATTCACCTTATTTTGGGGTAAAATTGCAGAAATTTCACATATTTCGGGGCAAAACGGCAGAAATTCCCCTTATTTTGGGGCAAAAAGGCAGAAATTTCCCTTATTTTGGGATAAAATTGCAGAAATTTTTTCTTATTTGGGGGCAAAAAGGCAGAAAATCCACTTAATTTCGGGTAAAAAGGCAGAAATTTCTCGTATTTTGGAGCAAAATTGCAGAAACTCCCCTAATTTTGGGGCAAAAAGGCAGAAATTCCCTTTATTTTGGGGCAAAAATAGAGAAATTCTTTTTATTTTGGGGCAAAAATCAGAAATTTCCTTTATTTTGGGGCAAAATTTTAGAAATTTCTTTTATATTGTTACAGACTTGCAGAAATTTTTCTTATTTTGTGGCAAAATGGCAGAAATTCCCCATATTTTGGTGCAAAAAGGCTGAAATTCCCCTTATTTTGAGGTAAAATCCTGAAATTAACCATATTTTGGGGCAAAAAGGCAGAAATTCCCCTCATTTGGGGGCAAAAAGGCACAAATTTCCCTTATTTTCGGGCATAATTGCAGGAATTTCATTTATTTCAGGGCAAAATTCAGAAATTCCTTTTATTTTCGGGCAAAAACAGAAATTTCTTTTATTTTGATACAAAATTGTAGAAATTTTCCTTATTTTGGAACAAAAAGGCAAAAATTACCCATATTTTGGGGAAAAAGGCAGAAATTCCCCTTATTTTGAGGTAAAAAGGCTGAAATTCCTGTTATTTTGGGGCAAAAAGGCATAAATTCCCTTTACTTTGTGGCAAAAAGGCAGAAATTCCCGTTAATTGGGGCAGAAAAGCAGAAATTTTCCTTATTTAAGGGCAATAGGGCAGAAATTCCCCTTATTTTGTGGCAAAAAGGCAGAAATTCCCCTTATTTGAAGGTAAAATGCTGAAATTCCCCTTATTTTCGGCAAAAAGGCAGAAATTCCTATTATTTTGGGGCAAAATTGCAGAAATTTCAATTATTTCTGGGCAAAAAGTCAGATATTTGCCTTATTTTGGGGCAAAAAGCAGAAATTCCCTTAATTTTGGGGCCAAAAACAGAAATTCCCCTTATTTTGGGGTAAAATTGCAGAAATTTCAAATATTTCAGGGCAAAAAGGCAGAAATTCCACTTTATTTCGGACAATAACGCAGAAATTCCCCGTATTTTAAAGCTAAATTTCAGAAATTCCCCTTATATTGGTGCAAAAATGGAGAAATTCCCTTTATTTTTGTGCAATAAGGCAGATTTCCCCGTATTTTGAAGCAAAATTGCATATATTTCCCTAATTTTGAAGGAAAATGCAGAAATTCACATTATTTTGGAACAAAAAGACAGAAATTCTCCTTATTTCAGGGCAAAAAGTCAGAAATTCCCCTTATTTTGGGGTAAAATTGCAGAAATTTTCTTTATTTTGGGGCAAAATTGCAGAAATTTCTCTTATTTTGGGGCAAAATTGCAGAAATTTCACTTATTTCAGGGAAAAAGTGCAGAAATTTCTCTTATTTTGGGGCAAAAAGGCAGAAATTTCTTTTATTTTGGTACAAAATTGCAGAAATTTTCTTTATTTTGGGGCAAAATTGCAGAAATTTCCCTTATTTTGGGGCAAAATTGCAGAAATTTCACTTATTTCAGGGAAAAAGTGCAGAAATTTCTCTTATTTTGGGGCAAAAAGGCAGAAATTTCTTTTATTTTGGTACAAAATTGCAGAAATTTTCTTTATTTTGGGGCAAAAATGAAGAAATTCCCCATATTTTGGGGCAAAAAGGAAGAGATTTGCCTTATTATGAGGTAAAATGCTGAAATTCCCCTTATTTTGGGGCAAAAATACAGAAATTCCCTTCATTTTGTGGCAAAAAGGCAGAAATTTCCCTTATTTTGGGGCAAAATTGCAGAAATTTCACGTATTTCAGGGAAAATAGGCAGAAATTTTTTTGGGGGTCAAAAAGGCAGAAATTTTTTTTATTTTGGTACAAAATAGCAGAAATTTTTCTTATTTTGGGGCAAAAAGTCAGAAATTCCCCATATTTTGGGGCAAAAAGGCAGAAATTTCTTTTATTATGGTACAAAATTGAAGAAATTTTTCTTATTTTGAAACAAAAAGGCAGAAAATTCCCCTTATTTTGAGGCAAAAGGCAGAAATTATTCTCAATTTGAGGTAAAATTCAGAAATTCCCTTTATTTTGGGGCTAGAAAGCAGAAATTCCCCGTATTTTGAAGCAAAATTGCAGAAATTCTCATAATTTTCGGGCAAAAGGCAAAAAATTCTCCTTATTTTGGGGCAAAAAGACAGAAAATCTCCTTTTTTGGGAGCAAACAGTCAGAAATTTTCCTTATTTTGGGGAAAAATTGCAGAAATTTCCTTTACATTGGAGCAAAATTGCAGAAATTTCCATATTTTGGGGCAAAATTGCAGAAATTTCACTTATTTCAGGGAAAAAAGGCGAAAATTTTTTTTGGGGGGCAAAAAGGCAGAAATTTTTTTATTTTGGTACAAAATTGCAGAAATTTTTCTTATTTGGGGGCAAAAAGTCAGAAATTCCTCATATTTTGGGGCAAAAAGGCAGAAATTCCCCTTATTTTGAGGTAAAAAGGCTGAAATTCCCCTTATTTTGGGGCAAAAAGACAGAAATTTCGTTTATTTTGGGGAAAAGGCAGAAATTGCACTTATTTTGAGTCAAAAAGGTGGAAAATCCCCTTATTTTGGGGCAAAAATGAAGAAATTTGCTTTTTTATGGCAAAAAGGTATACATTCCCTTTCTTTTTGGGCAAAATGGCACAAATTCCCCGTATTTTGGAGCAACATTGCAGAAATTCCCCTAATTTTTGGGCAAAAAGGCAGAAATTCCCCTTATTTTGGGGTAAAACTGCAGAAATTTCACTTATTTTGCGGCAAAATGTCAGAAATACCTTTTATTTTTGGCAAAAAATGCAGAAAATCCCCTTATTTTAGGGCAAAATTGCAGAAATTTCCCTTATTTGGGGGCAAAAACAGAAATTACCCCTTATTTTGGGGCAAAATTGCAGAAATTTCCCTTATTATGGGAAAAAATTGCAGAAATTTCCTTTATTTTAGGGCAAAATTGCAGAAATTTCACTTATTTCAGAGAAAAAAAAGCAAAAATTTTTCTTATTTTGGGGCAAAAAGGCAGAAATTCCCATTATTTTGGGGCAAAAAGGCAGAAATTCACCTTATTTTGGGGTAAAATTGCAGAAATTTCACATATTTCGGGGCAAAACGGCAGAAATTCCCCTTATTTTGGGGCAAAAAGGCAGAAATTTCCCTTATTTTGGGATAAAATTGCAGAAATTTTTTCTTATTTGGGGGCAAAAAGGCAGATAATCCACTTAATTTCGGGTATAAAGGCAGAAATTTTTCGTATTTTGGAGCTAAATTGCAGAAACTCCCCTAATTTGGGGCAAAAAGGCAGAAATTCCCTTTATTTTGGGGCAAGAATAGAGAAATTCTTTTTATTTTGGGGCAAAAATCAGAAATTTCCTTTATTTTGGGGCAAAATTTTAGAAATTTCTTTTATATTGTTACAGACTTGCAGAAATTTTTCTTATTTTGTGGCAAAATGGCAGAAATTCCCCATATTTTGGTGCAAAAAGGCTGAAATTCCCCTTATTTTGAGGTAAAATCCTGAAATTCCCCATATTTTGGGGCAAAAAGGCAGAAATTCCCCTCATTTGGGGGCAAAAAGGCACAAATTTCCCTTATTTTTGGGCATAATTGCAGGAATTTCATTTATTTCAGGGCAAAAAGTCAGAAATTCCTTTTATTTTGGGGCAAAAACAGAAATTTCTTTTATTTTGATACAAAATTGTAGAAATTTTCCTTATTTTGGAACAAAAAGGCAAAAATTACCCATATTTTGGAGAAAAAGGCAGAAATTCCCCTTATTTTGAGGTAAAAAGGCTGAAATTCCCGTTATTTTGGGGCAAAAAGGCAGAAATTCCCTTTACTTTGTGGCAAAAAGGCAGAAATTCCCGTTAATTGGGGCAGAAAAGCAGAAATTTTCCTTATTTAAGGGCAATAGGGCAGAAATTCCCCTTATTTTGTGGCAAAAAGGCAGAAATTCCCCTTATTTGAAGGTAAAATGCTGAAATTCCCCTTATTTTCGGCAAAAAGGCAGAAATTCCTATTATTTTGGGGCAAAATTGCAGAAATTTCAATTATTTCTGGGCAAAAAGTCAGATATTTGCCTTATTTTGGGGCAAAAAGCAGAAATTCCCTTAATTTTGGGGCCAAAAACAGAAATTCCCCTTATTTTGGGGTAAAATTGCAGAAATTTCAAATATTTCAGGGCAAAAAGGCAGAAATTCCACTTTATTTCGGACAATAACGCAGAAATTCACCGTATTTTAAAGCTAAATTTCAGAAATTCCCCTTATATTGGTGCAAAAATGGAGAAATTCCCTTTATTTTTGTGCAATAAGGCAGATTTCCCCGTATTTTGAAGCAAAATTGCACATATTTCCCTAATTTTGAAGGAAAATGCAGAAATTCACATTATTTTGGAACAAAAAGACAGAAATTCTCCTTATTTCAGGGCAAAAAGTCAGAAATTCCCCTTCTTTTGGGGTAAAATTGCAGAAATTTTCTTTATTTTGGGGCAAAATTGCAGAAATTTCTCTTATTTTGGGGCAAAATTGCAGAAATTTCACTTATTTCAGGGAAAAAGTGCAGAAAGTTCTCTTATTTTGGGGCAAAAAGGCAGAAATTTCTTTTATTTTGGTACAAAATTGCAGAAATTTTCTTTATTTTGGGGCAAAATTGCAGAAATTTCCCTTATTTTGGGGCAAAATTGCAGAAATTTCACTTATTTCAGGGAAAAAGTGCAGAAATTTCTCTTATTTTGGGGCAAAAAGGCAGAAATTTCTTTTATTTTGGTACAAAATTGCAGAAATTTTCTTTATTTTGGGGCAAAAATGAAGAAATTCCCCATATTTTGGGGCAAAAAGGCAGAGATTTGCCTTATTATGAGGTAAAATGCTGAAATTCCCCTTATTTTGGGGCAAAAATACAGAAATTCCCTTCATTTTGTGGCAAAAAGGCAGAAATTTCCCTTATTTTGGGGCAAAATTGCAGAAATTTCACTTATTTCAGGGCAAAATTCAAAAATTCCTTTTATTTTGGGGCAAAAAGACAGAAATTCCGTTCATTTTTAGGTAAAAAGGCAGAAATTTCACTTATTTTGAGGGAAGAAGGCAGAAATTCCTCTTATTTTGGGGCAAAAATGACGAAATTTCACTTTTTTGTGGCAAAAGGTATACATTCCCCTTATTTTCGGGCAAAAAAGCAGAAATTCCCCCTATTTTGGAGCAGAATTGAAGAAAATCCCCTAATTGTGGGGCAAAAAGGCAGAAATTCCCTATATGTTGGGGCAAAAAGACAGAAATTCTCCTTGTTTTGGGGCAAAACTCAGAAATTCCACTTATTTTGGGGCAAAATTCCAGAAATTTCCCTTATTTTGGGGCAAAATTGCAGAAATTTCACTTATTTCAGGTAAAAATGGCAGAAATTTTTCTTATTTTGGGGCAAAAAGGCAGAAATTCCTAATATTTTGTGGCAAAAATGCAGAAATTCCCCTTATTTTGAGGTAAAAAGGCTGAAATTCCCCTTATTTTGGGGCAAAAAGGCAGAAATTTCCCTTATTTTGGGGCAAAATTGCAAACATTTAACTTATTTCAGGGTAATAAGTCAGAAATTTTCCTTATTTTGGAGCAAAAAACACAGAAATTCCCTTTGTTTTGGAAGGAAAATACAGAAATTCCACTTCTTTAGAGGCAAAAAGGCAGAAATTCCCCTTATTTTGAAGCAAAAATGAAGAAATTCCCCTAATTGTTGGGCAAAAAGGCAGAAATTCCCTATATGTTGGGGCAAAAAGACAGAAATTCTCCTTATTTTGGGACAAAACTCAGAAATTCCACTTATTTTGGGGCAAAATTGCAGGAATTTACCTTATTTTGAGGCAAAATTGCAGAAATTTCCCTTATTTGGGGCAAAATTGCAGAAATTTCACTTATTTTCAGGTAAAAAGGCTGAAATATTTTTTATTTTGGGGCAAAAAGGAAGAAATTCCCCTTATTTTGGGGCAAAATTGCAGAAATTTTCCTTATTTTGGGGCAAAAAGGCTGAAATTCTTATTTTGAGGTAAAATGCTGAAATTCCCCATATTTTGGGGCAAAAGGCAAAACTTCTTCTTATTTTGGGGCAAAGAGGCACAAATTTCCCTTATTTTCGGGCAAAATTGCAGAAATTTCATTTATTTCAGGGCAAAAAGTCAGAAATTCCTTTTATTTTGGGGCAAAGAGCAGAAATTTATTTTGGTACAAAATTGAAGAAATTTATCTTATTTTGAAACAAAAAGGCAGAAAATTCCCCTTATTTTGAGGCAAAAGGCAGAAATTATTCTCAATTTGAGGTAAAATGCAGAAATTCCCTTTATTTTGGGGCTAAAAGGCAGAAATTCCCTGTATTTTGAAGCAAAATTGCAGAAATTCTCTTAATTTTCAGGCAAAAAGGCAGAAATTCTCCTTATTTTGGGGCAAAAAGACAGAAAATCTTTTTTTTCGGGAGCAAACAGTCAGAAATTCCCCTTATTTTGGGGCAAAATTGCAGAAATTTCCTTTACATTGGGGCAAAATTGCAGAAATTTCCCTTATTTTGGGGCAAAATTGCAGAAATTTCAGGTATTTGAGAAAAAAAAGGCAGAAATTTTTTTGGGGGGGCAAAAAGGCAGAAATTTTTTTTATTTTGGTACAAAATTGCAGAAATTTTTCTTATTTTGGGGCAAAAAGTCAGAAATTCCCCATATTTTGGGGCAAAAATGCAGAAATTCCCCTTATTTTGAGGTAATAAGGCTGAAATTCCCCTTATTTTGGGGCAAAAAGGCAGAAATTTCGTTTTTTTTCGGAAAAGGCAGAAATTGCACTTATTTTGACTCAAAAAGGTGGAAAATCCCCTTATTTTGGGGCAAAAATGAAGAAATTTGCTTTTTTATGGCAAAAAGGTATACATTCCCTTTATTTTCTGGCAAAAAGGCAGAAATTTTTTGTATTTTGGAGCAAAATTGCAGAAATTCCCCTAATTTTTGGGCAAAAAGGCAGAAATTTTCCTTATTTTGGGGTAAAACTGCAGAAATTTCACTTATTTTGCGGCAAAATGTCAGAAATTCTCCTTATTTTTGGCAAAAAATGCAGAAAATCCCCTTATTTTAGGGCAAAATTGCAGAAATTTCCCTTATTTGGGGACAAAAACAGAAATTCCCCTTATTTTGGGGCAAAATTGCAGAAATTTCCCTTATTATGGGGAAAAATTGCAGAAATTTCCCTTATTTTAGGGCAAAATTGCAGAAATTTTACTTATTTCAGAGAAAAAAGCAAAAATTTTTCTTATTTTGGGGCAAAAAGGCAGAAATTCCCATTATTTTGGGGCAAAAAGGCAGAAATTCACCTAATTTTGGGGTAAAATTGCAGAAAATTCACATATTTCAGGGCAAAACGGCAGAAATTCCCCTTATTTTGGGGCAAAAAGGCAGAAATTTCCCTTATTTTGGGATAAAATTGCAGAAATTTCCCTTATTTGGAGGCAAAAAGGCAGAAAATCCACTTAATTTCGGGTAAAAAGGCAGAAATTTCTCGTATTTTGGAGCAAAATTGCAGAAACTCCCCTAATTTTGGGGCTAAAAGGCAGAATTTCCCTTTATTTTGGGGCAAAAATAGAGAAATTCTTTTTATTTTGGGGCAAAAATCAGAAATTTCCTTTATTTTGGGGCAAAATTTTAGAAATTTCTTTTATATTGTTACAGACTTGCAGAAATTTTTCTTATTTTGTGGCAAAATGGCAGAAATTCCCCATATTTGGGTGCAAAAAGGCTGAAACTCCCCTTATTTTGAGGTAAAATCTTGAAATTCCCCATATTTTGGGGCAAAAAGGCAGAAATTCCCCTCATTTGGGGGCAAAAAGGCACAAATTTCCCTTATTTTCGGGCATAATTGCAGGAATTTCATTTATTTCAGGGCAAAAAGTCAGAAATTCCTTTTATTTTGGGGCAAAAACAGAAATTTCTTTTATTTTGATACAAAATTGTAGAAATTTTCCTTATTTTGGAACAAAAAGGCAAAAATTACCCATATTTTGGGGAAAAAGGCAGAAATTCCCCTTATTTTGAGGTAAAAAGGCTGAAATTCCCGTTATTTTGGGGCAAAAAGGCAGAAATTCCCTTTACTTTGTGGCAAAAAGGCAGAAATTCCCGTTAATTGGGGCAGAAAAGCGAAATTTTCCTTATTTAAGGGCAATAGGGCAGAAATTCCCCTTATTTTGTGGCAAAAAGGCAGAAATTCCCCTTATTTGAAGGTAAAATGCTGAAATTCCCCTTATTTTCGGCAAAAAGGCAGAAATTCCTATTATTTTGGGGCAAAATTGCAGAAATTTCAATTATTTCTGGGCAAAAAGTCAGATATTTGCCTTATTTTGGGGCAAAAAGCAGAAATTCCCTTAATTTTGGGGCCAAAAACAGAAATTCCCCTTATTTTGGGGTAAAATTGCAGAAATTTCAAATATTTCAGGGCAAAAAGGCAGAAATTCCACTTTATTTCGGACAATAACGCAGAAATTCCCCGTATTTTAACGCTAAATTTCAGAAATTTTCCTTATATTGGTGCAAAAATGGAGAAATTCCCTTTATTTTTGTGCAATAAGGCAGATTTCCCCGTATTTTGAAGCAAAATTGCACATATTTCCCTAATTTTGAAGGAAAATGCAAGAATTCACATTATTTTGGAACAAAAAGACAGAAATTCTCCTTATTTCAGGGCAAAAAGTCAGAAATTCCCCTTATTTTGGGGTAAAATTGCAGAAATTTTCTTTATTTTGTGGCAAAAATACAGAAATTCCCTTTATTTTGTGGCAAAAAGGCAGAAATTTCCCTTATTTTGGGGCAAAATTGCAGAAATTTCACTTATTTCAGGGAAAAAGTGCAGAAATTTCTCTTATTTTGGGTCAAAAAGGCAGAAATTTCTTTTATTTTGGTACAAAATTGCAGAAATTTTCTTTATTTTGGGGCAAAAATGAAGAAATTCCCCATATTTTGGGGCAAAAAGGCAGAGATTCGCCTTATTATGAGGTAAAATGCTGAAATTCCCCTTATTTTGGGGCAAAAATACAGAAATTCCCTTTATTTTGTGGCAAAAAGGCAGAAATTTCCCTTATTTTGGGGCAAAATTGCAGAAATTTCACTTATTTCAGGGCAAAATTCAAAAATTCCTTTTATTTTTGGGCAAAAAAGACAGAAATTTTGTTTATTTTTGGGTAAAAAGGCAGAAATTTCACTTATTGTGAGGTAAGAAGGCAGAAATTCCTCTTATTTTGGGGCAAAAATGAAGAAATTTCCCTTTTTTGTGGCAAAAGGTATATATTCTCCTTATTTTCGGGCAAAAAAGCAGAAATATCCCGTTTTTTGGAGCACAATTGCAGAAAATCCCCTAATTGTGGGGCAAAAAGGCAGAAATTCCCTATATGTTAGAGCAAAAAGACAGAAATTCTCCTTATTTTGGGGAAAAACTCAGAAATTCCACTTATTTTGGGGCAAATTCCAGAAATTTCCCTTATTTTGGGGCAAATTTGCAGAAATTTCACTTATTATGGGGCAAAATTGCAGAAATTTCACTTATTTCAGATAAAAAAAAAGGCAGAAATTTTTCTTATTTTGGGGCAAAAAGGCAGAAATTCCTAATATTTTGTGGCAAAAATGCAGAAATTCCCCTTATTTTGAGGTAAAAAGGCTGAAATTCCCCTTATTTGGGGGCAAAAAGGCAGAAATTTCCCTTATTTTGGGGCAAAATTGCAGAAATTTCACTTATTTCAGGGCAAAATTCAAAAATTCCTTTTATTTTGGGGCTAAAAGTCAGAAATTCCGTTTATTTTTGGGTAAAAAGGCAGAAATTTCACTTATTTTGAGGTAAGAAGGCAGAAATTCCTCTTATTTTGGGGCAAAAATGAAGAAATTTCCCTTTTATGTGGCAAAAGGTATATATTCCCCTTATTTTCGGGCAAAAAAGCAGAAATTCCCCCTATTTTGGAGCAGAATTGCAGAAAATCCCCTAATTGTGGGGCAAAAAGGCAGAAATTCCCTATATGTTGGGGCAAAAAGACAGAAATTCTCCTTATTTTGGGGCAAAACTCAGAAATTCCACTTATTTTGGGGCAAAATTGCAGAAATTTCCCTTATTTTGGGGCAAAATTGCAGAAATTTTACTTATTTTGGGGCAAAATTGCAGAAATTTCACTTATTTCAGGTAAAAATGGCAGAAATTTTTCTTATTTTGGGGCAAAAAGGCAGAAATTCCTAATATTTTGTGGCAAAAATGCAGAAATTCCCCTTATTTTGAGGTAAAAAGGCTGAAATTCCCCTTATTTGGGGGCAAAAAGGCAGAAATTTCCCTTATTTTGGGGCAAAATTGCAAACATTTCACTAATTTCAGGGTAATAAGTCAGAAATTTTCCTTATTTTGGGGCAAAAAACACAGAAATTCCCTTTGTTTTGGAAGGAAAATACAGAAATTCCACTTCTTTAGAGGCAAAAAGGCAGAAATTCCCCTTATTTTGAAGCAAAAATGAAGAAATTCCCCTAATTGTTGGGCAAAAAGGCAGAAATTCCCTATATGTTGGGGCAAAAAGACAGAAATTCTCCTTATTTTGGGACAAAACTCAGAAATTCCACTTATTTTGGGGCAAAATTGCAGGAATTTACCTTATTTTGAGGCAAAATTGCAGAAATTTCCCTTATTTGGGGCAAAATTGCAGAAATTTCACTTATTTTCAGGTAAAAAGGCTGAAATATCCTTTATTTTGGGGCAAAAAGGAAGAAATTCCCCTTATTTTGGGGCAAAATTGCAGAAATTTTCCTTATTTTGGGGCAAAAAGGCTGAAATTCTTATTTTGAGGTAAAATGCTGAAATTCCCCATATTTTGGGGCAAAAGGCAAAACTTCTTTTTATTTTGGGGCAAAGAGGCACAAATTTCCCTTATTTTCGGGCAAAATTGCAGAAATTTCATTTATTTCAGGGCAAAAAGTCAGAAATTCCTTTTATTTTGGGGCAAAGAGCAGAAATTTCTTTTATTATGGTACAAAATTGAAGAAATTTATCTTATTTTGAAACAAAAAGGCAGAAAATTCCCCTTATTTTGAGGCAAAAGGCAGAAATTATTCTCAATTTGAGGTAAAATGCAGAAATTCCCTTTATTTTGGGGCTAAAAAACAGAAATTCCCTGTATTTTGAAGCAAAATTGCAGAAATTCTCATAATTTTTGGGCAAAAAGGCAGAAATTCTCCTTATTATGGGGCAAAAAGACAGAAAATCTCCTTTTTCGGGAGCAAACAGTCACAAATTCCCCTAATTTTGGGGCAAAATTGCTGAAATTTCCTTTTCATTGGGGCAAAATTGTAGAAATTTCCCTTATTTTGGGGCAAAATTGCAGAAATTTCACGTATTTCAGGGAAAATAGGCAGAAATTTTTTTGGGGGGGCAAAAAGGCAGAAATTTTTTTTATTTTGGTACAAAATTGCAGAAATTTTTCTTATTTTGGGGCAAAAAGTCAGAAATTCCCTATATTTTGGGGCAAAAAGGCAGAAATTCCCCTTATTTTGAGGTAAAAAGGCTGAAATTCCCCTTATTTTGGGTAAAAAGACAGAAATTTCGTTTATTTTGGGGAAAAGGCAGAAATTGCACTTATTTTGAGTCAAAAAGGTGGAAATTCCCCTTATTTTGGGGCAAAAATGAAGAAATTTGCTTTTTTATGGCAAAAAGGTATACATTCCCTTTATTTTCGGGCAAAAAGGCAGAAATTCTTTGTATTTTGGAGCAAAATTGCAGAAATTCCCCTAATTTTTGTGCAAAAAGGCAGAAATTTTCCTTATTTTGGGGTAAAACTGCAGAAATTTCACTTATTTTGCGGCAAAATGTCAGAAATTCCTTTTATTTTTGGCAAAAAATGCAGAAAATCCCCTTATTTTAGGGCAAAATTGCAGAAATTTCCCTTATTTGGGGGCAAAAACAGAAATTCCCCTTATTTTGGGGCAAAATTGCAGAAATTTCCCTTATTATGGGAAAAAATTGCAGAAATTTCCGTTATTTTAGGGCAAAATTGCAGAAATTTCACTTATTTCAGAGAAAAAAAAGCAAAAATTTTTCTTATTTTGGGGCAAAAAGGCAGAAATTCCCATTATTTTGGGGCAAAAAGGCAGAAATTCACCTTATTTTGGGGTAAAATTGCAGAAATTTCACATATTTCGGGGCAAAATGGCAGAAATTCCCCTTATTTTGGGGCAAAAAGGCAGAAATTTCCCTTATTTTGGGATAAAATTGCAGAAATTTTTTCTTATTTCGGGGCAAAAAGGCAGAAAATCCACTTAATTTCGGGTAAAAAGGCAGAAATTTCTCTTATTTTGGAGCAAAATTGCAGAAACTCCCCTAATTTTGGGGCTAAAAGGCAGAATTTCCCTTTATTTTGTGGCAAAAATAGAGAAATTCTTTTTATTTTGGGGCAAAAATCAGAAATTTCCTTTATTTTGGGGCAAAATTTTAGAAATTTCTTTTATATTGTTACAGACTTGCAGAAATTTTTCTTATTTTGTGGCAAAAAGGCAGAAATTCCCCATATTTTGGTGCAAAAAGGCTGAAATTCCCCTTATTTTGAGGTAAAATCCTGAAATTCCCCATATTTTGGGGCAAAAAGGCAGAAATTCCCCTCATTTGGGGGCAAAAAGGCACAAATTTCCCTTATTTTCGGGCATAATTGCAGGAATTTCATTTATTTCAGGGCAAAAAGTCAGAAATTCCTTTTATTTTGGGGCAAAAACAGAAATTTCTTTTATTTTGATACAAAATTGTAGAAATTTTCCTTATTTTGGAACAAAAAGGCAAAAATTACCCATATTTTGGGGAAAAAGGCAGAAATTCCCCTTATTTTGAGGTAAAAAGGCTGAAATTCCCGTTATTTTGGGGCAAAAAGGCAGAAATTCCCTTTACTTTGTGGCAAAAAGGCAGAAATTCCCGTTAATTGGGGCAGAAAAGCAGAAATTTTCCTTATTTAAGGGCAATAGGGCAGAAATTCCCCTTATTTTGTGGCAAAAAGGCAGAAATTCCCCTTATTTGAAGGTAAAATGCTGAAATTCCCCTTATTTTCGGCAAAAAGGCAGAAATTCCTATTATTTTGGGGCAAAATTGCAGAAATTTCAATTATTTCTGGGCAAAAAGTCAGATATTTGCCTTATTTTGGGGCAAAAAGCAGAAATTCCCTTAATTTTGGGGCCAAAAACAGAAATTCCCCTTATTTTGGGGTAAAATTGCAGTAATTTCAAATATTTCAGGGCAAAAAGGCAGAAATTCAACTTTATTTCGGACAATAACGCAGAAATTCCCCATATTTTAAAGCTAAATTTCAGAAATTCCCCTTATATTGGTGCAAAAATGGAGAAATTCCCTTTATTTTTGTGCAATAAGGCAGATTTCCCCGTATTTTGAAGCAAAATTGCACATATTTCCCTAATTTTGAAGGAAAATGCAGAAATTCACATTATTTTGGAACAAAAAGACAGAAATTCTCCTTATTTCAGGGCAAAAAGTCAGAAATTCCCCTTCTTTTGGGGTAAAATTGCAGAAATTTTCTTTATTTTGGGGCAAAATTGCAGAAATTTCTCTTATTTTGGGGCAAAATTGCAGAAATTTCACTTATTTCAGGGAAAAAGTGCAGAAATTTCTCTTATTTTGGGGCAAAAAGGCAGAAATTTCTTTTATTTTGGTACAAAATTGCAGAAATTTTCTTTATTTTGGGGCAAAATTGCAGAAATTTCCCTTATTTTGGGGCAAAATTGCAGAAATTTCACTTATTTCAGGGAAAAAGTGCAGAAATTTCTCTTATTTTGGGGCAAAAAGGCAGAAATTTCTTTTATTTTGGTACAAAATTGCAGAAATTTTCTTTATTTTGGGGCAAAAATGAAGAAATTCCCCATATTTTGGGGCAAAAAGGCAGAGATTTGCCTTATTATGAGGTAAAATGCTGAAATTCCCCTTATTTTGGGGCAAAAATACAGAAATTCCCTTCATTTTGTGGCAAAAAGGCAGAAATTTCCCTTATTTTGGGGCAAAATTGCAGAAATTTCCCTTATTTTGGGGCAAAATTGCAGAAATTTTACATATTTTGGGGCAAAATTGCAGAAATTTTACTTATTTTGGGGCACAATTGCAGAAATTTCACTTATTTCAGGTAAAAATGGCAAAAATTTTTCTTATTTTGGGGCAAAAAGGCAGAAATTCCTAATATTTTGTGGCAAAAATGCAGAAATTCCCCTTATTTTGAGGTAAAAAAGCTGAAATTTTCCTTATTTTGGGGCAAAAAGGCAGAAATTTCCCTTATTTTGGGGCAAAATTGCAAACATTTAACTTATTTCAGGGTAATAAGTCAGAAATTTTCCTTATTTTGGGGCAAAAAACACAGAAATTCCCTTTGTTTTGGAAGGAAAATACAGAAATTCCACTTCTTTAGAGGCAAAAAGGCAGAAATTCCCCTTATTTTGAAGCAAAAATGAAGAAATTCCCCTAATTGTTGGGCAAAAAGGCAGAAATTCCCTATATGTTGGGGCAAAAAGACAGAAATTCTCCTTATTTTGGGACAAAACTCAGAAATTCCACTTATTTTGGGGCAAAATTGCAGGAATTTACCTTATTTTGAGGCAAAATTGCAGAAATTTCCCTTATTTGGGGCAAAATTGCAGAAATTTCACTTATTTTCAGGTAAAAAGGCTGAAATATCCTTTATTTTGGGGCAAAAAGGAAGAAATTCCCCTTATTTTGGGGCAAAATTGCAGAAATTTTCCTTATTTTGGGGTAAAAAGGCTGAAATTCTTATTTTGAGGTAAAATGCTGAAATTCCCCATATTTTGGGGCAAAAGGCAAAACTTCTTCTTATTTTGGGGCAAAGAGGCACAAATTTCCCTTATTTTCGGGCAAAATTGCAGAAATTTCATTTATTTCAGGGCAAAAAGTCAGAAATTCCTTTTATTTTGGGGCAAAGAGCAGAAATTTCTTTTATTATGGTACAAAATTGAAGAAATTTTTCTTATTTTGAAACAAAAAGGCAGAAAATTCCCCTTATTTTGAGGCAAAAGGCAGAAATTATTCTCAATTTGAGGTAAAATGCAGAAATTCCCTTTATTTTGGGGCTAAAAGGCAGAAATTCCCTGTATTTTGAAGCAAAATTGCAAAAATTCTCTTAATTTTCGGGCAAAAAGGCAGAAATTCTCCTTATTTTGGAGCAAAAAGACAGAAAATCTCCTTTTTCGGGAGCAAACAGTCAGAAATTCCCCTTATTTTGGGGCAAAATTGCAGAAATTTCCTTTACATTGGGGCAAAATTGCAGAAATTTCCCTTATTTTGGGGCAAAATTGCAGAAATTTCAGGTATTTGAGAAAAAAAGGCAGAAATTTTTTGGGGGGGCAAAAAGGCAGAAATTTTTTTTATTTTGGTACAAAATTGCAGAAATTTTTTTTATTTTGGGGCAAAAAGTCAGAAATTCCCCATATTTTGGGGCAAAAATGCAGAAATTCCCCTTATTTTGAGGTAATAAGGCTGAAATTCCCCTTATTTTGGGGCAAAAAGGCAGAAATTTCGTTTATTTTGGGGAAAAGGCAGAAATTGCACTTATTTTGAGTCAAAAAGGTGGAAAATCCCCTTATTTTGGGGCAAAAATGAAGAAATTTGCTTTTTTATGGCAAAAAGGTATACATTCCCTTTATTTTCGGGCAAAAAGGCAGAAATTCTTTGTATTTTGGAGCAAAATTGCAGAAATTCCCCTAATTTTTGGGCAAAAAGGCAGAAATTTTCCTTATTTTGGGGTAAAACTGCAGAAATTTCACTTATTTTGCGGCAAAATGTCAGAAATTCCCCTTATTTTTGGCAAAAAATGCAGAAAATCCCCTTATTTTAGGGCAAAATTGCAGAAATTTCCTTTATTTGGGGACAAAAACAGAAATTCCCCTTATTTTGGGGCAAAATTGCAGAAATTTCCCTTATTATGGGGAAAAATTGCAGAAATTTCCCTTATTTTAGGGCAAAATTGCAGAAATTTCACTTATTTCAGAGAAAAATAGTAAAAATTTTTCTTATTTTGGGGCAAAAAGGCAGAAATTCCCATTATTTTGGGGCAAAAAGGCAGAAATTCACCTTATTTTGGGGTAAAATTGCAGAAATTTCACATATTTCAGGGCAAAACGGCAGAAATTCCCCTTATTTTGGGGCAAAAAGGCAGAAATATCCCTTATTTTGGGATAAAATTGCAGAAATTTCCCTTATTTGGAGGCAAAAAGGCAGAAAATCCACTTAATTTCGGGTAAAAAGACAGAAATTTCTCGTATTTTGGAGCAAAATTGCAGAAACTCCTTTAATTTTGGGGCTAAAAGGCAGAATTTCCCTTTATTTTGGGGCAAAAATAGAGAAATTCTTTTTATTTTGGGGCAAAAATCAGAAATTTCCTTTATTTTGGGGCAAAATTTTAGAAATTTCTTTTATATTGTTACAGACTTGCAGAAATTTTTCTTATTTTGTGGCAAAAAGGCAGAAATTCCCCATATTTTGGTGCAAAAGGGCTGAAATTCCCCTTATTTTGAGGTAAAATCCTGAAATTCCCCATATTTTGGGGCAAAAAGGCAGAAATTCCCCTCATTTGGGGGCAAAAAGGCACAAATTTCCCTTATTTTCGGGCATAATTGCAGGAATTTCATTTATTTCAGGGCAAAAAGTCAGAAATTCCTTTTATTTTGGGGCAAAAACAGAAATTTCTTTTATTTTGATACAAAATTGTAGAAATTTTCCTTATTTTGGAACAAAAAGGCAAAAATTACCCATATTTTGGGGAAAAAGGCAGAAATTCCCCTTATTTTGAGGTAAAAAGGCTGAAATTCCCGTTATTTTGGGGCAAAAAGGCAGAAATTCCCTTTACTTTGTGGCAAAAAGGCAGAAATTCCCGTTAATTGGGGCAGAAAAGCGAAATTTTCCTTATTTAAGGGCAATAGGGCAGAAATTCCCCTTATTTTGTGGCAAAAAGGCAGAAATTCCCCTTATTTGAAAGTAAAATGCTGAAATTCCCCTTATTTTCGGCAAAAAGGCAGAAATTCCTATTATTTTGGGGCAAAATTGCAGAAATTTCAATTATTTCTGGGCAAAAAGTCAGATATTTGCCTTATTTTGGGGCAAAAAGCAGAAATTCCCTTAATTTTGGGGCCAAAAACAGAAATTCCCCTTATTTTGGGGTAAAATTGCAGAAATTTCAAATATTTCAGGGCAAAAAGGCAGAAATTCCACTTTATTTCGGACAATAACGCAGAAATTCCCCGTATTTTAAAGCTAAATTTCAGAAATTCCCCTTATATTGGTGCAAAAATGGAGAAATTCCCTTTATTTTTGTGCAATAAGGCAGATTTCCCCGTATTTTGAAGCAAAATTGCACATATTTCCCTAATTTTGAAGGAAAATGCAGAAATTCACATTATTTTGGAACAAAAAGACAGAAATTCTCCTTATTTCAGGGCAAAAAGTCAGAAATTCCTTTTATTTTGGGGTAAAATTGCAGAAATTTTCTTTATTTTGGGGCAAAATTGCAGAAATTTCCCTTATTTTGGGGCAAAATTGCAGAAATTTCACTTATTTCAGGGAAAAAGTGCAGAAATTTCTCTTATTTTGGGGCAAAAAGGCAGAAATTTCTTTTATTTTGGTACAAAATTGCAGAAATTTTCTTTATTTTGGGGCAAAAATGAAGAAATTCCCCATATTTTGGGGCAAAAAGGCAGAGATTCGCCTTATTATGAGGTAAAATGCTGAAATTCCCCTTATTTTGGGGCAAAAATACAGAAATTCCCTTTATTTTGTGGCAAAAAGGCAGAAATTTCCCTCATTTTGGGGCAAAATTGCAGAAATTTCACTTATTTCAGGGCAAAATTCAAAAATTCCTTTTATTTTTGGGCAAAAAGACAGAAATTTTGTTTATTTTTGGGTAAAAAGGCAGAAATTTCACTTATTGTGAGGTAAGAAGGCAGAAATTCCTCTTATTTAGGGGCAAAAATGAAGAAATTTCCCTTTTTTTTGTGGCAAAAGGTATATATTCTCCTTATTTTCGGGCAAAAAAGCAGAAATATCCCGTTTTTTGGAGCACAATTGCAGAAAATCCCCTAATTGTGGGGCAAAAAGGCAGAAATTCCCTATATGTTGGAGCAAAAAGACAGAAATTCTCCTTATTTTGGGGCAAAACTCAGAAATTCCACTTATTTTGGGGCAAATTCCAGAAATTTCCCTTATTTTGGGGCAAATTTGCAGAAATTTCACTTATTTTGGGGCAAAATTGCAGAAATTTCACTTATTTCAGATAAAAAAAAGGCAGAAATTTTTCTTATTTTGGGGCAAAAAGGCAGAAATTCCTAATATTTTGTGGCAAAAATGCAGAAATTCCCTTTATTTTGAGGTAAAGATGCTGAAATGCCCTTATTTGGGGGCAAAAAGGCAGAAATTTCCCTTATTTTGGGGCAAAATTGCAGAAATTTCACTTATTTCAGGGCAAAATTCAAAAATTCCTTTTATTTTGGGGCTAAAAGTCAGAAATTCCGTTTATTTTTGGGTAAAAAGGCAGAAATTTCACTTATTTTGAGGTAAGAAGGCAGAAATTCCTCTTATTTTGGGGCAAAAATGAAGAAATTTCCCTTTTTTGTGGCAAAAGGTATATATTCCCCTTATTTTCGGGCAAAAAAGCAGAAATATCCCGTTTTTTGGAGCACAATTGCAGAAAATCCCCTTATTGTGGGGCAAAAAGGCAGAAATTCCCTATATGTTTTCGGCAAAAAGACAGAAATTCTCCTTATTTTGGGGCAAAACTCAGAAATTCCACTTATTTTGGGGCAAAATTCCAGAAATTTCCCTTATTTTGGGGCAAAATTGCAGAAATTTTACTTATTTTGGGGCAAAATTGCAGAAATTTCACTTATTTCACGTAAAAATGGCAGAAATTTTTCTTATTTTGGGGCAAAAAGGCAGAAATTCCTAATATTTTGTGGCAAAAATGCAGAAATTCCCCTTATTTTGAGGTAAAAAGGCTGAAATTCCCCTTATTTGGGGGCAAAAAGGCAGAAATTTCCCTTATTTTGGGGCAAAATTGCAAACATTTCACTAATTTCAGGGTAATAAGTCAGAAATTTTCCTTATTTTGGGGCAAAAAACACAGAAATTCCCTTTGTTTTGGAAGGAAAATACAGAAATTCCACTTCTTTAGAGGCAAAAAGGCAGAAATTCCCCTTATTTTGAAGCAAAAATGAAGAAATTCCCCTAATTGTTGGGCAAAAAGGCAGAAATTCCCTATATGTTGGGGCAAAAAGACAGAAATTCTCCTTATTTTGGGACAAAACTCAGAAATTCCACTTATTTTGGGGCAAAATTGCAGGAATTTACCTTATTTTGAGGCAAAATTGCAGAAATTTCCCTTATTTGGGGCAAAATTGCAGAAATTTCACTTATTTTCAGGTAAAAAGGCTGAAATATCCTTTATTTTGGGGCAAAAAGGAAGAAATTCCCCTTATTTTGGGGCAAAATTGCAGAAATTTTCCTTATTTTGGGGCAAAAAGGCTGAAATTCTTATTTTGAGGTAAAATGCTGAAATTCCCCATATTTTGGGGCAAAAGGCAAAACTTCTTTTTATTTTGGGGCAAAGAGGCACAAATTTCCCTTATTTTCGGGCAAAATTGCAGAAATTTCATTTATTTCAGGGCAAAAAGTCAGAAATTCCTTTTATTTTGGGGCAAAGAGCAGAAATTTCTTTTATTATGGTACAAAATTGAAGAAATTTTTCTTATTTTGAAACAAAAAGGCAGAAAATTCCCCTTATTTTGAGGCAAAAGGCAGAAATTATTCTCAATTTGAGGTAAAATGCAGAAATTCCCTTTATTTTGGGGCTAAAAAACAGAAATTCCCTGTATTTTGAAGCAAAATTGCAGAAATTCTCATAATTTTTGGGCAAAAAGGCAGAAATTCTCCTTATTATGGGGCAAAAAGACAGAAAATCTCCTTTTTCGGGAGCAAACAGTCAGAAATTCCCCTTATTTTGGGTCAAAATTGCAGAAATTTCCTTTACATTGGGGCAAAATTGTAGAAATTTCCCTTATTTTGGGGCAAAATTGGAGATATGTCACGTATTTCAGGGAAAAAAGGCAGAAATTTTTTTGGGGGGGCAAAAAGGCAGAAATTTTTTTTATTTTGGTACAAAATTGCAGAAATTTTTTTTATTTTGGGGCAAAAAGTCAGAAATTCCCCATATTTTGGGGCAAAAATGCAGAAATTCCCCTTATTTTGAGGTAATAAGGCTGAAATTCCCCTTATTTTGGGGCAAAAAGGCAGAAATTTCGTTTATTTTAGGGAAAAGGCAGAAATTGCACTTATTTTGAGTCAAAAAGGTGGAAAATCCCCTTATTTTGGGGCAAAAATGAAGAAATTTGCTTTTTTATGGCAAAAAGGTATACATTCCCTTTATTTTCGGGCAAAAAGGCAGAAATTCTTTGTATTTTGGAGCAAAATTGCAGAAATTCCCCTAATTTTTGGGCAAAAAGGCAGAAATTTTCCTTATTTTGGGGTAAAACTGCAGAAATTTCACTTATTTTGCGGCAAAATGTCAGAAATTCCCCTTATTTTTGGCAAAAAATGCAGAAAATCCCCTTATTTTAGGGCAAAATTGCAGAAATTTCCTTTATTTGGGGACAAAAACAGAAATTCCCCTTATTTTGGGGCAAAATTGCAGAAATTTCCCTTATTATGGGGAAAAATTGCAGAAATTTCCCTTATTTTAGGGCAAAATTGCAGAAATTTCACTTATTTCAGAGAAAAATAGTAAAAATTTTTCTTATTTTGGGGCAAAAAGGCAGAAATTCCCATTATTTTGGGGCAAAAAGGCAGAAATTCACCTTATTTTGGGGTAAAATTGCAGAAATTTCACATATTTCAGGGCAAAACGGCAGAAATTCCCCTTATTTTGGGGCAAAAAGGCAGAAATATCCCTTATTTTGGGATAAAATTGCAGAAATTTCCCTTATTTGGAGGCAAAAAGGCAGAAAATCCACTTAATTTCGGGTAAAAAGACAGAAATTTCTCGTATTTTGGAGCAAAATTGCAGAAACTCCTTTAATTTTGGGGCTAAAAGGCAGAATTTCCCTTTATTTTGGGGCAAAAATAGAGAAATTCTTTTTATTTTGGGGCAAAAATCAGAAATTTCCTTTATTTGGGGGCAAAATTTTAGAAATTTCTTTTATATTGTTACAGACTTGCAGAAATTTTTCTTATTTTGTGGCAAAAAGGCAGAAATTCCCCATATTTTGGTGCAAAAAGGCTGAAATTCCCCTTATTTTGAGGTAAAATCCTGAAATTCCCCATATTTTGGGGCAAAAAGGCAGAAATTCCCCTCATTTGGGGGCAAAAAGGCACAAATTTCCCTTATTTTCGGGCATAATTGCAGGAATTTCATTTATTTCAGGGCAAAAAGTCAGAAATTCCTTTTATTTTGGGGCAAAAACAGAAATTTCTTTTATTTTGATACAAAATTGTAGAAATTTTCCTTATTTTGGAACAAAAAGGCAAAAATTACCCATATTTTGGGGAAAAAGGCAGAAATTCCCCTTATTTTGAGGTAAAAAGGCTGAAATTCCCGTTATTTTGGGGCAAAAAGGCAGAAATTCCCTTTACTTTGTGGCAAAAAGGCAGAAATTCCCGTTAATTGGGGCAGAAAAGCGAAATTTTCCTTATTTAAGGGCAATAGGGCAGAAATTCCCCTTATTTTGTGGCAAAAAGGCAGAAATTCCCCTTATTTGAAAGTAAAATGCTGAAATTCCCCTTATTTTCGGCAAAAAGGCAGAAATTCCTATTATTTTGGGGCAAAATTGCAGAAATTTCAATTATTTCTGGGCAAAAAGTCAGATATTTGCCTTATTTTGGGGCAAAAAGCAGAAATTCCCTTAATTTTGGGGCCAAAAACAGAAATTCCCCTTATTTTGGGGTAAAATTGCAGAAATTTCAAATATTTCAGGGCAAAAAGGCAGAAATTCCACTTTATTTCGGACAATAACGCAGAAATTCCCCGTATTTTAAAGCTAAATTTCAGAAATTCCCCTTATATTGGTGCAAAAATGGAGAAATTCCCTTTATTTTTGTGCAATAAGGCAGATTTCCCCGTATTTTGAAGCAAAATTGCACATATTTCCCTAATTTTGAAGGAAAATGCAGAAATTCACATTATTTTGGAACAAAAAGACAGAAATTCTCCTTATTTCAGGGCAAAAAGTCAGAAATTCCTTTTATTTTGGGGTAAAATTGCAGAAATTTTCTTTATTTTGGGGCAAAATTGCAGAAATTTCCCTTATTTTGGGGCAAAATTGCAGAAATTTCACTTATTTCAGGGAAAAAGTGCAGAAATTTCTCTTATTTTGGGGCAAAAAGGCAGAAATTTCTTTTATTTTGGTACAAAATTGCAGAAATTTTCTTTATTTTGGGGCAAAAATGAAGAAATTCCCCATATTTTGGGGCAAAAAGGCAGAGATTCGCCTTATTATGAGGTAAAATGCTGAAATTCCCCTTATTTTGGGGCAAAAATACAGAAATTCCCTTTATTTTGTGGCAAAAAGGCAGAAATTTCCCTCATTTTGGGGCAAAATTGCAGAAATTTCACTTATTTCAGGGCAAAATTCAAAAATTCCTTTTATTTTTGGGCAAAAAGACAGAAATTTTGTTTATTTTTGGGTAAAAAGGCAGAAATTTCACTTATTGTGAGGTAAGAAGGCAGAAATTCCTCTTATTTAGGGGCAAAAATGAAGAAATTTCCCTTTTTTTTGTGGCAAAAGGTATATATTCTCCTTATTTTCGGGCAAAAAAGCAGAAATATCCCGTTTTTTGGAGCACAATTGCAGAAAATCCCCTAATTGTGGGGCAAAAAGGCAGAAATTCCCTATATGTTGGAGCAAAAAGACAGAAATTCTCCTTATTTTGGGGCAAAACTCAGAAATTCCACTTATTTTGGGGCAAATTCCAGAAATTTCCCTTATTTTGGGGCAAATTTGCAGAAATTTCACTTATTTTGGGGCAAAATTGCAGAAATTTCACTTATTTCAGATAAAAAAAAGGCAGAAATTTTTCTTATTTTGGGGCAAAAAGGCAGAAATTCCTAATATTTTGTGGCAAAAATGCAGAAATTCCCCTTATTTTGAGGTAAAGATGCTGAAATGCCCTTATTTGGGGGCAAAAAGGCAGAAATTTCCCTTATTTTGGGGCAAAATTGCAGAAATTTCACTTATTTCAGGGCAAAATTCAAAAATTCCTTTTATTTTGGGGCTAAAAGTCAGAAATTCCGTTTATTTTTGGGTAAAAAGGCAGAAATTTCACTTATTTTGAGGTAAGAAGGCAGAAATTCCTCTTATTTTGGGGCAAAAATGAAGAAATTTCCCTTTTTTGTGGCAAAAGGTATATATTCCCCTTATTTTCGGGCAAAAAAGCAGAAATATCCCGTTTTTTGGAGCACAATTGCAGAAAATCCCCTTATTGTGGGGCAAAAAGGCAGAAATTCCCTATATGTTTTCGGCAAAAAGACAGAAATTCTCCTTATTTTGGGGCAAAACTCAGAAATTCCACTTATTTTGGGGCAAAATTCCAGAAATTTCCCTTATTTTGGGGCAAAATTGCAGAAATTTTACTTATTTTGGGGCAAAATTGCAGAAATTTCACTTATTTCACGTAAAAATGGCAGAAATTTTTCTTATTTTGGGGCAAAAAGGCAGAAATTCCTAATATTTTGTGGCAAAAATGCAGAAATTCCCCTTATTTTGAGGTAAAAAGGCTGAAATTCCCCTTATTTGGGGGCAAAAAGGCAGAAATTTCCCTTATTTTGGGGCAAAATTGCAAACATTTCACTAATTTCAGGGTAATAAGTCAGAAATTTTCCTTATTTTGGGGCAAAAAACACAGAAATTCCCTTTGTTTTGGAAGGAAAATACAGAAATTCCACTTCTTTAGAGGCAAAAAGGCAGAAATTCCCCTTATTTTGAAGCAAAAATGAAGAAATTCCCCTAATTGTTGGGCAAAAAGGCAGAAATTCCCTATATGTTGGGGCAAAAAGACAGAAATTCTCCTTATTTTGGGACAAAACTCAGAAATTCCACTTATTTTGGGGCAAAATTGCAGGAATTTACCTTATTTTGAGGCAAAATTGCAGAAATTTCCCTTATTTGGGGCAAAATTGCAGAAATTTCACTTATTTTCAGGTAAAAAGGCTGAAATATCCTTTATTTTGGGGCAAAAAGGAAGAAATTCCCCTTATTTTGGGGCAAAATTGCAGAAATTTTCCTTATTTTGGGGCAAAAAGGCTGAAATTCTTATTTTGAGGTAAAATGCTGAAATTCCCCATATTTTGGGGCAAAAGGCAAAACTTCTTTTTATTTTGGGGCAAAGAGGCACAAATTTCCCTTATTTTCGGGCAAAATTGCAGAAATTTCATTTATTTCAGGGCAAAAAGTCAGAAATTCCTTTTATTTTGGGGCAAAGAGCAGAAATTTCTTTTATTATGGTACAAAATTGAAGAAATTTTTCTTATTTTGAAACAAAAAGGCAGAAAATTCCCCTTATTTTGAGGCAAAAGGCAGAAATTATTCTCAATTTGAGGTAAAATGCAGAAATTCCCTTTATTTTGGGGCTAAAAAACAGAAATTCCCTGTATTTTGAAGCAAAATTGCAGAAATTCTCATAATTTTTGGGCAAAAAGGCAGAAATTCTCCTTATTATGGGGCAAAAAGACAGAAAATCTCCTTTTTCGGGAGCAAACAGTCAGAAATTCCCCTTATTTTGGGTCAAAATTGCAGAAATTTCCTTTACATTGGGGCAAAATTGTAGAAATTTCCCTTATTTTGGGGCAAAATTGGAGATATGTCACGTATTTCAGGGAAAAAAGGCAGAAATTTTTTTGGGGGGGCAAAAAGGCAGAAATTTTTTTTCTTTTGGTACAAAATTGCAGAAATTTTTCTTATTTTGGGGCAAAAAGTCAGAAATTCCCCATATTTTGAGGTAAAAAGGCTGAAATTCCCCTTATTTTGGGGCAAAAAGACAGAAATTTCGTTTATTTTGGGGAAAAGGCAGAAATTGCACTTATTTTGAGTCAAAAAGTTGGAAATTCCCCTTATTTTGGGGCAAAAATGAAGAAATTTGCTTTTTTATGGCAAAAAGGTATACATTCCCTTTATTTTCGGGCAAAAAGGCAGAAATTCTTTGTATTTTGGAGCAAAATTGCAGAAATTCTCATAATTTTCGGGCAAAAAGGCAGAAATTCTCCTTATTTTGGGGCAAAAAGACAGAAAATCTCCTTTTTCGGGAGCAAACAGTCAGAAATTCCCCTTATTTTGGGGCAAAATTGCAGAAATTTCTTTTACATTGGGGCAAAATTGCAGAAATTTCCCTTATTTTGGGGCAAAATTGCAGAAATTTCAGGTATTTGAGAAAAAAAAGGCAGAAATTTCATTTATTTTGGGGAAAAGGCAGAAATTGCACTTATTTTGAGTCAAAAAGGTGGAAATTCCCCTTATTTTGGGGCAAAAATGAAGAAATTTGCTGTTTTATGGCAAAAAGGTATACATTCCCTTTATTTTCGGGCAAAAAGGCAGAAATTCTTTGTATTTTGGAGCAAAATTGCAGAAATTCCCCTAATTTTTGGGCAAAAAGGCAGAAATTTTCCTTATTTTGGGGTAAAACTGCAGAAATTTCACTTATTTTGCGGCAAAATGTCAGAAATTCCCCTTATTTTTGGCAAAAAATGCAGAAAATCCCCTTATTTTAGGGCAAAATTGCAGAAATTTCCCTTATTTGGGGACAAAAACAGAAATTCCCCTTATTTTGGGGCAAAATTGCAGAAATTTCCCTTATTATGGGGAAAAATTGCAGAAATTTCCCTTATTTTAGGGCAAAATTGCAGAAATTTCACTTATTTCAGAGAAAAAAAGCAAAAATTTTTCTTATTTTGGGGCAAAAAGGCAGAAATTCCCATTATTTTGGGGCAAAACGGCAGAAATTCACCTTATTTTGGGGTAAAATTGCAGAAATTTCACATATTTCAGGGCAAAACGGCAGAAATTCCCCTTATTTTGGGGCAAAAAGGCAGAAATTTCCCTTATTTTGGGATAAAATTGCAGAAATTTCCCTTATTTGGGGGCAAAAAGGCAGAAAATCCACTTAATTTCGGGTAAAAAGGCAGAAATTTCTCGTATTTTGGAGCAAAATTGCAGAAACTCCCCTAATTTTGGGGCTAAAAGGCAGAATTTCCCTTTATTTTGGGGCAAAAATAGAGAAATTCTTTTTATTTTGGGGCAAAAATCAGAAATTTCCTTTATTTTGGGGCAAAATTTTAGAAATTTCTTTTATATTGTTACAGACTTGCAGAAATTTTTCTTATTTTGTGGCAAAAAGGCAGAAATTCCCCATATTTTGGTGCAAAAAGGCTGAAATTCCCCTTATTTTGAGGTAAAATCCTGAAATTCCCCATATTTTGGGGCAAAAAGGCAGAAATTCCCCTCATTTGGGGGCAAAAAGGCACAAATTTCCCTTATTTTCGGGCATAATTGCAGGAATTTCATTTATTTCAGGGCAAAAAGTCAGAAATTCCTTTTATTTTCGGGCAAAAACAGAAATTTCTTTTATTTTGATACAAAATTGTAGAAATTTTCCTTATTTTGGAACAAAAAGGCAAAAATTACCCATATTTTGGGGAAAAAGGCAGAAATTCCCCTTATTTTGAGGTAAAAAGGCTGAAATTCCCGTTATTTTGGGGCAAAAAGGCAGAAATTCCCTTTACTTTGTGGCAAAAAGGCAGAAATTCCCGTTAATTGGGGCAGAAAAGCGAAATTTTCCTTATTTAAGGGCAATAGGGCAGAAATTCCCCTTATTTTGTGGCAAAAAGGCAGAAATTCCCCTTATTTGAAGGTAAAATGCTGAAATTCCCCTTATTTTCGGCAAAAAGGCAGAAATTCCTATTATTTTGGGGCAAAATTGCAGAAATTTCAATTATTTCTGGGCAAAAAGTCAGATATTTGCCTTATTTTGGGGCAAAAAGCAGAAATTCCCTTAATTTTGGGGCCAAAAACAGAAATTCCCCTTATTTTGGGGTAAAATTGCAGAAATTTCAAATATTTCAGGGCAAAAAGGCAGAAATTCCACTTTATTTCGGACAATAACGCAGAAATTCCCCGTATTTTAAAGCTAAATTTCAGAAATTCCCCTTATATTGGTGCAAAAATGGAGAAATTCCCTTTATTTTTGTGCAATAAGGCAGATTTCCCCGTATTTTGAAGCAAAATTGCACATATTTCCCTAATTTTGAAGGAAAATGCAGAAATTCACATTATTTTGGAACAAAAAGGCAGAAATTCTCCTTATTTCAGGGCAAAAAGTCAGAAATTCCCCTTATTTTGGGGTAAAATTGCAGAAATTTTCTTTATTTTGGGGCAAAATTGCAGAAATTTCCCTTATTTTGGGGCAAAATTGCAGAAATTTCACTTATTTCAGGGAAAAAGTGCAGAAATTTCTCTTATTTTGGGGCAAAAAGGCAGAAATTTCTTTTATTTTGGTACAAAATTGCAGAAATTTTCTTTATTTTGGGGCAAAATTGCAGAAATTTCCCTTATTTTGGGGCAAAATTGCAGAAATTTAACTTATTTCACGGAAAAAGTGCAGAAATTTCTCTTATTTTGGGGCAAAAAGGCAGAAATTTCTTTTATTTTGGTACAAAATTGCAGAAATTTTCTTTATTTTGGGGCAAAAATGAAGAAATTCCCCATATTTTGGGGCAAAAAGGCAGAGATTTGCCTTATTATGAGGTAAAATGCTGAAATTCCCCTTATTTTGGGGCAAAAATACAGAAATTCCCTTCATTTTGTGGCAAAAAGGCAGAAATTTCCCTTATTTTGGGGCAAAATTGCAGAAATTTCACTTATTTCAGGGCAAAATTCAAAAATTCCTTTTATTTTGGGGCAAAAAGACAGAAATTCCGTTCATTTTTAGGTAAAAAGGCAGAAATTTCACTTATTTTGAGGGAAGAAGGCAGAAATTCCTCTTATTTTGGGGCAAAAATGACGAAATTTCTCTTTTTTGTGGCAAAAGGTATACATTCCCCTTATTTTCGGGCAAAAAAGCAGAAATTCCCCCTATTTTGGAGCAGAATTGAAGAAAATCCCCTAATTGTGGGGCAAAAAGGCAGAAATTCCCTATATGTTGGGGCAAAAAGACAGAAATTCTCCTTATTTTGGGGCAAAACTCAGAAATTCCACTTATTTTGGGGCAAAATTCCAGAAATTTCCCTTATTTTGGGGCAAAATTGCAGAAATTTTACTTATTTTGGGGCAAAATTGCAGAAATTTCACTTATTTCAGGTAAAAATGGCAGAAATTTTTCTTATTTTGGGGCAAAAAGGCAGAAATTCCTAATATTTTGTGGCAAAAATGCAGAAATTCCCCTTATTTTGAGGTAAAAAGGCTGAAATTCCCCTTATTTTGGGGCAAAAAGACAGAAATTTTGTTTATTTTTGGGTAAAAAGGCAGAAATTTCACTTATTTCAGGGTAATAAGTCAGAAATTTTCCTTATTTTGGGGCAAAAAACACAGAAATTCCCTTTGTTTTGGAAGGAAAATACAGAAATTCCACTTCTTTAGAGGCAAAAAGGCAGAAATTCCCCTTATTTTGAAGCAAAAATGAAGAAATTCCCCTAATTGTTGGGCAAAAAGGCAGAAATTCCCTATATGTTGGGGCAAAAAGACAGAAATTCTCCTTATTTTGGGACAAAACTCAGAAATTCCACTTATTTTGGGGCAAAATTGCAGGAATTTACCTTATTTTGAGGCAAAATTGCAGAAATTTCCCTTATTTGGGGCAAAATTGCAGAAATTTCACTTATTTTCAGGTAAAAAGGCTAAAATATCCTTTATTTTGGGGCAAAAAGGAAGAAATTCCCCTTATTTTGGGGCAAAATTGCAGAAATTTTCCTTATTTGGGGGCAAAAAGGCTGAAATTCTTATTTTGAGGTAAAATGCTGAAATTCCCCATATTCTGGGGCAAAAGGCAAAACTTCTTCTTATTTTGGGGCAAAGAGGCACAAATTTCCCTTATTTTCGGGCAAAATTGCAGAAATTTCATTTATTTCAGGGCAAAAAGTCAGAAATTCCTTTTATTTTGGGGCAAAGAGCAGAAATTTCTTTTATTTTGGTACAAAATTGAAGAAATTTATCTTATTTTGAAACAAAAAGGCAGAAAATTCCCCTTATTTTGAGGCAAAAGGCAGAAATTATTCTCAATTTGAGGTAAAATGCAGAAATTCCCTTTATTTTGGGGCTAAAAGGCAGAAATTCCCTGTATTTTGAAGCAAAATTGCAGAAATTCTCTTAATTTTCGGGCAAAAAGGCAGAAATTCTCCTTATTTTGGGGCAAAAAGACAGAAAATCTCCTTTTTCGGGAGCAAACACTCAGAAATTCCCCTTATTTTGGGGCAAAATTGCAGAAATTTCCTTTACATTGGGGCAAAATTGCAGAAATTTCCCTTATTTTGGGGCAAAATTGCAGAAATTTCAGGTATTTGAGAAAAAAAAGGCAGAAATTTTTTTGGGGGGGCAAAAAGGCAGAAATTTTTTTTATTTTGGTACAAAATTGCAGAAATTTTTTTTATTTTGGGGCAAAAAGTCAGAAATTCCCCATATTTTAAGGCAAAAATGCAGAAATTCTCCTTATTTTGAGGTAATAAGGCTGAAATTCCCCTTATTTTGTGGCAAAAAGGCAGAAATTCCCCTTATTTGAAGGTAAAATGCTGAAATTCCCCTTATTTTCGGCAAAAAGGCAGAAATTCCTATTATTTTGGGGCAAAAGTGCAGAAATTTCTCTTATTTTGGGGCAAAAAGGCAGAAATTTCTTTTATTTTGGTACAAAATTGCAGAAATTTTCTTTATTTTGGGGCAAAATTGCAGAAATTTCCCTTATTTTGGGGCAAAATTGCAGAAATTTCACTTATTTCAGGGAAAAAGTGCAGAAATTTCTCTTATTTTGGGGCAAAAAGGCAGAAATTTCTTTTATTTTGGTACAAAATTGCAGAAATTTTTTTTATTTTGGGGCAAAAATGAAGAAATTCCCCATATTTTGGGGCAAAAAGGCAGAGATTTGCCTTATTATGAGGTAAAATGCTGAAATTCCCCTTATTTTGGGGCAAAAATACAGAAATTCCCTTCATTTTGTGGCAAAAAGGCAGAAATTTCCCTTATTTTGGGGCAAAATTGCAGAAATTTCACTTATTTCAGGGCAAAATTCAAAAATTCCTTTTATTTTGGGGCAAAAAGACAGAAATTCCGTTCATTTTTAGGTAGAAAGGCAGAAATTTCACTTATTTTGAGGGAAGAAGGCAGAAATTCCTCTTATTTTGGGGCAAAAATGAAGAAATTTCTTTTTTGTGGCAAAAGGTATACATTCTCCTTATTTTCAGGCAAAAAAGCAGAAATTCCCCCTATTTTGGAGCAGAATTGAAGAAAATCCCCTAATTGTGGGGCAAAAAGGCAGAAATTCCCTATATGTTGGGGCAAAAAGACAGAAATTCTCCTTACTTTGGGGCAAAACTCAGAAATTCCACTTATTTTGGGGCAAAATTCCAGAAATTTCCTTTATTTTGGGGTAAAATTGCAGAAATTTTACTTATTTTGGGGCACAATTGCAGAAATTTCACTTATTTCAGGTAAAAATGGCAGAAATTTTTCTTATTTTGGGGCAAAAAGGCAGAAATTCCCCTCATTTGGGGGCAAAAAGGCACAAATTTCCCTTATTTTCGGGCATAATTGCAGGAATTTCATTTATTTCAGGGCAAAAAGTCAGAAATTCCTTTTATTTTGGGGCAAAAACAGAAATTTCTTTTATTTTGATACAAAATTGTAGAAATTTTCCTTATTTTGGAACAAAAAGGCAAAAATTACCCATATTTTGGGGAAAAAGGCAGAAATTCCCCTTATTTTGAGGTAATAAGGCTGAAATTCCCCTTATTTTGGGGCAAAAAGGCAGAAATTTCGTTTATTTTAAGGAAAAGGCAGAAATTGCACTTATTTTGAGTCAAAAAGGTGGAAAATCCCCTTATTTTGGGGCAAAAATAAAGAAATTTGCTTTTTTATGGCAAAAAGGTATACATTCCCTTTATTTTCGGGCAAAAAGGCAGAAATTCTTTGTATTTTGGAGCAAAATTGCAGAAATTCCCCTAATTTTTGGGCAAAAAGGCAGAAATTTTCCTTATTTTGGGTAAAACTCCAGAAATTTCACTTATTTTGCGGCAAAATGTCAGAAATTCCCCTTATTTTTGGCAAAAAATGCAGAAAATCCCCTTATTTTGGGGCAAAATTGCAGAAATTTCCCTTATTTGGGGACAAAAACAGAAATTCCCCTTATTTTGGGGCAAAATTGCAGAAATTTCCCTTATTATGGGGAAAAATTGCAGAAATTTCCCTTATTTTAGGGCAAAATTGCAGAAATTTCACTTATTTCAGAGAAAAAAAGCAAAAATTTTTCTTATTTTGGGGCAAAAAGGCAGAAATTCCCATTATTTTGGGGCAAAAAGGCAGAAATTCACCTTATTTTGGGGTAAAATTGCAGAAATTTCACATATTTCAGGGCAAAACGGCAGAAATTCCCCTTATTTTGGGGCAAAAAGGCAGAAATTTCCCTTATTTTGGGATAAAATTGCAGAAATTTCCCTTATTTGGGGGCAAAAAGGCAGAAAATCCACTTAATTTCGGGTAAAAAGGCAGAAATTTCTCGTATTTTGGAGCAAAATTGCAGAAACTCCCCTAATTTTGGGGCTAAAAGGCAGAATTTCCCTTTATTTTGGGGCAAAAATAGAGAAATTCTTTTTATTTTGGGGCAAAAATCAGAAATTTCCTTTATTTTGGGGCAAAATTTTAGAAATTTCTTTTATATTGTTACAGACTTGCAGAAATTTTTCTTATTTTGTGGCAAAAAGGCAGAAATTCCCCATATTTTGGTGCAAAAAGGCTGAAATTCCCCTTATTTTGAGGTAAAATCCTGAAATTCCCCATATTTTGGGGCAAAAAGGCAGAAATTCCCCTCATTTGGGGGCAAAAAGGCACAAATTTCCCTTATTTTCGGGCATAATTGCAGGAATTTCATTTATTTCAGGGCAAAAAGTCAGAAATTCCTTTTATTTTCGGGCAAAAACAGAAATTTCTTTTATTTTGATACAAAATTGTAGAAATTTTCCTTATTTTGGAACAAAAAGGCAAAAATTACCCATATTTTGGGGAAAAAGGCAGAAATTCCCCTTATTTTGAGGTAAAAAGGCTGAAATTCCCGTTATTTTGGGGCAAAAAGGCAGAAATTCCCTTTACTTTGTGGCAAAAAGGCAGAAATTCCCGTTAATTGGGGCAGAAAAGCGAAATTTTCCTTATTTAAGGGCAATAGGGCAGAAATTCCCCTTATTTTGTGGCAAAAAGGCAGAAATTCCCCTTATTTGAAGGTAAAATGCTGAAATTCCCCTTATTTTCGGCAAAAAGGCAGAAATTCCTATTATTTTGAGGCAAAATTGCAGAAATTTCAATTATTTCTGGGCAAAAAGTCAGATATTTGCCTTATTTTGGGGCAAAAAGCAGAAATTCCCTTAATTTTGGGGCCAAAAACAGAAATTCCCCTTATTTTGGGGTAAAATTGCAGAAATTTCAAATATTTCAGGGCAAAAAGGCAGAAATTCCACTTTATTTCGGACAATAACGCAGAAATTCCCCGTATTTTAAAGCTAAATTTCAGAAATTCCCCTTATATTGGTGCAAAAATGGAGAAATTCCCTTTATTTTTGTGCAATAAGGCAGATTTCCCCGTATTTTGAAGCAAAATTGCACATATTTCCCTAATTTTGAAGGAAAATGCAGAAATTCACATTATTTTGGAACAAAAAGACAGAAATTCTCCTTATTTCAGGGCAAAAAGTCAGAAATTCCCCTTATTTTGGGGTAAAATTGCAGAAATTTTCTTTATTTTGGGGCAAAATTGCAGAAATTTCCCTTATTTTGGGGCAAAATTGCAGAAATTTCACTTATTTCAGGGAAAAAGTGCAGAAATTTCTCTTATTTTGGGGCAAAAAGGCAGAAATTTCTTTTATTTTGGTACAAAATTGCAGAAATTTTCTTTATTTTGGGGCAAAAATGAAGAAATTCCCCATATTTTGGGGCAAAAAGGCAGAGATTCGCCTTATTATGAGGTAAAATGCTGAAATTCCCCTTATTTTGGGGCAAAAATACAGAAATTCCCTTTATTTTGTGGCAAAAAGGCAGAAATTTCCCTTATTTTGGGGCAAAATTGCAGAAATTTCACTTATTTCAGGGCAAAATTCAAAAATTCCTTTTATTTTTGGGCAAAAAGACAGAAATTTTGTTTATTTTTGGGTAAAAAGGCAGAAATTTCACTTATTGTGAGGTAAGAAGGCAGAAATTCCTCTTATTTTAGGGCAAAAATGAAGAAATTTCCCTTTTTTTGTGGCAAAAGGTATATATTCTCCTTATTTTCGGGCAAAAAAGCAGAAATATCCCGTTTTTTGAAGCACAATTGCAGAAAATCCCCTAATTGTGGGGCAAAAAGGCAGAAATTCCCTATATGTTGGAGCAAAAAGACAGAAATTCTCCTTATTTTGGGGCAAAACTCAGAAATTCCACTTATTTTGGGGCAAATTCCAGAAATTTCCCTTATTTTGGGGCAAATTTGCAGAAATTTCACTTATTTTGGGGCAAAATTGCAGAAATTTCACTTATTTCAGATAAAAAAAAGGCAGAAATTTTTCTTATTTTGGGGCAAAAAGGCAGAAATTCCTAATATTTTGTGGCAAAAATGCAGAAATTCCCCTTATTTTGAGGTAAAAAGGCTGAAATTCCCCTTATTTGGGGGCAAAAAGGCAGAAATTTCCCTTATTTTGGGGCAAAATTGCAAACATTTCACTAATTTCAGGGTAATAAGTCAGAAATTTTCCTTATTTTGGGGCAAAAAACACAGAAATTCCCTTTGTTTTGGAAGGAAAATACAGAAATTCCACTTCTTTAGAGGCAAAAAGGCAGAAATTCCCCTTATTTTGAAGCAAAAATGAAGAAATTCCCCTAATTGTTGGGCAAAAAGGCAGAAATTCCCTATATGTTGGGGCAAAAAGACAGAAATTCTCCTTATTTTGGGACAAAACTCAGAAATTCCACTTATTTTGGGGCAAAATTGCAGGAATTTACCTTATTTTGAGGCAAAATTGCAGAAATTTCCCTTATTTGGGGCAAAATTGCAGAAATTTCACTTATTTTCAGGTAAAAAGGCTGAAATATCCTTTATTTTGGGGCAAAAAGGAAGAAATTCCCCTTATTTTGGGGCAAAATTGCAGAAATTTTCCTTATTTTGGGGCAAAAAGGCTGAAATTCTTATTTTGAGGTAAAATGCTGAAATTCCCCATATTTTGGGGCAAAAGGCAAAACTTCTTTTTATTTTGGGGCAAAGAGGCACAAATTTCCCTTATTTTCGGGCAAAATTGCAGAAATTTCATTTATTTCAGGGCAAAAAGTCAGAAATTCCTTTTATTTTGGGGCAAAGAGCAGAAATTTCTTTTATTATGGTACAAAATTGAAGAAATTTTTCTTATTTTGAAACAAAAAGGCAGAAAATTCCCCTTATTTTGAGGCAAAAGGCAGAAATTATTCTCAATTTGAGGTAAAATGCAGAAATTCCCTTTATTTTGGGGCTAAAAAACAGAAATTCCCTGTATTTTGAAGCAAAATTGCAGAAATTCTCATAATTTTTGGGCAAAAAGGCAGAAATTCTCCTTATTATGGGGCAAAAAGACAGAAAATCTCCTTTTTCGGGAGCAAACAGTCAGAAATTCCCCTTATTTTGGGTCAAAATTGCAGAAATTTCCTTTACATTGGGGCAAAATTGTAGAAATTTCCCTTATTTTGGGGCAAAATTGCAGAAATTTCACGTATTTCAGGGAAAAAAGGCAGAAATTTTTTTGGGGGGGCAAAAAGGCAGAAATTTTTTTTATTTTGGTACAAAATTGCAGAAATTTTTCTTATTTTGGGGCAAAAAGTCAGAAATTCCCCATATTTTGGGGCAAAAAGGCAGAAATTCCCCTTATTTTGAGGTAATCAGGCTGAAATTCCCCTTATTTTGGGGCAAAAAGGCAGAAATTTCGTTTATTTTGGGGAAAAGGCAGAAATTGCACTTATTTTGAGTCAAAAAGGTGGAAATTCCCCTTATTTTGGGGCAAAAATGAAGAAATTTGCTTTTTTATGGCAAAAAGGTATACATTCCCTTTATTTTCGGGCAAAAAGGCAGAAATTCTTTGTATTTTAGAGAAAAATTGCAGAAATTCGCATAATTTTCGGGCAAAAAGGCAGAAATTCTCCTTATTTTGGGGCAAAAAGACAGAAAATCTCCTTTTCGGGAGCAAACAGTCAGAAATTCCCCTTATTTTGGGGCAAAATTGCAGAAATTTCCCTTATTTTGGGGCAAAATTGCAGAAATTTCAGGTATTTGAGAAAAAAAAGGCAGAAATTTTTTTGGGGGGGCAAAAAGGCAGAAATTTTTTTTATTTTGGTACAAAATTGCAGAAATTTTTCTTATTTTGGGGCAAAAAGTCAGAAATTCCCCATATTTTGGGGCAAAAAGGCAGAAATTCCCCTTATTTTCAGGTAATCAGGCTGAAATTCCCCTTATTTTGGGGCAAAAAGGCAGAAATTTCGTTTATTTTGGGGAAAAGGCAGAAATTGCACTTATTTTGAGTCAAAAAGGTGGAAAATCCCCTTATTTTGTGGCAAAAATGAAGAAATTTGCTTTTTTATGGCAAAAAGGTATACATTCCCTTTATTTTCGGGCAAAAAGGCAGAAATTCTTTGTATTTTGGAGCAAAATTGCAGAAATTCCCCTAATTTTTGGGCAAAAAGGCAGAAATTTTCCTTATTTTGGGGTAAAACTGCAGAAATTTCACTTATTTTGCGGCAAAATGTCAGAAATTCCCCTTATTTTTGGCAAAAAATGCAGAAAATCCCCTTATTTTAGGGCAAAATTGCAGAAATTTCCCTTATTTGGGGACAAAAACAGAAATTCCCCTTATTTTGGGGCAAAATTGCAGAAATTTCCCTTATTATGGGGAAAATTGCAGAAATTTCCCTTATTTTAGGGCAAAATTGCAGAAATTTCACTTATTTCAGAGAAAAAAAGCAAAAATTTTTCTTATTTTGGGGCAAAAAGGCAGAAATTCCCATTATTTTGGGGCAAAAAGGCAGAAATTCACCTTATTTTGGGGTAAAATTGCAGAAATTTCACATATTTTAGGGCAAAACGGCAGAAATTCCCCTTATTTTGGGGCAAAAAGGCAGAAATTTCCCTTATTTTGGGATAAAATTGCAGAAATTTCCCTTATTTGGGGGCAAAAAGGCAGAAAATCCACTTAATTTCGGGTAAAAAGGCAGAAATTTCTCGTATTTTGGAGCAAAATTGCAGAAACTCCCCTAATTTTGGGGCTAAAAGGCAGAATTTCCCTTTATTTTGGGGCAAAAATAGAGAAATTCTTTTTATTTTGGGGCAAAAATCAGAAATTTCCTTTATTTTGGGGCAAAATTTTAGAAATTTCTTTTATATTGTTACAGACTTGCAGAAATTTTTCTTATTTTGTGGCAAAAAGGCAGAAATTCCCCATATTTTGGTGCAAAAAGGCTGAAATTCCCCTTATTTTGAGGTAAAATCCTGAAATTCCCCATATTTTGGGGCAAAAAGGCAGAAATTCCCCTCATTTGGGGGCAAAAAGGCACAAATTTCCCTTATTTTCGGGCATAATTGCAGGAATTTCATTTATTTCAGGGCAAAAAGTCAGAAATTCCTTTTATTTTGGGGCAAAAACAGAAATTTCTTTTATTTTGATACAAAATTGTAGAAATTTTCCTTATTTTGGAACAAAAAGGCAAAAATTACCCATATTTTGGGGAAAAAGGCAGAAATTCCTTTTATTTTGAGGTAAAAAGGCTGAAATTCCCGTTATTTTGGGGCATAAAGGCAGAAATTCCCTTTACTTTGTGGCAAAAGGGCAGAAATTCCCGTTAATTGGGGCAGAAAAGCAGAAATTTTCCTTATTTAAGGGCAATAGGGCAGAAATTCCCCTTATTTTGTGGCAAAAAGGCAGAAATTCCCCTTATTTGAAGGTAAAATGCTGAAATTCCCCTTATTTTCGGCAAAAAGGAAGAAATTCCTATTATTTTGGGGCAAAAGTGCAGAAATTTCTCTTATTTTGGGGCAAAAAGGCAGAAATTTCTTTTATTTTGGTACAAAATTGCAGAAATTTTCTTTATTTTGGGGCAAAATTGCAGAAATTTCCCTTATTTGGGGCAAAATTGCAGAAATTTCACTTATTTCAGGGAAAAAGTGCAGAAATTTCTCTTATTTTGGGGCAAAAAGGCAGAAATTTCTTTTATTTTGGTACAAAATTGCAGAAATTTTTTTTATTTTGGGGCAAAAATGAAGAAATTCCCCATATTTTGGGGCAAAAAGGCAGAGATTTGCCTTATTATGAGGTAAAATGCTGAAATTCCCCTTATTTTGGGGCAAAAATACAGAAATTCCCTTCATTTTGTGGCAAAAAGGCAGAAATTTCCCTTATTTTGGGGCAAAATTGCAGAAATTTCACTTATTTCAGGGCAAAATTCAAAAATTCCTTTTATTTTGGGGCAAAAAGACAGAAATTCCGTTCATTTTTAGGTAAAAAGGCAGAAATTTCACTTATTTTGAGGGAAGAAGGCAGAAATTCCTCTTATTTTGGGGCAAAAATGAAGAAATTTCTCTTTTTTGTGGCAAAAGGTATACATTCCCCTTATTTTCGGGCAAAAAAGCAGAAATTCCCCCTATTTTGGAGCAGAATTGAAGAAAATCCCCTAATTGTGGGGCAAAAAGGCAAAAATTCCCTATATGTTGGGGCAAAAAGACAGAAATTCTCCTTATTTTGGGGCAAAACTCAGAAATTCCACTTATTTTGGGGCAAAATTCCAGAAATTTCCCTTATTTTGGGCAAAATTGCAGAAATTTTACTTATTTTGGGGCACAATTGCAGAAATTTCACTTATTTCAGGTAAAAATGGCAGAAATTTTTCTTATTTTGGGGCAAAAAGGCAGAAATTCCTAATATTTTGTGGCAAAAATGCAGAAATTCCCCTTATTTTGAGGTAAAAAGGCTGAAATTCCCCTTATTTGGGGGCAAAAAGGCAGAAATTTCCCTTATTTTGGGGCAAAAAACACAGAAATTCCCTTTGTTTTGGAAGGAAAATACAGAAATTCCACTTCTTTAGAGGCAAAAAGTCAGAAATTCCCCTTATTTTGAAGCAAAAATGAAGAAATTCCCCTAATTGTTGGGCAAAAAGGCAGAAATTCCCTATATGTTGGGGCAAAAAGACAGAAATTCTCCTTATTTTGGGACAAAACTCAGAAATTCCACTTATTTGGGGCAAAATTGCAGGAATTTACCTTATTTTGAGGCAAAATTGCAGAAATTTCCCTTATTTGGGGCAAAATTGCAGAAATTTAACTTATTTTCAGGTAAAAAGGCTGAAATATCCTTTATTTTGGGGCAAAAAGGAAGAAATTCCCCTTATTTTGGGGCAAAATAGCAGAAATTTTCCTTATTTTGGGGCAAAAATGCTGAAATTCTTATTTTGAGGTAAAATGCTGAAATTCCCCATATTTTGGGGCAAAAGGCAAAACTTCTTATTTTGGGGCAAAGAGGCACAAATTTCCCTTATTTTCGGGCAAAATTGCAGAAATTTCATTTATTTCAGGGCAAAAAGTCAGAAATTCCTTTTATTTTGGGGCAAAGAGCAGAAATTTCTTTTATTATGGTACAAAATTGAAGAAATTTATCTTATTTTGAAACAAAAAGGCAGAAAATTCCCCTTATTTTGAGGCAAAAGGCAGAAATTATTCTCAATTTGAGGTAAAATGCAGAAATTCCCTTTGTTTTGGGGCTAAAAGGCAGAAATTCCCTGTATTTTGAAGCAAAATTGCAGAAATTCTCTTAATTTTCGGGCAAAAAGGCAGAAATTCTCCTTATTTTGGGGCAAAAAGACAGAAAATCTCCTTTTTCGGGAGCAAACAGTCAGAAATTCCCCTTATTTTGGGGCAAAATTGCAGAAATTTCCTTTACATTGGGGCAAAATTGCAGAAATTTCCCTTTTTTTGGGGCAAAATTGCAGAAATTTCAGGTATTTGAGAAAAAAAAGGCAGAAATTTTTTTGGGGGGGGCAAAAAGGCAGAAATTTTTTTTATTTTGGTACAAACTTGCAGAAATTTTTTTTATTTTGGGGCAAAAAGTCAGAAATTCCCCATATTTTGGGGCAAAAATGCAGAAATTCCCCTTATTTTGAGGTAATAAGGCTGAAATTCCCCTTATTTTGGGGCAAAAAGACAGAAATTTCGTTTATTTTGGGGAAAAGGCAGAAATTGCACTTATTTTGAGTCAAAAAGGTGGAAAATCCCCTTATTTTGGGGCAAAAATGAAGAAATTTGCTTTTTTATGGCAAAAAGGTATACATTCCTTTTATTTTCGGGCAAAAAGGCAGAAATTCTTTGTATTTTGGAGCAAAATTGCAGAAATTCCCCTAATTTTTGGGCAAAAAGGCAGAAATTTTCCTTATTTTGGGGTAAAACTGCAGAAATTTCACTTATTTTGCGGCAAAATGTCAGAAATTCCCCTTATTTTTGGCAAAAAATGCAGAAAATCCCCTTATTTTAGGGCAAAATTGCAGAAATTTCCCTTATTTGGGGACAAAAACAGAAATTCCCCTTATTTTGGGGCAAAATTGCAGAAATTTCCCTTATTATGGGGAAAAATTGCAGAAATTTCCCTTATTTTAGGGCAAAATTGCAGAAATTTCACTTATTTCAGAGAAAAAAAGCAAAAATTTTTCTTATTTTGGGGCAAAAAGGCAGAAATTCCCATTATTTTGGGGCAAAAAGGCAGAAATTCACCTTATTTTGGGGTCAAATTGCAGAAATTTCACATATTTCAGGGCAAAACGGCAGAAATTCCCCTTATTTTTGGGCAAAAAGGCAGAAATTTCCCTTATTTTGGGATAAAATTGCAGAAATTTCCCTTATTTGGGGGCAAAAAGGCAGAAAATCCACTTAATTTCGAGTAAAAAGGCAGAAATTTCTCGTATTTTGGAGCAAAATTGCAGAAACTCCCCTAATTTTGGGGCTAAAAGGCAGAATTTCCCTTTATTTTGGGGCAAAAATAGAGAAATTCTTTTTATTTTGGGGCAAAAATCAGAAATTTCCTTTATTTTGGGGCAAAATTTTAGAAATTTCTTTTATATTGTTACAGACTTGCAGAAATTTTTCTTATTTTGTGGCAAAAAGGCAGAAATTCCCCATATTTTGGTGCAAAAAGGCTGAAATTCCCCTTATTTTGAGGTAAAATCCTGAAATTCCCCATATTTTGGGGCAAAAAGGCAGAAATTCCCCTCATTTGGGGGCAAAAAGGCACAAATTTCCCTTATTTTCGGGCATAATTGCAGGAATTTCATTTATTTCAGGGCAAAAAGTCAGAAATTCCTTTTATTTTCGGGCAAAAACAGAAATTTCTTTTATTTTGATACAAAATTGTAGAAATTTTCCTTATTTTGGAACAAAAAAGCAAAAATTACCCATATTTTGGGGAAAAAGGCAGAAATTCCTTATATTTTGAGGTAAAAAGGCTGAAATTCCCGTTATTTTGGGGCATAAAGGCAGAAATTCCCTTTACTTTCTGGCAAAAGGGCAGAAATTCCCGTTAATTGGGGCAGAAAAGCAGAAATTTTCCTTATTTAAGGGCAATAGGGCAGAAATTCCCCTTATTTTGTGGCAAAAAAGCAGAAATTCCCCTTATTTGAAGGTAAAATGCTGAAATTCCCCTTATTTTCGGCAAAAAGGCAGAAATTCCTATTATTTTGGGGCAAAAGTGCAAAATTTCTCTTATTTTGGGGCAAAAAGGCAGAAATTTCGTTTATTTTGGTACAAAATTGCAGAAATTTTCTTTATTTTGGGGCAAAATTGCAGAAATTTCCCTTATTTGGGGCAAAATTGAAGAAATTTCACTTATTTCAGGGAAAAAGTGCAGAAATTTCTCTTATTTTGGGGCAAAAAGGCAGAAATTTCTTTTATTTTGGTACAAAATTGCAGAAATTTTTTTTATTTTGGGGCAAAAATGAAGAAATTCCCCATATTTTGGGGCAAAAAGGCAGAGATTTGCCTTATTATGAGGTAAAATGCTGAATTCCCCTTATTTTGGGGCAAAAATACAGAAATTCCCTTCATTTTGTGGCATAAAGGCAGAAATTTCCCTTATTTTGGGGCAAAATTGTAGAAATTTCAGTTATTTCAGGGCAAAATTCCAAAATTCCTTTTATTTTGGGGAAAAAAGACAGAAATTCCGTTCATTTTTAGGTAAAAAGGCAGAAATTTCACTTATTTTGAGGGAAGAAGGCAGAAATTCCTCTTATTTTGGGGCAAAAATGAAGAAATTTCTCTTTTTTGTGGCAAAAGGTATACATTCCCCTTATTTTCGGGCAAAAAAGCAGAAATTCCCCCTATTTTGGAGCAGAATTGAAGAAAATCCCCTAATTGTGGGGCAAAAAGGCAGAAATTCCCTATATGTTGGGGCAAAAATACAGAAATTCTCCTTATTTTGGGGCAAAACTCAGAAATTCCACTTATTTTGGGAAAAAATTCCAGAAATTTCCCTTATTTTGGGGCAAAATTGCAGGAATTTTACTTATTTTGGGGCACAATTGCAGAAATTTCACTTATTTCAGGTAAAAATGGCAGAAATTTTTCTTATTTTGGGGCAAAAAGGCAGAAATTCCTAATATTTTGTGGCAAAAATGCAGAAATTCCCCTTATTTTGAGGTAAAAAGGCTGAAATTCCCCTTATTTGGGGGCAAAAAGGCAGAAATTTCCCTTATTTTGGGGCAAAATTGCAAACATTTCACTAATTTCAGGGTAATAAGTCAGAAATTTTCCTTATTTTGGGGCAAAAAACACAGAAATTCCCTTTGTTTTGGAAGGAAAATACAGAAATTCCACTTCTTTAGAGGCAAAAAGGCAGAAATTCCCCTTATTTTGAAGCAAAAATGAAGAAATTCCCCTAATTGTTGGGCAAAAAGGCAGAAATTCCCTATATGTTGGGGCAAAAAGACAGAAATTCTCCTTATTTTGGGACAAAACTCAGAAATTCCACTTATTTTGGGGCAAAATTGCAGGAATTTACCTTATTTTGAGGCAAAATTGCAGAAATTTCCCTTATTTGGGGCAAAATTGCAGAAATTTCACTTATTTTCAGGTAAAAAGGCTGAAATATCCTTTATTTTGGGGCAAAAAGGAAGAAATTCCCCTTATTTTGGGGCAAAATTGCAGAAATTTTCCTTATTTTGGGGCAAAAAGGCTGAAATTCTTATTTTGAGGTAAAATGCTGAAATTCCCCATATTTTGGGCAAACGGCAAAACTTCTTCTTATTTTGGGGCAAAGAGGCACAAATTTCTCTTATTTTCGGGCAAAATTGCAGAAATTTCATTTATTTCAGGGCAAAAAGTCAGAAATTCCTTTTATTTTGGGGCAAAGAGCAGAAATTTCTTTTATTATGGTACAAAATTGAAGAAATTTATCTTATTTTGAAACAAAAAGGCAGAAAATTCCCCTTATTTTGAGGCAAAAGGCAGAAATTATTCTCAATTTGAGGTAAAATGCAGAAATTCCCTTTATTTTGGGGCTAAAAGGCAGAAATTCCCTGTATTTTGAAGCAAAATTGCAGAAATTCTCTTAATTTTCGGGCAAAAAGGCAGAAATTCTCCTTATTTTGGGGCAAAAAGACAGAAAATCTCCTTTTTCGGGAGCAAACAGTCAGAAATTCCCCTTATTTTGGGGCAAAATTGCAGAAATTTCCTTTACGTTGGGGCAAAATTGCAGAAATTTCCCTTATTTTGGGGCAAAATTGCAGAAATTTCAGGTATTTGAGAAAAAAAAGGTAGAAATTTTTTTGGGGGGGCTAAAAGGCAGAAATTTTTTTTATTTTGGTACAAAATTGCAGAAATTTTTCTTATTTTGGGGCAAAAAGTCTGAAATTCCCCATATTTTGGGGCAAAAAGGCAGAAATTCCCCTTATTTTGAGGTAATAAGGCTGAAATTCCCCTTATTTTGGGGCAAAAAGGCAGAAATTTCGTTTATTTTGGGGAAAAGGCAGAAATTGCACTTATTTTGAGTCAAAAAGGTGGAAAATCCCCTTATTTTGGGGCAAAAATGAAGAAATTTGCTTTTTTATGGCAAAAAGGTATACATTCCCTTTATTTTCGGGCAAAAAGGCAGAAATTCTTTGTATTTTGGAGCAAAATTGCAGAAATTCCCCTAATTTTTGGGCAAAAAGGCAGAAATTTTCCTTATTTTGAGGTAAAACTGCAGAAATTTCACTTATTTTGCAGCAAAATGTCAGAAATTCCCCTTATTTTTGGTAAAAATTGCAGAAAATCCCCTTATTTTAGGGCAAAATTGCAGAAATTTCCCTTATTTGGGGACAAAAACAGAAATTCCCCTTATTTTGGCGCAAAATTGCAGAAATTAACCTTATTATGGGGAAAAATTGCAGAAATTTCCCTTATTTTAGGGCAAAATTGCAGAAATTTCACTTATTTCAGAGAAAAAAAGAAAAATTTTTCTTATTTTGGGGCAAAAAGGCAGAAATTCCCATTATTTTGTGGCAAAAAGGCAGAAATTCCCCTTATTTGAAGGTAAAATGCTGAAATTCCCCTTATTTTCGGCAAAAAGGCAGAAATTCCTATTATTTTGAGGCAAAATTGCAGAAATTTCAATTATTTCTGGGCAAAAAGTCAGATATTTGCCTTATTTTGGGGCAAAAATCAGAAATTCCCTTAATTTTGGGGCCAAAAACAGAAATTCCCCTTATTTTGGGGTAAAATTGCAGAAATTTCAAATATTTCAGGGCAAAAAGGCAGAAATTCCACTTTATTTCGGACAATAACGCAGAAATTCCCCGTATTTTAAAGCTAAATTTCAGAAATTCCCCTTATATTGGTGCAAAAATGGAGAAATTCCCTTTATTTTTGTGCAATAAGGCAGATTTCCCCGTATTTTGAAGCAAAATTGCACATATTTCCCTAATTTTGAAGGAAAATGCAGAAATTCACATTATTTTGGAACAAAAAGACAGAAATTCTCCTTATTTCAGGGCAAAAAGTCAGAAATTCCCCTTATTTTGGGGTAAAAATGCAGAAATTTTCTTTATTTTGGGGCAAAATTGCAGAAATTTCCCTTATTTTGGGGCAAAATTGCAGAAATTTCACTTATTTCAGGGAAAAAGTGCAGAAATTTCTCTTATTTTGGGGCAAAAAGGCAGAAATTTCTTTTATTTTGGTACAAAATTGCAGAAATTTTCTTTATTTTGGGGCAAAAATCAAGAAATTCCCCATATTTTGGGGCAAAAAGGCAGAGATTCGCCTTATTATGAGGTAAAATGCTGAAATTCCCCTTATTTTGGGGCAAAAATACAGAAATTCCCTTTATTTTGTGGCAAAAAGGCAGAAATTTCCCTTATTTTGGGGCAAAATTGCAGAAATTTCACTTATTTCAGGGCAAAATTCAAAAATTCCTTTTATTTTTGGGCAAAAAGACAGAAATTTTGTTTATTTTTGGGTAAAAAGGCAGAAATTTCACTTATTGTGAGGTAAGAAGGCAGAAATTCCTCTTATTTTGGGGCAAAAATGAAGAAATTTCCCTTTTTTGTGGCAAAAGGTATATATTCTCCTTATTTTCGGGCAAAAAAGCAGAAATATCACGTTTTTTGGAGCACAATTGCAGAAAATCCCCTAATTGTGGGGCAAAAAGGCAGAAATTCCCGATATGTTGGGGCAAAAAGACAGAAATTCTCCTTATTTTGGGGCAAAACTCAGAAATTCCACTTATTTTGGGGCAAAATTCCAGAAATTTCCCTTATTTTGGGGCAAATTTGCAGAAATTTCACTTATTTTGGGTCAAAATTGCAGAAATTTCACTTATTTCAGATAAAAAAAAGGCAGAAATTTTTCTTATTTTGTGGCAAAAATGCAGAAATTCCCCTTATTTTGAGGTAAAAAGGCTGAAATTCCCCTTATTTGGGGGCAAAAAGGCAGAAATTTCCCTTATTTTGGGGCAAAATTGCAGAAATTTCACTTATTTCAGGGCAAAATTCAAAAATTCCTTTTATTTTGGGGCTAAAAGACAGAAATTCCGTTTATTTTTGGGTAAAAAGGCAGAAATTTCACTTATTTTGAGGTAAGAAGGCAGAAATTCCTCTTATTTTGGGGCAAAAATGAAGAAATTTCTCTTTTTGTGGCAAAAGGTATATATTCCCCTTATTTTCGGGCAAAAAAGCAGAAATATCCCATTTTTTGGAGCACAATTGCAGAAAATCCCCTAATTGTGGGGCAAAAAGGCAGAAATTCCCTATATGTTGGGGCAAAAAGACAGAAATTCTCCTTATTTTGGGGCAAAACTCAGAAATTCCACTTATTTTGGGGCAAAATTCTAGAAATTTCCCTTATTTTGGGGCAAAATTGCAGAAATTTTACTTATTTTGGGGCACAATTGCAGAAATTTCACTTATTTCAGGTAAAAATGGCAGAAATTTTTCTTATTTTGGGGCAAAAATGCAGAAATTCCTAATATTTTGTGGCAAAAATGCAGAAATTCCCCTTATTTTGAGGTAAAAAAGCTGAAATTCCCCTTATTTGGGGGCAAAAAGGCAGAAATTTCCCTTATTTTGGGGCAAAATTGCAAACCTTTCACTTATTTCAGGGTAATAAGTCAGAAATTTTCCTTATTTTGGGGCAAAAAACACAGAAATTCCCTTTGTTTTGAAAGGAAAATACAGAAATTCCACTTCTTTAGAGGCAAAAAGGCAGAAATTCCCCTTATTTTGAAGCAAAAATGAAGAAATTCCCCTAATTGTTGGGCAAAAAGGCAGAAATTCCCTATATGTTGGGGCAAAAAGACAGAAATTCTCCTTATTTTGGGACAAAACTCAGATATTCCACTTATTTTGGGGCAAAATTGCAGGAATTTACCTTATTTTGAGGCAAAATTGCAGAAATTTCCCTTATTTGGGGCAAAATTGCAGAAATTTCACTTATTTTCAGGTAAAAAGGCTGAAATATCCTTTATTTTGGGGCAAAAAGGAAGAAATTCCCCTTATTTTGGGGCAAAATTGCAGAAATTTTCCTTATTTTGGGGCAAAAAGGCTGAAATTCTTATTTTGAGGTAAAATGCTGAAATTCCCCATATTTTGGGGCAAAAGGCAAAACTTCTTCTTATTTTGGGGCAAAGAGGCACAAATTTCTCTTATTTTCGGGCAAAATTGCAGAAATTTCATTTATTTCAGGGCAAAAAGTCAGAAATTCCTTTTATTTTGGGGCAAAGAGCAGAAATTTCTTTTATTATGGTACAAAATTGAAGAAATTTATCTTATTTTGAAACAAAAAGGCAGAAAAATCCCCTTATTTTGAGGCAAAAGGCAGAAATTATTCTCAATTTGAGGTAAAATGCAGAAATTCCCTTTATTTTGGGGCTAAAAGGCAGAAATTCCCTGTATTTTGAAGCAAAATTGCAGAAATTCTCTTAATTTTCGGGCAAAAAGGCAGAAATTCTCCTTATTTTGGGGCAAAAAGACAGAAAATCTCCTTTTTCGGGAGCAAACAGTCAGAAATTCCCCTTATTTTGGGGCAAAATTGCAGAAATTTCCTTTACATTGGGGCAAAATTGCAGAAATTTCCCTTATTTTGGGGCAAAATTGCAGAAATTTCAGGTATTTGAGAAAAAAAAGGCAGAAATTTTTTTGGGGGGGCAAAAAGGCAGAAATTTTTTTTATTTTGGTATAAAATTGCAGAAATTTTTCTTATTTTGGGGCAAAAAGTCAGAAATTCCCCATATTTTGGGGCAAAAATGCAGAAATTCTCCTTATTTTGAGGTAATAAGGCTGAAATTCCCCTTATTTTGGGGCAAAAAGGCAGAAATTTCGTTTATTTTGGGGAAAAGGCAGAAATTGCACTTATTTTGAGTCAAAAAGGTGGAAAATCCCCTTATTTTGGGGCAAAAATAAAGAAATTTGCTTTTTAATGGCAAAAAGGTATACATTCCCTTTATTTTCGGGCAAAAAGGAAGAAATTCTTTGTATTTTGGAGCAAAATTGCAGAAATTCCCCTAATTTTTTGGCAAAAAGGCAGAAATTTTCCTTATTTTGGGGTAAAACTGCAGAAATTTCACTTATTTTGCGGCAAAATGTCAGAAATTCCCCTTATTTTTGGCAAAAAATGCAGAAAATCCCCTTATTTTAGGGCAAAATTGCAGAAATTTCCCTTATTTGGGGACAAAAACAGAAATTCCCCTTATTTTGGGGCAAAATTGCAGAAATTTCCCTTATTATGGGGAAAAATTGCAGAAATTTCCCTTATTTTAGGGCAAAATTGCAGAAATTTCACTTATTTCAGAGAAAAAAAGCAAAAATTTTTCTTATTTTGGGGCAAAAAGGCAGAAATTCCCATTATTTTGGGGCAAAAAGGCAGAAATTCACCTTATTTTGGGGTAAAATTGCAGAAATTTCACATATTTCAGGGCAAAATGGCAGAAATTCCCCTTATTTTGGGGCAAAAAGGCAGAAATTTCCCTTATTTTGGGATAAAATTGCAGAAATTTCCCTTATTTGGGGGCAAAAAGGCAGAAAATCCACTTAATTTCGGGTAAAAAGGCAGAAATTTCTCGTATTTTGGAGCAAAATTGCAGAAACTCCCCTAATTTTGGGGCTAAAAGGCAGAATTTCCCTTTATTTTGGGGCAAAAATAGAGAAATTCTTTTTATTTTGGGGCAAAAATCAGAAATTTCCTTTATTTTGGGGCAAAATTTTAGAAATTTCTTTTATATTGTTACAGACTTGCAGAAATTTTTCTTATTTTGTGGCAAAAAGGCAGAAATTCCCCATATTTTGGTGCAAAAAGGCTGAAATTCCCCTTATTTTGAGGTAAAATCCTGAAATTCCCCATATTTTGGGGCAAAAAGGCAGAAATTCCCCTCATTTGGGGGCAAAAAGGCACAAATTTCCCTTATTTTCGGGCATAATTGCAGGAATTTCATTTATTTCAGGGCAAAAAGTCAGAAATTCCTTTTATTTTCGGGCAAAAACAGAAATTTCTTTTATTTTGATACAAAATTGTAGAACTTTTCCTTATTTTGGAACAAAAAGGCAAAAATTACCCATATTTTGGGGAAAAAGGCAGAAATTCCTTTTATTTTGAGGTAAAAAGGCTGAAATTCCCGTTATTTTGGGGCATAAAGGCAGAAATTCCCTTTACTTTCTGGCAAAAGGGCAGAAATTCCCGTTAATTGGGGCAGAAAAGCAGAAATTTTCCTTATTTAAGGGCAATAGGGCAGAAATTCCCCTTATTTTGTGGCAAAAAGGCAGAAATTCCCCTTATTTGAAGGTAAAATGCTGAAATTCCCCTTATTTTCGGCAAAAAGGCAGAAATTCCTATTATTTTGGGGCAAAAGTGCAGAAATTTCTCTTATTTTGGGGCAAAAAGGCAGAAATTTCTTTTATTTTGGTACAAAATTGCAGAAATTTTCTTTATTTTGGGGCAAAATTGCAGAAATTTCCCTTATTTTGGGGCAAAATTGCAGAAATTTCACTTATTTCAGGGAAAAAGTGCAGAAATTTCTCTTATTTTGGGGCAAAAAGGCAGAAATTTCTTTTATTTTGGTACAAAATTGCAGAAATTTTTTTTATTTTGGGGCAAAAATGAAGAAATTCCCCATATTTTGGGGCAAAAAGGCAGAGATTTGCCTTATTATGAGGTAAAATGCTGAAATTCCCCTTATTTTGGGGCAAAAATACAGAAATTCCCTTTATTTTGTGGCAAAAAGGCAGAAATTTCCCTTATTTTGGGGCAAAATTGCAGAAATTTCACTTATTTCAGGGCAAAATTCAAAAATTCCTTTTATTTTTGGGCAAAAAGACAGAAATTTTGTTTATTTTTGGGTAAAAAGGCAGAAATTTCACTTATTGTGAGGTAAGAAGGCAGAAATTCCTCTTATTTTGGGGCAAAAATGAAGAAATTTCCCTTTTTTTGTGGCAAAAGGTATATATTCTCCTTATTTTCGGGCAAAAAAGCAGAAATATCACGTTTTTTGGAGCACAATTGCAGAAAATCCCCTAATTGTGGGGCAAAAAGGCAGAAATTCCCGATATGTTGGGGCAAAAAGACAGAAATTCTCCTTATTTTGGGGCAAAACTCAGAAATTCCACTTATTTTGGGGCAAAATTCCAGAAATTTCCCTTATTTTGGGGCAAATTTGCAGAAATTTCACTTATTTTGGGTCAAAATTGCAGAAATTTCACTTATTTCAGATAAAAAAAAGGCAGAAATTTTTCTTATTTTGTGGCAAAAATGCAGAAATTCCCCTTATTTTGAGGTAAAAAGGCTGAAATTCCCCTTATTTGGGGGCAAAAAGGCAGAAATTTCCCTTATTTTGGGGCAAAATTGCAGAAATTTCACTTATTTCAGGGCAAAATTCAAAAATTCCTTTTATTTTGGGGCTAAAAGACAGAAATTCCGTTTATTTTTGGGTAAAAAGGCAGAAATTTCACTTATTTTGAGGTAAGAAGGCAGAAATTCCTCTTATTTTGGGGCAAAAATGAAGAAATTTCTCTTTTTGTGGCAAAAGGTATATATTCCCCTTATTTTCGGGCAAAAAAGCAGAAATATCCCATTTTTTGGAGCACAATTGCAGAAAATCCCCTAATTGTGGGGCAAAAAGGCAGAAATTCCCTATATGTTGGGGCAAAAAGACAGAAATTCTCCTTATTTTGGGGCAAAACTCAGAAATTCCACTTATTTTGGGGCAAAATTCTAGAAATTTCCCTTATTTTGGGGCAAAATTGCAGAAATTTTACTTATTTTGGGGCACAATTGCAGAAATTTCACTTATTTCAGGTAAAAATGGCAGAAATTTTTCTTATTTTGGGGCAAAAAGGCAGAAATTTCTAATATTTTGTGGCAAAAATGCAGAAATTCCCCTTATTTTGAGGTAAAAAAGCTGAAATTCCCCTTATTTGGGGGCAAAAAGGCAGAAATTTCCCTTATTTTGGGGCAAAATTGCAAACATTTCACTTATTTCAGGGTAATAAGTCAGAAATTTTCCTTATTTTGGGGCAAAAAACACAGAAATTCCCTTTGTTTTGAAAGGAAAATACAGAAATTCCACTTCTTTAGAGGCAAAAAGGCAGAAATTCCCCTTATTTTGAAGCAAAAATGAAGAAATTCCCCTAATTGTTGGGCAAAAAGGCAGAAATTCCCTATATGTTGGGGCAAAAAGACAGAAATTCTCCTTATTTTGGGACAAAACTCAGATATTCCACTTATTTTGGGACAAAATTGCAGGAATTTACCTTATTTTGAGGCAAAATTGCAGAAATTTCCCTTATTTGGGGCAAAATTGCAGAAATTTCACTTATTTTCAGGTAAAAAGGCTGAAATATCCTTTATTTTGGGGCAAAAAGGAAGAAATTCCCCTTATTTTGGGGCAAAATTGCAGAAATTTTCCTTATTTTGGGGCAAAAAGGCTGAAATTCTTATTTTGAGGTAAAATGCTGAAATTCCCCATATTTTGGGGCAAAAGGCAAAACTTCTTCTTATTTTGGGGCAAAGAGGCACAAATTTCTCTTATTTTCGGGCAAAATTGCAGAAATTTCATTTATTTCAGGGCAAAAAGTCAGAAATTCCTTTTATTTTGGGGCAAAGAGCAGAAATTTCTTTTATTATGGTACAAAATTGAAGAAATTTATCTTATTTTGAAACAAAAAGGCAGAAAATTCCCCTTATTTTGAGGCAAAAGGCAGAAATTATTCTCAATTTGAGGTAAAATGCAGAAATTCCCTTTATTTTGGGGCTAAAAGGCAGAAATTCCCTGTATTTTGAAGCAAAATTGCAGAAATTCTCTTAATTTTCGGGCAAAAAGGCAGAAATTCTCCTTATTTTGGGGCAAAAAGACAGAAAATCTCCTTTTTCGGGAGCAAACAGTCAGAAATTCCCCTTATTTTGGGGCAAAATTGCAGAAATTTCCTTTACATTGGGGCAAAATTGCAGAAATTTCCCTTATTTTGGGGCAAAATTGCAGAAATTTCAGGTATTTGAGAAAAAAAAGGCAGAAATTTTTTTGGGGGGGCAAAAAGGCAGAAATTTTTTTTATTTTGGTATAAAATTGCAGAAATTTTTCTTATTTTGGGGCAAAAAGTCAGAAATTCCCCATATTTTGGGGCAAAAATGCAGAAATTCTCCTTATTTTGAGGTAATAAGGCTGAAATTCCCCTTATTTTGGGGCAAAAAAACAGAAATTTCGTTTATTTTGGGGAAAAGGCAGAAATTGCACTTATTTTGAGTCAAAAAGGTGGAAAATCCCCTTATTTTGGGGCAAAAATAAAGAAATTTGCTTTTTAATGGCAAAAAGGTATACATTCCCTTTATTTTCGGGCAAAAAGGAAGAAATTCTTTGTATTTTGGAGCAAAATTGCAGAAATTCCCCTAATTTTTTGGCAAAAAGGCAGAAATTTTCCATATTTTGGGGTAAAACTGCAGAAATTTCACTTATTTTGCGGCAAAATGTCAGAAATTCCCCTTATTTTTGGCAAAAAATGCAGAAAATCCCCTTATTTTAGGGCAAAATTGCAGAAATTTCCCTTATTTGGGGACAAAAACAGAAATTCCCCTTATTTTGGGGCAAAATTGCAGAAATTTCCCTTATTATGGGGAAAAATTGCAGAAATTTCCCTTATTTTAGGGCAAAATTGCAGAAATTTCACTTATTTCAGAGAAAAAAAGCAAAAATTTTTCTTATTTTGGGGCAAAAAGGCAGAAATTCCCATTATTTTGGGGCAAAAAGGCAGAAATTCACCTTATTTTGGGGTAAAATTGCAGAAATTTCACATATTTCAGGGCAAAACGGCAGAAATTCCCCTTATTTTGGGGCAAAAAGGCAGAAATTTCCCTTATTTTGGGATAAAATTGCAGAAATTTCCCTTATTTGGGGGCAAAAAGGCAGAAAATCCACTTAATTTCGGGTAAAAAGGCAGAAATTTCTCGTATTTTGGAGCAAAATTGCAGAAACTCCCCTAATTTTGGGGCTAAAAGGAAGAATTTCCCTTTATTTTGGGGCAAAAATAGAGAAATTCTTTTTAATTTGGGGCAAAAATCAGAAATTTCCTTTATTTTGGGGCAAAATTTTAGAAATTTCTTTTATATTGTTACAGACTTGCAGAAATTTTTCTTATTTTGTGGCAAAAAGGCAGAAATTCCCCATATTTTGGTGCAAAAAGGCTGAAATTCCCCTTATTTTGAGGTAAAATCCTGAAATTCCCCATATTTTGGGGCAAAAAGGCAGAAATTCCCCTCATTTGGGGGCAAAAAGGCACAAATTTCCCTTATTTTCGGGCATAATTGCAGGAATTTCATTTATTTCAGGGCAAAAAGTCAGAAATTCCTTTTATTTTCGGGCAAAAACAGAAATTTCTTTTATTTTGATACAAAATTGTAGAACTTTTCCTTATTTTGGAACAAAAAGGCAAAAATTACCCATATTTTGGGGAAAAAGGCAGAAATTCCTTTTATTTTGAGGTAAAAAGGCTGAAATTCCCGTTATTTTGGGGCATAAAGGCAGAAATTCCCTTTACTTTCTGGCAAAAGGGCAGAAATTCCCGTTAATTGGGGCAGAAAAGCAGAAATTTTCCTTATTTAAGGGCAATAGGGCAGAAATTCCCCTTATTTTGTGGCAAAAAGGCAGAAATTCCCCTTATTTGAAGGTAAAATGCTGAAATTCCCCTTATTTTCGGCAAAAAGGCAGAAATTCCTATTATTTTGGGGCAAAAGTGCAGAAATTTCTCTTATTTTGGGGCAAAAAGGCAGAAATTTCTTTTATTTTGGTACAAAATTGCAGAAATTTTCTTTATTTTGGGGCAAAATTGCAGAAATTTCCCTTATTTTGGGGCAAAATTGCAGAAATTTCACTTATTTCAGGGAAAAAGTGCAGAAATTTCTCTTATTTTGGGGCAAAAAGGCAGAAATTTCTTTTATTTTGGTACAAAATGGCAGAAATTTTTTTTATTTTGGGGCAAAAATGAAGAAATTCCCCATATTTTGGGGCAAAAAGGCAGAGATTTGCCTTATTATGAGGTAAAATGCTGAAATTCCCCTTATTTTGGGGCAAAAATACAGAAATTCCCTTCATTTTGTGGCAAAAAGGCAGAAATTTCCCTTATTTTGGGGCAAAATTGCAGAAATTTCACTTATTTCAGGGCAAAATTCAAAAATTCCTTTTATTTTGGGGCAAAAAGACAGAAATTCCGTTCATTTTTAGGTAGAAAGGCAGAAATTTCACTTATTTTGAGGGAAGAAGGCAGAAATTCCTCTTATTTTGGGGCAAAAATGAAGAAATTTCTTTTTTGTGGCAAAAGGTATACATTCTCCTTATTTTCAGGCAAAAAAGCAGAAATTCCCCCTATTTTGGAGCAGAATTGAAGAAAATCCCCTAATTGTGGGGCAAAAAGGCAGAAATTCCCTATATGTTGGGGCAAAAAGACAGAAATTCTCCTTACTTTGGGGCAAAACTCAGAAATTCCACTTATTTTGGGGCAAAATTCCAGAAATTTCCTTTATTTTGGGGTAAAATTGCAGAAATTTTACTTATTTTGGGGCACAATTGCAGAAATTTCACTTATTTCAGGTAAAAATGGCAGAAATTTTTCTTATTTTGGGGCAAAAAGGCAGAAATTCCCCTCATTTGGGGGCAAAAAGGCACAAATTTCCCTTATTTTCGGGCATAATTGCAGGAATTTCATTTATTTCAGGGCAAAAAGTCAGAAATTCCTTTTATTTTCGGGCAAAAACAGAAATTTCTTTTATTTTGATACAAAATTGTAGAACTTTTCCTTATTTTGGAACAAAAAGGCAAAAATTACCCATATTTTGGGGAAAAAGGCAGAAATTCCTTTTATTTTGAGGTAAAAAGGCTGAAATTCCCGTTATTTTGGGGCATAAAGGCAGAAATTCCCTTTACTTTCTGGCAAAAGGGCAGAAATTCCCGTTAATTGGGGCAGAAAAGCAGAAATTTTCCTTATTTAAGGGCAATAGGGCAGAAATTCCCCTTATTTTGTGGCAAAAAGGCAGAAATTCCCCTTATTTGAAGGTAAAATGCTGAAATTCCCCTTATTTTCGGCAAAAAGGCAGAAATTCCTATTATTTTGGGGCAAAAGTGCAGAAATTTCTCTTATTTTGGGGCAAAAAGGCAGAAATTTCTTTTATTTTGGTACAAAATTGCAGAAATTTTCTTTATTTTGGGGCAAAATTGCAGAAATTTCCCTTATTTTGGGGCAAAATTGCAGAAATTTCACTTATTTCAGGGAAAAAGTGCAGAAATTTCTCTTATTTTGGGGCAAAAAGGCAGAAATTTCTTTTATTTTGGTACAAAATTGCAGAAATTTTTTTTATTTTGGGGCAAAAATGAAGAAATTCCCCATATTTTGGGGCAAAAAGGCAGAGATTTGCCTTATTATGAGGTAAAATGCTGAAATTCCCCTTATTTTGGGGCAAAAATACAGAAATTCCCTTCATTTTGTGGCAAAAAGGCAGAAATTTCCCTTATTTTGGGGCAAAATTGCAGAAATTTCACTTATTTCAGGGCAAAATTCAAAAATTCCTTTTATTTTGGGGCAAAAAGACAGAAATTCCGTTCATTTTTAGGTAGAAAGGCAGAAATTTCACTTATTTTGAGGGAAGAAGGCAGAAATTCCTCTTATTTTGGGGCAAAAATGAAGAAATTTCTTTTTTGTGGCAAAAGGTATACATTCTCCTTATTTTCAGGCAAAAAAGCAGAAATTCCCCCTATTTTGGAGCAGAATTGAAGAAAATCCCCTAATTGTGGGGCAAAAAGGCAGAAATTCCCTATATGTTGGGGCAAAAAGACAGAAATTCTCCTTACTTTGGGGCAAAACTCAGAAATTCCACTTATTTTGGGGCAAAATTCCAGAAATTTCCTTTATTTTGGGGTAAAATTGCAGAAATTTTACTTATTTTGGGGCACAATTGCAGAAATTTCACTTATTTCAGGTAAAAATGGCAGAAATTTTTCTTATTTTGGGGCAAAAAGGCAGAAATTCCCCTCATTTGGGGGCAAAAAGGCACAAATTTCCCTTATTTTCGGGCATAATTGCAGGAATTTCATTTATTTCAGGGCAAAAAGTCAGAAATTCCTTTTATTTTCGGGCAAAAACAGAAATTTCTTTTATTTTGATACAAAATTGTAGAACTTTTCCTTATTTTGGAACAAAAAGGCAAAAATTACCCATATTTTGGGGAAAAGGCAGAAATTCCTTTTATTTTGAGGTAAAAAGGCTGAAATTCCCGTTATTTTGGGGCATAAAGGCAGAAATTCCCTTTACTTTCTGGCAAAAGGGCAGAAATTCCCGTTAATTGGGGCAGAAAAGCAGAAATTTTCCTTATTTAAGGGCTATAGGGCAGAAATTCCCCTTATTTTGTGGCAAAAAGGCAGAAATTCCCCTTATTTGAAGGTAAAATGCTGAAATTCCCCTTATTTTCGGCAAAAAGGCAGAAATTCCTATTATTTTGGGGCAAAAGTGCAGAAATTTCTCTTATTTTGGGGCAAAAAGGCAGAAATTTCTTTTATTTTGGTACAAATTGCAGAAATTTTCTTTATTTTGGGGCAAAATTGCAGAAATTTCCCTTATTTTGGGGCAAAATTGCAGAAATTTCACTTATTTCAGGGAAAAAGTGCAGAAATTTCTCTTATTTTGGGAAAAAGGCAGAAATTTCTTTTATTTTGGTACAAAATTGCAGAAACTTTTTTTATTTTGGGGCAAAAATGAAGAAATTCCCCATATTTTGGGGCAAAAAGGCAGAGATTTGCCTTATTATGAGGTAAAATGCTGAAATTCCCCTTATTTTGGGGCAAAAATACAGAAATTCCCTTCATTTTGTGGCAAAAAGGCAGAAATTTCCCTTATTTTGGGGCAAAATTGCAGAAATTTCACTTATTTCAGGGCAAAATTCAAAATTCCTTTTATTTTGGGGCAAAAAGACAGAAATTCCGTTCATTTTTAGGTAAAAAGGCAGAAATTTCACTTATTTTGAGGGAAGAAGGCAGAAATTCCTCTTATTTTGGGGCAAAAATGAAGAAATTTCTCTTTTTTGTGGCAAAAGGTATACATTCTCCTTATTTTCAGGCAAAAAAGCAGAAATTCCCCCTATTTTGGAGCAGAATTGAAGAAAATCCCCTAATTGTGGGGCAAAAAGGCAGAAATTCCCTATATGTTGGGGCAAAAAGACAGAAATTCTCCTTATTTTGGGGCAAACCTCAGAAATTCCACTTATTTTGGGGCAAAATTCCAGAAATTTCCTTTATTTTGGGGTAAAATTGCAGAAATTTTACTTATTTTGGGGAACAATTGGAGAAATTTCACTTATTTCAGGTAAAAATGGCAGAAATTTTTCTTATTTTGGGTCAAAAAGGCAGAAATTCCTAATATTTTGTGGCAAAATGCAGAAATTCCCCTTATTTTGAGGTAAAAAGGCTGAAATTCCCCTTATTTGGGGGCAAAAAGGCAGAAATTTCCCTTATTTTGGGGCAAAATTGCAAACATTTCACTTATTTCAGGGTAATAAGTCAGAAATTTTCCTTATTTTGGGGCAAAAAACACAGAAATTCCCTTTGTTTTGAAAGGAAAATACAGAAATTCCACTTCTTTAGAGGCAAAAAGGCAGAAATTCCCCTTATTTTGAAGCAAAAATGAAGAAATTCCCCTAATTGTTGGGCAAAAAGGCAGAAATTCCCTATATGTTGGGGCAAAAAGACAGAAATTCTCCTTATTTTGGGACAAAACTCAGAAATTCCACTTATTTTGGGGCAAAATTGCAGGAATTTACCTTATTTTGAGGCAAAATTGCAGAAATTTCCCTTATTTGGGGCAAAATTGCAGAAATTTCACTTATTTTCAGGTAAAAAGGCTGAAATATCCTTTATTTTGGGGCAAAAAGGAAGAAATTCCCCTTATTTTGGGGCAAAATTGCAGAAATTTTCCTTATTTTGGGGCAAAAAGGCTGAAATTCTTATTTTGAGGTAAAATGCTGAAATTCCCCATATTTTGGGGCAAAAGGCAAAACTTCTTCTTATTTTGGGGCAAAGAGGCACAAATTTCTCTTATTTTCGGGCAAAATTGCAGAAATTTCATTTATTTCAGGGCAAAAAGTCAGAAATTCCTTTTATTTTGGGGCAAAGAGCAGAAATTTCTTTTATTATGGTACAAAATTGAAGAAATTTATCTTATTTTGAAACAAAAAGGCAGAAAATTCCCCTTATTTTGAGGCAAAAGGCAGAAATTATTCTCAATTTGAGGTAAAATGCAGAAATTCCCTTTGTTTTGGGGCTAAAAGGCAGAAATTCCCTGTATTTTGAAGCAAAATTGCAGAAATTCTCTTAATTTTCGGGCAAAAAGGCAGAAATTCTCCTTATTTTGGGGCAAAAAGACAGAAAATCTCCTTTTTCGGGAGCAAACAGTCAGAAATTCCCCTTATTTTGGGGCCTAATTGCAGAAATTTCCTTTACATTGGGGCAAAATTGCAGAAATTTCCCTTATTTTGGGGCAAAATTGCAGAAATTTCAGGTATTTGAGAAAAAAAAGGCAGAAATTTTTTTGGGGAGGCAAAAAGGCAGAAATTTTTTTTATTTTGGTACAAAATTGCAGAAATTTTTTTTATTTTGTGGCAAAAAGTCAGAAATTCCCCATATTTTGGGGCAAAAATGCAGAAATTCCCCTTATTTTAAGGTAATAAGGCTGAAATTCCCCTTATTTTGGGGCAAAAAGGCAGAAATTTCGTTTATTTTGGGGAAAAGGCAGAAATTGCTCTTATTTTGAGTCAAAAAGGTGGAAAATCCCCTTATTTTGGGGCAAAAATGAAGAAATTTGCTTTTTTATGGCAAAAAGGTATACATTCCCTTTATTTTCAGGCAAAAAGGCAGAAATTCTTTGTATTTTGGAGCAAAATTGCAGAAATTCCCCTAATTTTTGGGCAAAAAGGCAGAAATTTTCCTTATTTTGGGTAAAACTCCAGAAATTTCACTTATTTTGCGGCAAAATGTCAGAAATTCCCCTTATTTTTGGCAAAAAATGCAGAAAATCCCCTTATTTTAGGGCAAAATTGCAGAAATTTCCCTTATTTGGGGACAAAAACAGAAATTCCCCTTATTTTGGGGCAAAATTGCAGAAATTTCCCTTATTATGGGGAAAAATTGCAGAAATTTCCCTTATTTTAGGGCAAAATTGCAGAAATTTCACTTATTTCAGAGAAAAAAAGCAAAAATTTTTCTTATTTTGGGGCAAAAAGGCAGAAATTCCCATTATTTTGGGGCAAAAAGGCAGAAATTCACCTTATTTTGGGGTAAAATTGCAGAAATTTTACATATTTCAGGGCAAAACGGCAGAAATTCCCCTTATTTTGGGGCAAAAAGGCAGAAATTTCCCTTATTTTGGGATAAAATTGCAGAAATTTCCCTTATTTGGGGGCAAAAAGGCAGAAAATCCACTTAATTTCGGGTAAAAAGGCAGAAATTTCTCGTATTTTGGAGCAAAATTGCAGAAACTCTTCTAATTTTGGGGCTAAAAGGCAGAATTTCCCTTTATTTTGGGGCAAAAATAGAGAAATTCTTTTTATTTTGGGGCAAAAATCAGAAATTTCCTTTATTTTGGGGCAAAATTTTAGAAATTTCTTTTATATTGTTACAGACTTGCAGAAATTTTTCTTATTTTGTGGCAAAAAGGCAGAAATTCCCCATATTTTGGTGCAAAAAGGCTGAAATTCCCCTTATTTTGAGGTAAAATCCTGAAATTCCCCATATTTTGGGGCAAAAAGGCAGAAATTCCCCTCATTTGGGGGCAAAAAGGCACAAATTTCCCTTATTTTCGGGCATAATTGCAGGAATTTCATTTATTTCAGGGCAAAAAGTCAGAAATTCCTTTTATTTTCGGGCAAAAACAGAAATTTCTTTTATTTTGATACAAAATTGTAGAAATTTTCCTTATTTTGGAACAAAAAGGCAAAAATTACCCATATTTTGGGGAAAAAGGCAGAAATTCCTTTTATTTTGAGGTAAAAAGGCTGAAATTCCCGTTATTTTGGGGCATAAAGGCAGAAATTCCCTTTACTTTCTGGCAAAAGGGCAGAAATTCCCGTTAATTGGGGCAGAAAAGCAGAAATTTTCCTTATTTAAGGGCAATAGGGCAGAAATTCCCCTTATTTGAAGGTAAAATGCTGAAATTCCCCTTATTTTCGGCAAAAAGGCAGAAATTCCTATTATTTTGGGGCAAAAGTGCAGAAATTTCTCTTATTTTGGGGCAAAAAGGCAGAAATTTCTTTTATTTTGGTACAAAATTGCAGAAATTTTCTTTATTTTGGGGCAAAATTGCAGAAATTTCCCTTATTTTGGGGCAAAATTGCAGAAATTTCACTTATTTCAGGGAAAAAGTGCAGAAATTTCTCTTATTTTGGGGGAAAAGGCAGAAATTTCTTTTATTTTGGTACAAAATTGCAGAAAATTTTTTTAATTTGGGGCAAAAATGAAGAAATTCCCCATATTTTGGGGCAAAAAGGCAGAGATTTGCCTTATTATGAGGTAAAATGCTGAAATTCCCCTTATTTTGGGGCAAAAATACAGAAATTCCCTTCATTTTGTGGCAAAAAGGCAGAAATTTCTTTTATTTTGGGGCAAAATTGCAGAAATTTCACTTATTTCAGGGCAAAATTCAAAAATTCCTTTTATTTTGGGGCAAAAAGAAAGAAATTCCGTTCATTTTTAGGTAAAAAGGCAGAAATTTCACTTATTTTGAGGGAAGAAGGCAGAAATTCCTCTTATTTTGGGGCAAAAATGAAGAAATTTCTCTTTTTTGTGGCAAAAGGTATACATTCCCCTGATTTTCGGGCAAAAAAGCAGAAATTCCCCCTATTTTGGAGCAGAATTGAAGAAAATCCCCTAATTGTGGGGCAAAAAGGCAGAAATTCCCTATATGTTGGGGCAAAAAGACAGAAATTCTCCTTATTTTGGGGCAAAACTCAGAAATTCCACTTATTTTGGGGCAAACTTCCAGAAATTTCCCTTATTTTGGGGCAAAATTGCAGATATTTTACTTATTTTGGGGCACAATTGAAGAAATTTCACTTATTTCAGGTAAAAATGGCAGAAATTTTTCTTATTTTGGGGCAAAAAGGCAGAAATTCCTAATATTTTGTGGCAAAAATGCAGAAATTCCCCTTATTTTGAGGTAAAAAGGCTGAAATTCCCCTTATTTGGGGGCAAAAAGGCAGAAATTTCCCTTATTTTGGGGCAAAATTGCAAACATTTCACTTATTTCAGGGTAATAAGTCAGAAATTTTCCTTACTTTGGGGCAAAAAACACAGAAATTCCCTTTGTTTTGGAAGGAAAATACAGAAATTCCACTTCTTTAGAGGCAAAAAGGCAGAAATTCCCCTTATTTTGAAGCAAAAATGAAGAAATTCCCCTAATTGTTGGGCAAAAAGGCAGAAATTCCCTATATGTTGGGGCAAAAAGACAGAAATTCTCCTTATTTTGGGACAAAACTCAGAAATTCCACTTATTTTGGGGCAAAATTGCAGGAATTTACCTTATTTTGAGGCAAAATTGCAGAAATTTCCCTTATTTGGGGCAAAATTGCAGAAATTTCACTTATTTTCAGGTAAAAAGGCTGAAATATCCTTTATTTTGGGGCAAAAAGGAAGAAATTCCCCTTATTTTGGGGCAAAATTGCAGAAATTTTCCTTATTTTGGGGCAAAAAGGCTGAAATTCTTATTTTGAGGTAAAATGCTGAAATTCCCCATATTTTGGGGCAAAAGGCAAAACTTCTTCTTATTTTGGGGCAAAGAGGCACAAATTTCTCTTATTTTCGGGCAAAATTGCAGAAATTTCATTTATTTCAGGGCAAAAAGTCAGAAATTCCTTTTATTTTGGGGCAAAGAGCAGAAATTTCTTTTATTATGGTACAAAATTGAAGAAATTTATCTTATTTTGAAACAAAAAGGCAGAAAATTCCCCTTATTTTGAGGCAAAAGGCAGAAATTATTCTCAATTTGAGGTAAAATGCAGAAATTCCCTTTGTTTTGGGGCTAAAAGGCAGAAATTCCCTGTATTTTGAAGCAAAATTGCAGAAATTCTCTTAATTTTCGGGCAAAAAGGCAGAAATTCTCCTTATTTTGGGGCAAAAAGACAGAAAATCTCCTTTTTCGGGAGCAAACAGTCAGAAATTCCCCTTATTTTGGGGCCTAATTGCAGAAATTTCCTTTACATTGGGGCAAAATTGCAGAAATTTCCCTTATTTTGGGGCAAAATTGCAGAAATTTCAGGTATTTGAGAAAAAAAAGGCAGAAATTTTTTTGGGGAGGCAAAAAGGCAGAAATTTTTTTTATTTTGGTACAAAATTGCAGAAATTTTTTTTATTTTGTGGCAAAAAGTCAGAAATTCCCCATATTTTGGGGCAAAAATGCAGAAATTCCCCTTATTTTAAGGTAATAAGGCTGAAATTCCCCTTATTTTGGGGCAAAAAGGCAGAAATTGCTCTTATTTTGAGTCAAAAAGGTGGAAAATCCCCTTATTTTGGGGCAAAAATGAAGAAATTTGCTTTTTTATGGCAAAAAGGTATACATTCCCTTTATTTTCAGGCAAAAAGGCAGAAATTCTTTGTATTTTGGAGCAAAATTGCAGAAATTCCCCTAATTTTTGGGCAAAAAGGCAGAAATTTTCCTTATTTTGGGTAAAACTCCAGAAATTTCACTTATTTTGCGGCAAAATGTCAGAAATTCCCCTTATTTTTGGCAAAAAATGCAGAAAATCCCCTTATTTTAGGGCAAAATTGCAGAAATTTCCCTTATTTGGGGACAAAAACAGAAATTCCCCTTATTTTGGGGCAAAATTGCAGAAATTTCCCTTATTATGGGGAAAAATTGCAGAAATTTCTTTTATTTTAGGGCAAAATTGCAGAAATTTCACTTATTTCAGAGAAAAAAAGCAAAAATTTTCTTATTTTGGGGCAAAAAGGCAGAAATTCCCATTATTTTGGGGCAAAAAGGCAGAAATTCACCTAATTTTGGGGTAAAATTGCAGAAATTTCACATATTTCAGGGCAAAACGGCAGAAATTCCCCTTATTTTGGGGCAAAATGGCAGAAATTTCCCTTATTTTGGGATAAAATTGCAGAAATTTCCCTTATTTGGGGGCAAAAAGGCAGAAAATCCACTTAATTTCGGGTAAAAAGGAAGAAATTTCTCGTATTTTGGAGCAAAATGGCAGAAACTCCCCTAATTTTGGGGCTAAAAGGCAGAATTTCCCTTTATTTTGGGGCAAAAATAGAGAAATTCTTTTTATTTTGGGGCAAAAATCAGAAATTTCCTTTATTTTGGGGCAAAATTTTAGAAATTTCTTTTATATTGTTACAGACTTGCAGAAATTTTTCTTATTTTGTGGCAAAAAGGCAGAAATTCCCCATATTTTGGTGCAAAAAGGCTGAAATTCCCCTTATTTTGAGGTAAAATCCTGAAATTCCCCATATTTTGGGGCAAAAAGGCAGAAATTCCCCTCATTTGGGGGCAAAAAGGCACAAATTTCCCTTATTTTCGGGCATAATTGCAGGAATTTCATTTATTTCAGGGCAAAAAGTCAGAAATTCCTTTTATTTTCGGGCAAAAACAGAAATTTCTTTTATTTTGATACAAAATTGTAGAAATTTTCCTTATTTTGGAACAAAAAGGCAAAAATTACCCATATTTTGGGGAAAAAGGCAGAAATTCCTTTTATTTTGAGGTAAAAAGGCTGAAATTCCCGTTATTTTGGGGCATAAAGGCAGAAATTCCCTTTACTTTCTGGCAAAAGGGCAGAAATTCCCGTTAATTGGGGCAGAAAAGCAGAAATTTTCCTTATTTAAGGGCAATAGGGCAGAAATTCCCCTTATTTGAAGGTAAAATGCTGAAATTCCCCTTATTTTCGGCAAAAAGGCAGAAATTCCTATTATTTTGGGGCAAAAGTGCAGAAATTTCTCTTATTTTGGGGCAAAAAGGCAGAAATTTCTTTTATTTTGGTACAAAATTGCAGAAATTTTCTTTATTTTGGGGCAAAATTGCAGAAATTTCCCTTATTTTGGGGCAAAATTGCAGAAATTTCACTTATTTCAGGGAAAAAGTGCAGAAATTTCTCTTATTTTGGGGGAAAAGGCAGAAATTTCTTTTATTTTGGTACAAAATTGCAGAAAATTTTTTTAATTTGGGGCAAAAATGAAGAAATTCCCCATATTTTGGGGCAAAAAGGCAGAGATTTGCCTTATTATGAGGTAAAATGCTGAAATTCCCCTTATTTTGGGGCAAAAATACAGAAATTCCCTTCATTTTGTGGCAAAAAGGCAGAAATTTCCCTTATTTTGGGGCAAAATTGCAGAAATTTCACTTATTTCAGGGCAAAATTCAAAAATTCCTTTTATTTTGGGGCAAAAAGAAAGAAATTCCGTTCATTTTTAGGTAAAAAGGCAGAAATTTCACTTATTTTGAGGGAAGAAGGCAGAAATTCCTCTTATTTTGGGGCAAAAATGAAGAAATTTCTCTTTTTTGTGGCAAAAGGTATACATTCCCCTGATTTTCGGGCAAAAAAGCAGAAATTCCCCCTATTTTGGAGCAGAATTGAAGAAAATCCCCTAATTGTGGGGCAAAAAGGCAGAAATTCCCTATATGTTGGGGCAAAAAGACAGAAATTCTCCTTATTTTGGGGCAAAACTCAGAAATTCCACTTATTTTGGGGCAAACTTCCAGAAATTTCCCTTATTTTGGGGCAAAATTGCAGAAATTTTACTTATTTTGGGGCACAATTGAAGAAATTTCACTTATTTCAGGTAAAAATGGCAGAAATTTTTCTTATTTTGGGGCAAAAAGGCAGAAATTCCTAATATTTTGTGGCAAAAATGCAGAAATTCCCCTTATTTTGAGGTAAAAAGGCTGAAATTCCCCTTATTTGGGGGCAAAAAGGCAGAAATTTCCCTTATTTTGGGGCAAAATTGCAAACATTTCACTTATTTCAGGGTAATAAGTCAGAAATTTTCCTTACTTTGGGGCAAAAAACACAGAAATTCCCTTTGTTTTGGAAGGAAAATACAGAAATTCCACTTCTTTAGAGGCAAAAAGGCAGAAATTCCCCTTATTTTGAAGCAAAAATGAAGAAATTCCCCTAATTGTTGGGCAAAAAGGCAGAAATTCCCTATATGTTGGGGCAAAAAGACAGAAATTCTCCTTATTTTGGGACAAAACTCAGAAATTCCACTTATTTTGGGGCAAAATTGCAGGAATTTACCTTATTTTGAGGCAAAATTGCAGAAATTTCCCTTATTTGGGGCAAAATTGCAGAAATTTCACTTATTTTCAGGTAAAAAGGCTGAAATATCATTTATTTTGGGGCAAAAAGGAAGAAATTCCCCTTATTTTGGGGCAAAATTGCAGAAATTTTCCTTATTTTGGGGCAAAAAGGCTGAAATTCTTATTTTGAGGTAAAATGCTGAAATTCCCCATATTTTGGGGCAAAAGGCAAAACTTCTTCTTATTTTGGGGCAAAGAGGCACAAATTTCTCTTATTTTCGGGCAAAATTGCAGAAATTTCATTTATTTCAGGGCAAAAAGTCAGAAATTCCTTTTATTTTGGGGCAAAGAGCAGAAATTTCTTTTATTATGGTACAAAATTGAAGAAATTTATCTTATTTTGAAACAAAAAGGCAGAAAATTCCCCTTATTTTGAGGCAAAAGGCAGAAATTATTCTCAATTTGAGGTAAAATGCAGAAATTCCCTTTGTTTTGGGGCTAAAAGGCAGAAATTCCCTGTATTTTGAAGCAAAATTGCAGAAATTCTCTTAATTTTCGGGCAAAAAGGCAGAAATTCTCCTTATTTTGGGGCAAAAAGACAGAAAATCTCCTTTTTCGGGAGCAAACAGTCAGAAATTCCCCTTATTTTGGGGCCTAATTGCAGAAATTTCCTTTACATTGGGGCAAAATTGCAGAAATTTCCCTTATTTTGGGGCAAAATTGCAGAAATTTCAGGTATTTGAGAAAAAAAAGGCAGAAATTTTTTTGGGGAGGCAAAAAGGCAGAAATTTTTTTTATTTTGGTACAAAATTGCAGAAATTTTTTTTATTTTGTGGCAAAAAGTCAGAAATTCCCCATATTTTGGGGCAAAAATGCAGAAATTCCCCTTATTTTAAGGTAATAAGGCTGAAATTCCCCTTATTTTGGGGCAAAAAGGCAGAAATTGCTCTTATTTTGAGTCAAAAAGGTGGAAAATCCCCTTATTTTGGGGCAAAAATGAAGAAATTTGCTTTTTTATGGCAAAAAGGTATACATTCCCTTTATTTTCAGGCAAAAAGGCAGAAATTCTTTGTATTTTGGAGCAAAATTGCAGAAATTCCCCTAATTTTTGGGCAAAAAGGCAGAAATTTTCCTTATTTTGGGTAAAACTCCAGAAATTTCATTTATTTTGCGGCAAAATGTCAGAAATTCCCCTTATTTTTGGCAAAAAATGCAGAAAATCCCCTTATTTTAGGGCAAAATTGCAGAAATTTCCCTTATTTGGGGACAAAAACAGAAATTCCCCTTATTTTGGGGCAAAATTGCAGAAATTTCCCTTATTATGGGGAAAAATTGCAGAAATTTCTTTTATTTTAGGGCAAAATTGCAGAAATTTCACTTATTTCAGAGAAAAAAAGCAAAAATTTTTCTTATTTTGGGGCAAAAAGGCAGAAATTCCCATTATTTTGGGGCAAAAAGGCAGAAATTCACCTAATTTTGGGGTAAAATTGCAGAAATTTCACATATTTCAGGGCAAAACGGCAGAAATTCCCCTTATTTTGGGGCAAAATGGCAGAAATTTCCCTTATTTTGGGATAAAATTGCAGAAATTTCCCTTATTTGGGGGCAAAAAGGCAGAAAATCCACTTAATTTCGGGTAAAAAGGAAGAAATTTCTCGTATTTTGGAGCAAAATGGCAGAAACTCCCCTAATTTTGGGGCTAAAAGGCAGAATTTCCCTTTATTTTGGGGCAAAAATAGAGAAATTCTTTTTATTTTGGGGCAAAAATCAGAAATTTCCTTTATTTTGGGGCAAAATTTTAGAAATTTCTTTTATATTGTTACAGACTTGCAGAAATTTTTCTTATTTTGTGGCAAAAAGGCAGAAATTCCCCATATTTTGGTGCAAAAAGGCTGAAATTCCCCTTATTTTGAGGTAAAATCCTGAAATTCCCCATATTTTGGGGCAAAAAGGCAGAAATTCCCCTCATTTGGGGGCAAAAAGGCACAAATTTCCCTTATTTTCGGGCATAATTGCAGGAATTTCATTTATTTCAGGGCAAAAAGTCAGAAATTCCTTTTATTTTCGGGCAAAAACAGAAATTTCTTTTATTTTGATACAAAATTGTAGAACTTTTCCTTATTTTGGAACAAAAAGGCAAAAATTACCCATATTTTGGGGAAAAAGGCAGAAATTCCTTTTATTTTGAGGTAAAAAGGCTGAAATTCCCGTTATTTTGGGGCATAAAGGCAGAAATTCCCTTTACTTTCTGGCAAAAGGGCAGAAATTCCCGTTAATTGGGGCAGAAAAGCAGAAATTTTCCTTATTTAAGGGCAATAGGGCAGAAATTCCCCTTATTTGAAGGTAAAATGCTGAAATTCCCCTTATTTTCGGCAAAAAGGCAGAAATTCCTATTATTTTGGGGCAAAAGTGCAGAAATTTCTCTTATTTTGGGGCAAAAAGGCAGAAATTTCTTTTATTTTGGTACAAAATTGCAGAAATTTTCTTTATTTTGGGGCAAAATTTCAGAAATTTCCCTTATTTTGGGGCAAAATTGCAGAAATTTCACTTATTTCAGGGAAAAAGTGCAGAAATTTCTCTTATTTTGGGGGAAAAGGCAGAAATTTCTTTTATTTTGGTACAAAATTGCAGAAAATTTTTTTAATTTGGGGCAAAAATGAAGAAATTCCCCATATTTTGGGGCAAAAAGGCAGAGATTTGCCTTATTATGAGGTAAAATGCTGAAATTCCCCTTATTTTGGGGCAAAAATACAGAAATTCCCTTCATTTTGTGGCAAAAAGGCAGAAATTTCCCTTATTTTGGGGCAAAATTGCAGAAATTTCACTTATTTCAGGGCAAAATTCAAAAATTCCTTTTATTTTGGGGCAAAAAGAAAGAAATTCCGTTCATTTTTAGGTAAAAAGGCAGAAATTTCACTTATTTTGAGGGAAGAAGGCAGAAATTCCTCTTATTTTGGGGCAAAAATGAAGAAATTTCTCTTTTTTGTGGCAAAAGGTATACATTCCCCTGATTTTCGGGCAAAAAAGCAGAAATTCCCCCTATTTTGGAGCAGAATTGAAGAAAATCCCCTAATTGTGGGGCAAAAAGGCAGAAATTCCCTATATGTTGGGGCAAAAAGACAGAAATTCTCCTTATTTTGGGGCAAAACTCAGAAATTCCACTTATTTTGGGGCAAACTTCCAGAAATTTCCCTTATTTTGGGGCAAAATTGCAGAAATTTTACTTATTTTGGGGCACAATTGAAGAAATTTCACTTATTTCAGGTAAAAATGGCAGAAATTTTTCTTATTTTGGGGCAAAAAGGCAGAAATTCCTAATATTTTGTGGCAAAAATGCAGAAATTCCCCTTATTTTGAGGTAAAAAGGCTGAAATTCCCCTTATTTGGGGGCAAAAAGGCAGAAATTTCCCTTATTTTGGGGCAAAATTGCAAACATTTCACTTATTTCAGGGTAATAAGTCAGAAATTTTCCTTACTTTGGGGCAAAAAACACAGAAATTCCCTTTGTTTTGGAAGGAAAATACAGAAATTCCACTTCTTTAGAGGCAAAAAGGCAGAAATTCCCCTTATTTTGAAGCAAAAATGAAGAAATTCCCCTAATTGTTGGGCAAAAAGGCAGAAATTCCCTATATGTTGGGGCAAAAAGACAGAAATTCTCCTTATTTTGGGACAAAACTCAGAAATTCCACTTATTTTGGGGCAAAATTGCAGGAATTTACCTTATTTTGAGGCAAAATTGCAGAAATTTCCCTTATTTGGGGCAAAATTGCAGAAATTTCACTTATTTTCAGGTAAAAAGGCTGAAATATCCTTTATTTTGGGGCAAAAAGGAAGAAATTCCCCTTATTTTGGGGCAAAATTGCAGAAATTTTCCTTATTTTGGGGCAAAAAGGCTGAAATTCTTATTTTGAGGTAAAATGCTGAAATTCCCCATATTTTGGGGCAAAAGGCAAAACTTCTTCTTATTTTGGGGCAAAGAGGCACAAATTTCTCTTATTTTCGGGCAAAATTGCAGAAATTTCATTTATTTCAGGACAAAAAGTCAGAAATTCCTTTTATTTTGGGGCAAAGAGCAGAAATTTCTTTTATTATGGTACAAAATTGAAGAAATTTTTCTTATTTTGAAACAAAAAGGCAGAAAATTCCCCTTATTTTGAGGCAAAAGGCAGAAATCATTCTCAATTTGAGGTAAAATGCAGAAATTCCCTTTGTTTTGGGGCTAAAAGGCAGAAATTCCCTGTATTTTGAAGCAAAATTGCAGAAATTCTCTTAATTTTCGGGCAAAAAGGCAGAAATTCTCCTTATTTTGGGGCAAAAAGACAGAAAATCTCCTTTTTCGGGAGCAAACAGTCAGAAATTCCCCTTATTTTGGGGCCTAATTGCAGAAATTTCCTTTACATTGGGGCAAAATTGCAGAAATTTCCCTTATTCTGGGGCAAAATTGCAGAAATTTCAGGTATTTGAGAAAAAAAAGGCAGAAATTTTTTTGGGGGGGCAAAAAGGCAGAAATTTTTTTTATTTTGGTACAAAATTGCAGAAATTTTTCTTATTTTGGGGCAAAAAGTCAAAAATTCCCCATATTTTGGGGCAAAAATGCAGAAATTCTCCTTATTTTGAGGTAATAAGGCTGAAATTCCCCTTATTTTGGGGCAAAAAGGCAGAAATTTCGTTTATTTTGGGGAAAAGGCAGAAATTGCACTTATTTTGAGTCAAAAAAGTGGAAAATCCCCTTATTTTGGGGCAAAAATAAAGAAATTTGCTTTTTTATGGCAAAAAGGTATACATTCCCTTTATTTTCGGGCAAAAAGGAAGAAATTCTTTGTATTTTGGAGCAAAATTGCAGAAATTCCCCTAATTTTTGGGCAAAAAGGCAGAAATTTTCCTTATTTTGGGGTAAAATTGCAGAAATTTCCCTTATTTGGGGACAAAAACAGAAATTCCCCTTATTTTGGGGCAAAATTGCAGAAATTTCCCTTATTATGGGGAAAAATTGCAGAAATTTCCCTTATTTTAGGGCAAAATTGCAGAAATTTCACTTATTTCAGAGAAAAAAAGCAAAAATTTTTCTTATTTTGGGGCAAAAAGGCAGAAATTTCCATTATTTTGGGGCAAAAAGGCAGAAATTCACCTTATTTTGGGGTAAAATTGCAGAAATTTCACATATTTCAGGGCAAAACGGCAGAAATTCCCCTTATTTTGGGGCAAAAAGGCAGAAATTTCCCTTATTTTGGGATAAAATTGCAGAAATTTCCCTTATTTGGGGGCAAAAAGGCAGAAAATCCACTTAATTTCGGGTAAAAAGGCAGAAATTTCTCGTATTTTGGAGCAAAATTGCAGAAACTCCCCTAATTTTGGGGCTAAAAGGCAGAATTTCCCTTTATTTTGGGGCAAAAATAGAGAAATTCTTTTTATTTTGGGGCAAAAATCAGAAATTTCCTTTATTTTGGGGCAAAATTTTAGAAATTTCTTTTATATTGTTACAGACTTGCAGAAATTTTTCTTATTTTGTGGCAAAAAGGCAGAAATTCCCCATATTTTGGTGCAAAAAGGCTGAAATTCCCCTTATTTTGAGGTAAAATCCTGAAATTCCCCATATTTTGGGGCAAAAAGGCAGAAATTCCCCTCATTTGGGGGCAAAAAGGCACAAATTTCCCTTATTTTCGGGCATAATTGCAGGAATTTCATTTATTTCAGGGCAAAAAGTCAGAAATTCCTTTTATTTTCGGGCAAAAACAGAAATTTCTTTTATTTTGATACAAAATTGTAGAAATTTTCCTTATTTTGGAACAAAAAGGCAAAAATTACCCATATTTTGGGGAAAAAGGCAGAAATTCCTTTTATTTTGAGGTAAAAAGGCTGAAATTCCCGTTATTTTGGGGCCTAAAGGCAGAAATTCCCTTTACTTTCTGGCAAAAGGGCAGAAATTCCCGTTAATTGGGGCAGAAAAGCAGAAATTTTCCTTATTTAAGGGCAATAGGGCAGAAATTCCCCTTATTTTGTGGCAAAAAGGCAGAAATTCCCCTTATTTGAAGGTAAAAAGCTGAAATTCCCCTTATTTTCGGCAAAAAGGAAGAAATTCCTATTATTTTGAGGCAAAAGTGCAGAAATTTCTCTTATTTTGGGGCAAAAAGGCAGAAATTTCTTTTATTTTGGTACAAAATTGCAGAAATTTTCTTTATTTTGGGGCAAAATTGCAGAAATTTCCCTTATTTTGGGGCAAAATTGCAGAAATTTCACTTATTTCAGGGAAAAAGTGCAGAAATTTCTCTTATTTTGGGGCAAAAAGGCAGAAATTTCTTTTATTTTGGTACAAAATTGCAGAAATTTTTTTTATTTTGGGGCAAAAATGAAGAAATTCCCCATATTTTGGGGCAAAAAGGCAGAGATTTGCCTTATTATGAGGTAAAATGCTGAAATTCCCCTTATTTTGGGGCAAAAATACAGAAATTTCCTTCATTTTGTGGCAAAAAGGCAGAAATTTCCCTTATTTTGGGGCAAAATTGCAGAAATTTCACTTATTTCAGGGCAAAATTCAAAAATTCCTTTTATTTTGGGGCAAAAAGACAGAAATTCCGTTCATTTTTAGGTAAAAAGGCAGAAATTTCACTTATTTTGAGGGAAGAAGGCAGAAATTCCTCTTATTTTGGGGCAAAAATGAAGAAATTTCTCTTTTTTATGGCAAAAGGTATACATTCTCCTTATTTTCAGGCAAAAAAGCAGAAATTCCCCCTATTTTGGAGCAGAATTGAAGAAAATCCCCTAATTGTGGGGCAAAAAGGCAGAAATTCCCTATATGTTGGGGCAAAAAGACAGAAATTCTCCTTATTTTGGGGCAAAACTCAGAAATTCCACTTATTTTGGGGCAAACTTCCAGAAATTTCCCTTATTTTGGGGCAAAATTGCAGAAATTTTACTTATTTTGGGGCACAATTGCAGAAATTTCACTTATTTCAGGTAAATATGGCAGAAATTTTTCTTATTTCGGGGAATAAGGCAGAAATTCCTAATCTTTTGTGGCAAAAATGCAGAAATTCCCCTTATTTTGAGGTAAAAAGGCTGAAATTCCCCTTATTTGGGGGCAAAAAGGCAGAAATTTCCCTTATTTTGGGGCAAAATTGCAAACATTTCACTTATTTCAGTGTAATAAGTCAGAAATTTTCCTTATTTTGGGGCAAAAAACACAGAAATTCCCTTTGTTTTGGAAGGAAAATACAGAAATTCCACTTCTTTAGAGGCAAAAAGGCAGAAATTCCCCTTATTTTGAAGCAAAAATGAAGAAATTCCCCTAATTGTTGGGCAAAAAGGCAGAAGTTCCCTATATGTTGGGGCAAAAAGACAGAAATTCTCCTTATTTTGGGACAAAACTCAGAAATTCCACTTATTTTGGGGCAAAATTGCAGGAATTTACCTTATTTTGAGGCAAAATTGCAGAAATTTCCCTTATTTGGGGCAAAATTGCAGAAATTTCACTTATTTTCAGGTAAAAAGGCTGAAATATCCTTTATTTTGGGGCAAAAAGGAAGAAATTCCCCCTTATTTTGGGGCAACATTGCAGAAATTTTCCTTATTTTGGGGCAAAAAGGCTGAAATTCTTATTTTGAGGTAAAATGCTGAAATTCCCCATATTTTGGGGCAAAAGGCAAAACTTCTTCTTATTTTGGGGCAAAGAGGCACAAATTTCTCTTATTTTCGGGCAAAATTGCAGAAATTTCATTTATTTCAGGGCAAAAAGTCAGAAATTCCTTTTATTTTGGGGCAAAGAGCAGAAATTTCTTTTATTATGGTACAAAATTGAAGAAATTTATCTTATTTTGAAACAAAAAGGCAGAAAATTCCCCTTATTTTGAGGCAAAAGGCAGAAATTATTCTCAATTTGAGGTAAAATGCAGAAATTCCCTTTATTTTGGGGCTAAAAGGCAGAAATTCCCTGTATTTTGAAGCAAAATTGCAGAAATTCTCTTAATTTTCGGGCAAAAAGGCAGAAATTCTCCTTATTTTGGGGCAAAAAGACAGAAAATCTCCTTTTTCGGGAGCAAACAGTCAGAAATTCCCCTTATTTTGGGGCAAAATTGCAGAAATTTCCTTTACATTGGGGCAAAATTGCAGAAATTTCCCTTATTTTGGGGCAAAATTGCAGAAATTTCAGGTATTTGAGAAAAAAAGGCAGAATTTTTTTTGGGGGGGCAAAAAGGCAGAAATTTTTTTTATTTTGGTACAAAATTGCAGAAATTTTTTTTATTTTGGGGCAAAAAGTCAGAAATTCCCCATATTTTGGGGCAAAAATGCAGAAATTCCCCTTATTTTGAGGTAATAAGGCTGAAATTCCCCTTATTTTGGGGCAAAAAGGCAGAAATTTCGTTTATTTTGGGGGAAAGGCAGAAATTGCACTTATTTTGAGTCAAAAAGGTGGAAAATCCCCTTATTTTGGGTCAAAAATGAAGAAATTTGCTTTTTTATGGCAAAAAGGTATACATTCCCTTTATTTTCGGGCAAAAAGGCAGAAATTCTTTGTATTTTGGAGCAAAATTGCAGAAATTCCCCTAATTTTTGGGCAAAAAGGCAGAAATTTTCCTTATTTTGGGGTAAAACTGCAGAAATTTCACTTATTTTGCGGCAAAATGTCAGAAATTCCCCTTATTTTTGGCAAAAAATGCAGAAAATCCCCTTATTTTAGGGCAAAAATGCAGAAATTTCCCTTATTTGGGGACAAAAACAGAAATTCCCCTTATTTTGGGGCAAAATTGCAGAAATTTCCCTTATTATGGGGAAAAATTGCAGAAATTTCCCTTATTTTAGGGCAAAATTGCAGAAATTTCACTTATTTCAGAGAAAAAAAGCAAAAATTTTTCTTATTTTGGGGCAAAAAGGCAGAAATTCCCATTATTTTGGGGCAAAAAGGCAGAAATTCACCTTATTTTGGGGTAAAATTGCAGAAATTTTACATATTTCAGGGCAAAACGGCAGAAATTCCCCTTATTTTGGGGCAAAAAGGCAGAAATTTCCCTTATTTTGGGATAAAATTGCAGAAATTTCCCTTATTTGGGGGCAAAAAGGCAGAAAATCCACTTAATTTCGGGTAAAAAGGCAGAAATTTCTCGTATTTTGGAGCAAAATTGCAGAAACTCTTCTAATTTTGGGGCTAAAAGGCAGAATTTCCCTTTATTTTGGGGCAAAAATAGAGAAATTCTTTTTATTTTGGGGCAAAAATCAGAAATTTCCTTTATTTTGGGGCAAAATTTTAGAAATTTCTTTTATATTGTTACAGACTTGCAGAAATTTTTCTTATTTTGTGGCAAAAAGGCAGAAATTCCCCATATTTTGGTGCAAAAAGGCTGAAATTCCCCTTATTTTGAGGTAAAATCCTGAAATTCCCCATATTTTGGGGCAAAAAGGCAGAAATTCCCCTCATTTGGGGGCAAAAAGGCACAAATTTCCCTTATTTTCGGGCATAATTGCAGGAATTTCATTTATTTCAGGGCAAAAAGTCAGAAATTCCTTTTATTTTCGGGCAAAAACAGAAATTTCTTTTATTTTGATACAAAATTGTAGAAATTTTCCTTATTTTGGAACAAAAAGGCAAAAATTACCCATATTTTGGGGAAAAAGGCAGAAATTCCTTTTATTTTGAGGTAAAAAGGCTGAAATTCCCGTTATTTTGGGGCATAAAGGCAGAAATTCCCTTTACTTTCTGGCAAAAGGGCAGAAATTCCCGTTAATTGGGGCAGAAAAGCAGAAATTTTCCTTATTTAAGGGCAATAGGGCAGAAATTCCCCTTATTTGAAGGTAAAATGCTGAAATTCCCCTTATTTTCGGCAAAACGGCAGAAATTCCTATTATTTTGGGGCAAAAGTGCAGAAATTTCTCTTATTTTGGGGCAAAAAGGCAGAAATTTCTTTTATTTTGGTACAAAATTGCAGAAATTTTCTTTATTTTGGGGCAAAATTGCAGAAATTTCCCTTATTTTGGGGCAAAATTGCAGAAATTTCACTTATTTCAGGGAAAAAGTGCAGAAATTTCTCTTATTTTGGGGCAAAAAGGCAGAGATTTGCCTTATTATGAGGTAAAATGCTGAAATTCCCCTTATTTTGGGGCAAAAATACAGAAATTCTTTTCATTTTGTGGCAAAAAGGCAGAAATTTCCCTTATTTTGGGGAAAAATTGCAGAAATTTCACTTATTTCAGGGCAAAATTCAAAAATTCCTTTTATTTTGGGGCAAAAAGAAAGAAATTCCGTTCATTTTTAGGTAAAAAGGCAGAAATTTCACTTATTTTGAGGGAAGAAGGCAGAAATTCCACTTATTTTGGGGCAAAAATGAAGAAATTTCTCTTTTTTGTGGCAAAAGGTATACATTCCCCTGATTTTCGGGCAAAAAAGCAGAAATTCCCCCTATTTTGGAGCAGAATTGAAGAAAATCCCCTAATTGTGGGGCAAAAAGGCAGAAATTCCCTATATGTTGGGGCAAAAAGACAGAAATTCTCCTTATTTTGGGGCAAAACTCAGAAATTCCACTTATTTTGGGGCAAACTTCCAGAAATTTCCCTTATTTTGGGGCAAAATTGCAGAAATTTTACTTATTTTGGGGCACAATTGCAGAAATTTCACTTATTTCAGGTAAAAATGGCAGAAATTTTTCTTATTTTGGGGCAAAAAGGCAGAAATTCCTAATATTTTGTGGCAAAAATGCAGAAATTCCCCTTATTTTGAGGTAAAAAGGCTGAAATTCCCCTTATTTGGGGGCAAAAAGGCAGAAATTTCCCTTATTTTGGGGCAAAATTGCAAACATTTCACTAATTTCAGGGTAATAAGTCAGAAATTTTCCTTATTTTGGGGCAAAAAACACAGAAATTCCCTTTGTTTTGGAAGGAAAATACAGAAATTCCACTTCTTTAGAGGCAAAAAGGCAGAAATTCCCCTTATTTTGAAGCAAAAATGAAGAAATTCCCCTAATTGTTGGGCAAAAAGGCAGAAATTCCCTATATTTTGGGCAAAAAGACAGAAATTCTCCTTATTTTGGGACAAAACTCAGAAATTCCACTTATTTTGGGGCAAAATTGCAGGAATTTACCTTATTTTGAGGCAAAATTGCAGAAATTTCCCTTATTTGGGGCAAAATTGCAGAAATTTCACTTATTTTTAGGTAAAAAGGCTGAAATATCCTTTATTTTGGGGCAAAAAGGAAGAAATTCCCCTTATTTTGGGGCAAAATTGCAGAAATTTTCCTTATTTTGGGGCAAAAAGGCTGAAATTCTTATTTTGAGGTAAAATGCTGAAATTCCCCATATTTTGGGGCAAAAGGCAAAACTTCTTTTATTTTGGGGCAAAGAGGCACAAATTTCCCTTATTTTTGGGCAAAATTGCAGAAATTTCATTTATTTCAGGGCAAATAGTCAGAAATTCCTTTTATTTTGGGGCAAAGAGCAGAAATTTCTTTTATTATGGTACAAAATTGAAGAAATTTTTCTTATTTTGAAACAAAAAGGCAGAAAATTCCCCTTATTTTGAGGCAAAAGGCAGAAATTATTCTCAATTTGAGGTAAAATGCAGAAATTCCCTTTATTTTGGGGCTAAAAAAAAGAAATTCCCTGTATTTTGAAGCAAAATTGCAGAAATTCTCATAATTTTCGGGCAAAAAGGCAGAAATTCTCCTTATTATGGGGCAAAAAGACAGAAAATATCCTTTTTCGGGAGCAAACAGTCAGAAATTCCCCTTATTTTGGGGCAAAATTGCAGAAATTTCCTTTACATTGGGGCAAAATTGTAGAAATTTCCCTTATTTTGGGGCAAAATTGCAGAAATTTCACGTATTTCAGGGAAAAAAGGCAGAAATTTTTTTGGGGGGGCAAAAAGGCAGAAATTTTTTTTATTTTGGTAAAAAATTGCAGAAATTTTTCTTATTTTGGGGCAAAAAGTCAGAAATTCCCCATATTTTGGGGCAAAAAGGCAGAAATTCCCCTTATTTTGAGGTAAAAAGGCTGAAATTCCCCTTATTTTGGGGCAAAAAGACAGAAATTTCGTTTATTTTGGGGAAAAGGCAGAAATTGCACTTATTTTGAGTCAAAAAGGTGGAAATTCCCCTTATTTTGGGGCAAAAATGAAGAAATTTGCTTTTTTATGGCAAAAAGGTATACATTCCCTTTATTTTCGGGCAAAAAGGCAGAAATTCTTTGTATTTTGGAGCAAAATTGAAGAAATTCTCATAATTTTCGGGCAAAAAGGCAGAAATTCTCCTTATTTTGGGGCAAAAAGACAGAAAATCTCCTTTTTCGGGAGCAAACAGTCAGAAATTCCCCTTATTTTGGGGCAAAATTGCAGAAATTTTTTTTACATTGGGGCAAAATTGCAGAAATTTCCCTTATTTTGGGGCAAAATTGCAGAAATTTCAGGTATTTGAGAAAAAAAAGGCAGAAATTTTTTTGGGGGGGCAAAAAGGCAGAAATTTTTTTATTTTGGTACAAAATTGCAGAAATTTTTCTTATTTTGGGGCAAAAAGTCAGAAATTCCCCATATTTTGGGGCAAAAAGGCAGAAATTCCCCTTATTTTGAGGTAATAAGGCTGAAATTCCCCTTACTTTGGGGCAAAAAGGCAGAAATTTCGTTTATTTTGGGGAAAAGGCAGAAATTGCACTTATTTTGAGTCAAAAAGGTGGAAAATCCCCTTATTTTGGGGCAAAAATGAAGAAATTTGCTTTTTTATGGCAAAAAGGTATACATTCCCTTTATTTTCGGGCAAAAAGGCAGAAATTCTTTGTATTTTGGAGCAAAATTGCAGAAATTCCCCTAATTTTTGGGCAAAAAGGCAGAAATTTTCCTTATTTTGGGGTAAAACTGCAGAAATTTCACTTATTTTGCGGCAAAATGTCAGAAATTCCCCTTATTTTTGGCAAAAAATGCAGAAAATCCCCTTATTTTAGGGCAAAATTGCAGAAATTTCCCTTATTTGGGGACAAAAACAGAAATTCCCCTTATTTTGGGGCAAAATTGCAGAAATTTCCCTTATTATGGGGAAAAATTGCAGAAATTTCCCTTATTTTAGGACAAAATTGCAGAAATTTCACTTATTTCAGAGAAAAAAAGCAAAAATTTTTCTTATTTTGGGGCAAAAAGGCAGAAATTCCCATTATTTTGGGGCAAAAAGGCAGAAATTCACCTTATTTTGGGGTAAAATTGCAGAAATTTCACATATTTCAGGGCAAAACGGCAGAAATTCCCCTTATTTTGGGGCAAAAAGGCAGAAATTTCCCTTATTTTGGGATAAAATTGCAGAAATTTCCCTTATTTGGGGGCAAAAAGGCAGAAAATCCACTTAATTTCGGGTAAAAAGGCAGATATTTCTCGTATTTTGGAGCAAAATTGCAGAAACTCCCCTAATTTTGGGGCTAAAAGGCAGAATTTCCCTTTATTTTGGGGCAAAAATAGAGAAATTCTTTTTATTTTGGGGCAAAAATCAGAAATTTCCTTTATTTTGGGGCAAAATTTTAGAAATTTCTTTTATATTGTTACAGACTTGCAGAAATTTTTCTTATTTTGTGGCAAAAAGGCAGAAATTCCCCATATTTTGGTGCAAAAAGGCTGAAATTCCCCTTATTTTGAGGTAAAATCCTGAAATTCCCCATATTTTGGGGCAAAAAGGCAGAAATTCCCCTCATTTGGGGGCAAAAAGGCACAAATTTCCCTTATTTTCGGGCATAATTGCAGGAATTTCATTTATTTCAGGGCAAAAAGTCAGAAATTCCTTTTATTTTCGGGCAAAAACAGAAATTTCTTTTATTTTGATACAAAATTGTAGAAATTTTCCTTATTTTGGAACAAAAAGGCAAAAATTACCCATATTTTGGGGGAAAAGGCAGAAATTCCTTTTATTTTGAGGTAAAAAGGCTGAAATTCCCGTTATTTTGGGGCATAAAGGCAGAAATTCCCTTTACTTTGGGGCAAAAAGGCAGAAATTCCCGTTAATTGGGGCAGAAAAGCAGAAATTTTCCTTATTTAAGGGCAATAGGGCAGAAATTCCCCTTATTTTGTGGCAAAAAGTCAGAAATTCCCCTTATTTGAAGGTAAAATGCTGAAATTCCCCTTATTTTCGGCAAAAAGGCAGAAATTCCTATTATTTTGGGGCAAAATTCCAGAAATTTCAATTATTTCTGGGCAAAAAGTCAGATATTTGCCTTATTTTGGGGCAAAAAGCAGAAATTCCCTTAATTTTGGGGCCAAAAACAGAAATTCCCTTTATTTTGGGGTAAAATTGCAGAAATTTCAAATATTTCAGGGCAAAAAGGCAGATATTTGCCTTATTTTGGGGAAAAAAGCAGAAATTCCCTTAATTTTGGGGCCAAAAACAGAAATTCCCCTTATTTTGGGGTAAAATTGCAGAAATTTCAAATATTTCAGGGCAAAAAGGCAGAAATTCCACTTTATTTTGGACAATAACGCAGAAATTCCCCATATTTTAAAGCTAAATTTCAGAAATTCCCCTTATATTGGTGCAAAAATGGAGAAATTCCCTTTATTTTTGTGCAATAAGGCAGATTTCCCCGTATTTTGAAGCAAAATTGCACATATTTCCCTAATTTTGAAGGAAAATGCAGAAATTCACATTATTTTGGAACAAAAAGACAGAAATTCTCCTTATTTCAGTGCAAAAAGTCAGAAATTCCCCTTATTTTGGGGTAAAATTGCAGAAATTTTCTTTATTTTGGGGCAAAATTGCAGAAATTTCCCTTATTTTGGGGCAAAATTGCAGAAATTTCACTTATTTCAGGGAAAAAGTGCAGAAATTTCTCTTATTTTGGGGCAAAAAGGCAGAAATTTCTTTTATTTTGGTACAAAATTGCAGAAATTTTCTTTATTTTGGGGCAAAAATGAAGAAATTCCCCATATTTTGGGGCAAAAAGGCAGAGATTCGCCTTATTATGAGGTAAAATGCTGAAATTCCCCTTATTTTGGGGCAAAAATACAGAAATTCCCTTTATTTTGTGGCAAAAAGGCAGAAATTTCCCTTATTTTGGGGCAAAATTGCAGAAATTTCACTTATTTCAGGGCAAAATTCAAAAATTCCTTTTATTTTTGGGCAAAAAGACAGAAATTTTGTTTATTTTTGGGTAAAAAGGCAGAAATTTCACTTATTGTGAGGTAAGAAGGCAGAAATTCCTCTTATTTCGGGGCAAAAATGAAGAAATTTCCCTTTTTTTGTGGCAAAAGGTATATATTCTCCTTATTTTCGGGCAAAAAAGCAGAAATATCCCGTTTTTTGGAGCACAATTGCAGAAAATCCCCTAATTGTGGGGCAAAAAGGCAGAAATTCCCTATATGTTGGGGCAAAAAGACAGAAATTCTCCTTATTTTGGGGCAAGACTCAGAAATTCCACTTATTTTGGGGCAAAATTCCAGAAATTCCCCTTATTTTGAGGTAAAAAGGCTGAAATTCCCCTTATTTGGTGGCAAAAATGCAGAAATGTCCCTAATTTTGGAGCAAAATTGCAGAAATTCCATTTCTTTTGGTGCAAAATTCCCAAAATTTCCCTTATTTTGGGGCAAAATTGCAGAAATTTTACTTATTTAGGGGCAAAATTGCAGAAATTTCACTTTTTTCAGGGAAAAAAGGCCGAAATTTTCCATTTTTGGGAGCAAAAAGGCAGAAATTCCTAATATTTTGTGGCAAAAATGCAGAAATTTCCCTTATTTTGAGGTAAAAAGGCTGAAATTCCCCTTATTTGGGGGCAAAAATGCAGAAATTTCTCTTATACTGGGGCAAAATTGCAGAAATTTCACTTATTTCAGGGTAATAAATCAGAAATTTTCCTTATTTTGGGGCAAAAAATACAGAAATTCCATTTGTATGGGGGGGAAAAGACAGATATCCATTTATTTAGAGGCAAAAAAGCAGAAATTCCCCTTATTTTGGAGCAAAATTGCAGAAATTTCCCTTTTTATAGCAAAAAGGTATGCATTCTTCTTATTTTCAGGCAAAAAGGCAGAAATTTCCCGTATTTTGGAGTAAAATTGCAAACATTTCACTTATTTCAGGGTAATGTCAGAAATTTTCCTTATTTTGGGACAAAAAGGACAGAAATTCCCTTTGTTTTGGAAGGAAAATACAGAAATTCCACTTCTTTTGAGACAAAAAGGCAGAAATTCCCCTTATTTTGAAGCAAAAATGAAGAAATTCCCCTAATTGTTGGGCAAAAAGACAGAAATTCTCCTTATTTTGGGGCAAAACTCAGAAATTCCACATATTTTGGGACAAAATTGCAGGAATTTACCTTATTTTGAGGCAAAATTGCAGAAATTTCCCTTATTTGGGGCAAAATTGCAGAAATTTCATTTATTTCAGGGCAAAAAGTCAGAAATTCCTTTTATTTTGGGGCAAAGAGCAGAAATTTCTTTTATTATGGTACAAAATTGAAGAAATTTTTCTTATTTTGAAACAAAAAGGCAGAAAATTCCCCTTATTTTGAGGCAAAAGGCAGAAATTATTCTCAATTTGAGGTAAAATGCAGAAATTCCCTTTATTTTGGGGCTAAAAGGCAGAAGAAATTCTTCGTATTTTGAAGCAAAATTGCAGAAATTCTTATAATTTTCGGGCAAAAAGGCAGAAATTCTCCTTATTTTGGGGCAAAAAGACAGAAAATCTCCTTTTTCGGGAGCAAACAGTCAGAAATTCCCCTTATTTTGGGGCAAAATTGCAGAAATTTCCTTTGCATTGGGGCAAAATTGTAGAAATTTCCCTTATTTTGGGGCAAAATTGCAGAAATTTCACGTATTTCAGGGAAAAAAGGCAGAAATTTTTTTGGGGGGGGCAAAAAGGCAGAAATTTTTTTTATTTTGGTACAAAATTGCAGAAATTTTTCTTATTTTGGTGCAAAAATTCAGAAATTCCCCATATTTTGGGGCAAAAAGGCAGAAATTTTGTTTATTTTGGGGAAAAGGCAGAAATTGCACTTATTTTGAGTCAAAAAGGTGGAAAATCCCCTTATTTTGGGGCAAAAATGAAGAAATTTGCTTTTTTATGGCAAAAAGGTATACATTCCCTTTATTTTCGGGCAAAAAGGCAGAAATTCTTTGTATTTTGGAGCAAAATTGCAGAAATTTTTCTAATTTTTGGGCAAAAAGGCAGAAATTTTCCTTATTTTGGGGTAAAACTGCAGAAATTTCACTTATTTTGCGGCAAAATGTCAGAAATTCCCCTTATTTTCGGCAAAAAATGCAGAAAATCCCCTATATTTTAGGGCAAAATTGCAGAAATCTCCCTTATTTGGGGGCAAAAACAGAAATTCCCTTTATTTTGGGGCAAAATTGCAGAAATTTCCCTTATTATGGGGAAAAATTGCAAAAATTTCCCTTATTTTAGGGCAAAATTGCAGAAATTTCCCTTATTTTGGGGCAAAATTGCAGAAATTTCACTTATTTCAGGAAAAAAAGGCAGAAATTTTCCTTTTTTGGGGGCAAAATTGCAGAAATTTCACTTATTTCAGGAAAAAAAGGCAGAAATTTTCCTTTTTTGAAGGCAAAATTGCAGAAATTTCACTTATTTCAGGGAAAAAAGGCAGAAATTTCTCTTATTTTGGGGCAAAAAGGCGGAAATTTCTTTTATTTGGTACAAAATTGCAAAAATTTTTCCTTATTTCGGGGCAAAAAGGCAGATATTCCTGAAATTTTGGTGCAAAAAGCAGAAATTCTATTTATTTTGAGGTAATAAGGCTGAAATTCCCCATATTTTGTGGCAAAAAGGTAGAATATCCCCTTATTTTGGGGTAAAATTGCAGAAATTTCAATTATTTCAGGGCAAAATTTAGAAATTCCTTTTATTTTTGGGCAAAAAGACAGAAATTCCCTCTATTTTGGGGAAAAAGGCAGAAATTCCACATATATTGATGTAAAACGGCAGAAATTCAACTTATTTTGAGGAAAAAAGGAAGAAATTTCCCTTTTTTTATAGCAAAATGGCAAAAATTCCCTTTATTTTTTTTTCCAAAAAGGCAGAAAATCCTTATATTTTGGAGCAAAATTGCAGAAATTCACCTAATTTAGGGCAAAATTGCTGAAATTTCGCTTATTTGGGGCAGAATTGTAGAAATTTAACTTATTTCAGGGAAAAATCTCAGAAATTCCACTTATTTTGGGGCAAAAATCAGAAATTCTTTTTGTTTTGGGGCAAAAAGGCAAAAATTCTTCTAATTTTGGCGCAAAAATGCAAAAATTACTTTTATTTTGGGGCAAAAATGAAGAAATTTCCCTTATTTAATGGCAAAAAGGCAGAAAATTCTTTTATTTTGTGGCAAAATTGCAGACATTTATTTTGGGGCAGAGAGGCAGAAATTCCTTTTATTTTTGGGCAAAATTCCAGAAATTCCCCTCATTTTGGGGCAAAATTGCAGAAATTTCCCTTATTTTGGGCCAGAAAGGCAGAGATTCCCCCAGTTTTGGGTCGAAAAGGCAGAAATGCCCCGTTTTTTGGACAAAATTCCAGAAATTGCCCTTATTTTCGTGCAAAATTGCAGCAATTTTTCTTATTTTGGAGCAAAAAGCCAGAAATTCTTATTTTGGGGCAAAATTGCACATTAATGATTTTGGTGACAATTATTTTGGGTATATAAATTATTCTGACATTGATTATTTTGGTAACGTTAATTCTTTAGTAAACATTAATTATTTCATTTAGATGACATCAAAAATTTTGGTGACATTAATACTTTTGGTGACAGCGAGAGAGAGCAGAGAAAGAGAGGAGTGTAAGAGTGTGTCAAGATTCAAAAAGGAGAGGAGAGAGAGTAGAAAGAGGGTAGAGTGACAAAGAGAGCAAGATGAGAGATAGGAGAGATAGGAGAGGAGAGACATGATAAACAGAGACAGAGAAGAGAGAAAGAGACATTGAAAGCAAGAGAGAGAAGAGAGAGGAGAGAGATTGAAGCAAGAGAGAGGAGAGAGCAAAGAGAAGAGAGAGGAGAGAATAGAAAGATGGAAAGACAGAATAGAAAGAGTTTAGAGAGAAAGAAAGAGAGAGATGAGAAACAAAGAGACAGAGAAGAGATAGAGGAAAGAGATTAGAGTGAGAAGAGTGTAAGAGACAGAGAGGAGAAAGAGGAGAAAGAGAAGTGTAAGAGAGAGAAAATAGAGAGGAGAGAGTAGAAAGAGGAGAGATAGAGAGAAAAAGGGAAGGAAGAGAAAGACAGATGAGAAAGAGTGAGACAGAGAAGAGAGAGTGAAGAGAGAGGAGAGGAGAGAGATATTAAAGTGAGAGAAGCGTAAGAGACAAGAGAGAAGCGAGAGAGAGGAGAGAGAAAGGGAGATAGAGGAGAGAGAGAGAATAAAGAGGAGATAGAAAAAAGAGAGAGGAGTGAAAGTTAAAGAGAGAGAGGAGAAAGACACAACAAAGAGACAGAGAGGAGCGAGGAAAGATAGAAATAGGAGAAAGGTGAGAAAGAGAAAAAGAAAGAGGACAGAGAGGAGGGAGAGAATAATAGATAATGGAGAGAAAAAGAAGAGAGAGGAGAGAGAAAGAAAAAAATGAGAGAAAGAGGAGAGAGAGGAGAGAGGAGAGAGAGGAACGAATAAGAGAGAGAGTAGAAAGAGAGAGTCGAGAGAGAGAGGGGAGAGACAAAAAGATAGAGGGGAAGGAGAGAGTGGAGAGAGATAAAGGAGATAGAGAGATAGAGAGGAGAGAGAGAAAGAGAAAATCATAGAGAAAGAGAGGATAAAGAGAAGAAAGAGGAGAGTGAAAAATTGAGAGATGACAGAGAGGAAAAAGAGGCGAGAGCGGCAACAGATGGAGAGAGGAGAGAAAGGAGATAAAGGTAAAGGGAAAGAACGGAGAGATGAAGAGAAAAAGAGAGAAGAGGTAGGAGAGAGAAAGAGAGAAAGAGAAGGGAGAGTAGTAGTTTCAACTTTTTAGTTACTGGGGTAGTGTCTTCAGTCAATAACGAAGTACAGCAGGTTTCTTCCCAGTTGTTTTGGGTGATTCGCGTGTAGTTTCAACTTTTCAGTCACCGGTTCAGCATTTTTAGTCACGACGTGCAGCATGTGTCGGGGACTTTCCACTCGTTATGTGTGGTTCGCGAGACGTATCAACTTTTCAGTCACCGGGACAGCGTTTTCTATCACAAAGGACATGCAGCCTATTCCAGGGCATACCCAGTCGTTTTTGGTGGATTGCGGGTTGTTTCACCTTTTCAGTCTCTGAAACAGTTTTTTCAATCACTTTCTATGAGCAGCCCATTTCGAGAACTTCCCAGTCGTTTTGGGTGGTTGGCGGGTCGCTTCAACTTTTTAGTCACCAGTACAGCATTTTCTGTCAACTCCGACGTGCAGCCCGTTCAAAAGACTTACCAGTCGTTTTGGGAGCTTCACGGGTCGTTTGACCTTTTGAGTCACCGGGATATGTTTTCAGTCACTTCCGACGTACAGTTCTTTCTCAGGACTTCCCAGTCGTTTTCCATGATTTGCGGGTCATTTCAACTTTTCAATCACCGAAGAAAAGTTTTCAGTCAATTCCAACGTGCAACCTGTTCCGTGGTCTTCCCACTCGTTGTGTGGGAAGTCGTGTGCGGGTCGTTTCAACTTTTCTGCCAAAGGGGCAGCGATTCAGTCACTTCAGACATGCAACCCGTTCCGTAGTCTTCCAACTCGTTTTGAGCTGTGTGCGGGTCTTTTCAACTTTTCTGTCAAATGAGCAACGTTTCAGTCATGTCAGACATGCAGCCCATCCGGTGACTTCCCATTCGTTTTGGGTGGTTCTCGAAACGTTTAAACTTTACAGTCACCGGGTAGAATTTTCAGTCATTTCCGACGTGCATCCCATTCCGGATACTTCCCAGTCGTTTTGGTGAGTCACATGTCGTTTCAACCTCTTAGTCACCGGGGAAACTTTCTCAGTACCTTCCGACGTTCATCCCATACCGGTGACTTCCCAGTCAAGATGGGCGATTGGCGTTTCATTACAAATTTTCAGTCATTGGGGCACTATTCTCAGTCAATTCCTATGAGCAGCCCGTTTCGATGACTTCTGAGTATTTTTTGGGTGGTTCGCTCGAAATTGGAATATTTCATTCACCTGGACAGCGTTTTCAGTCAATTTCAACGTGCAGCTCGTTCCAGGAACTTCCCAGTTGTTTTGGGTAATTCTCGGTTCGTTTCAACTCTTCAGTCACCGCAAAATCATTTTCAGTTAATTCGGACGTGCAACCCATTCTGACGACTTCCCAGTCTATTTGTGAATTTTGTGGGTCGTTTGAACTTTTCAGTCACCCGGTAAGCGTTTTAGTCACTTTCAATGTGAAGCACATTCCGGAGACTTCACAGTCGTTTTCAGAGGTTCGCGAGTGTTTTCTATTTTCATTCACTTGGGGCAACATTTTCCGTAACTTCCTACGTGCAGCCCATTCGGTGACCTTCCCAGTCGTTTTTGGTGGTTTGTGAGTTGTTTCAACTTTACAGTAAGTGGGACTGCTTTTTCAGTCACTTCCAACCTGCGGCACATTCCGGGTCTTCCAGTCGTTTAAGGAGGATCACGGTTCAAGTTTCCTGTCATCAGAGCAGCGTTCTCAATTAATTCCAAAGTGCAGTTTAATCTCGGGACTTCCTAGTCGTTTTGGGTGATTCGCGGGTCATTTCAACTTTAAGTCAATGGGCAGTGTCTTCTGTCAATTTCTAAGTGCATCCCGTTCTGATGACCTCTCAATCATTTTGTGAGGTTCGCGTGTCGTTTCAATATTCAGTTACCGATGCAGCGTTGTCAGTCATGTCCGACGTGCAGACCGTTTCATGGACTTACCATTTGTTTTGTGTGGTTCTCAGTTTCATTCAACTTTTCAGTAACCAGACACGCATTTTCAGTCACGTTAAGCAGCACATTTCTGGGACTTCCCAGTCATTTCGGGTGGTTCACATATCGTTTCACCTTTAAAGTTTCTGGGGCAGCGTTTTCAGTATAGTCTGCCAATTCTGGGGACTTTCCAGACATTTAGGATAGTTCTTAGGTCGTGTCAACTTTTCACAGGTCAGCGTTTTCTATCACTTCCTATGTGCAGCCAATTCCGTGAATTTCCTAGTCGTTTTGCGTGGTTCGCCCTTCCTTTCAATTTTTCAGTCACCAGGGCAACGTTTGGGCAACTTTTTCAGTAACTACTAACATGCATTCATTCTGGAGACTTCCCAGTCGTTTTGGTGGTTCTCCTGTGTTTTCAAATTTTCAGTCACACGGGCAGCGTTTTCAGTCACTTCCGACGTACAACTCGTTTCATGGACTTCCCAATCGTTTCAAAAGTTTCGCATGTCATTTCAACTTATCAGTAACCGGGCAGCGTTTTCAGTCACTTCCGACGTACAGCCCATGGTGGGGACTTTCCAGTCTTTATTGTTGTTTCGCTTGTCGTTTCGACTTTTCAGTCACTGAAGCAGAGATTTGCGTCACTTCCTATTTGCAAGCTCTTTACGGAAATTTCCCAGTCATTTCTGGTCGTTTCAACCTTTCAGCCCCCGGGTCAGCGTTTTCAGTCACGTCCGACGTGCTGACCATTCCGTGTACTTCCTAGTTGTTTTGGGTGGTTCGCGTTTCAACTTTTTATTCACCTGGGCAGCGTTTTCAGTCAAATTTGACATGTAGCCCATTCAGGAGAATCTCCAGTTGTACTTAGTAGTTTTTGGGTCGTTTCAAGTTTACAGTCAACGGGTAGACTTTTCAATCACTTCGGACGTGCAGCCAATTCTGGGGAATTCAAAGTCGTTTTGGGTTGATCGCAGTTCATTTCAACTTTTCAGTCATGGAAGTAGCGTTTTGTGTCAATTCCTATGTGCAGCCCATTTCAGCGTTTTCCCAGTCGTTTTGGGTGGTTCGATGGACGTTTCTACATATCTAGCGTGTTCAGTCACTATGGACATGCAGCCAGTAATGGGGACTTCCAAATTGTTTTTTTGGTTCGGAGGTCGTTTCAACCAGTCACCGGGTAGAGTTTTTAGTCGGTTCCGATGTGTAGCATGTTCTGCGGACTTCATTGTCGTTTTCGGTGGTTCGCGAGTTGTTTTAAATTGTTGAACACCAGGGCAGCGTTTTCAGTCATATCCGACGTGCAGCTTATTCTGGGGACTTCCCAGTCGTTTTGGGAGGTTTGCTGGTCGTTTTAAAGTTACAGTCAAAGTTTAGACTTTTGAGTCACTTCTGACGTGTAGTCAGTTCCAGGGACTCCCTATTTGTTTCGTGTAAATCGCAGTTCGTTTCTACATTTCACTGTTTAGGGGTAGCGTTTTTTAGTCACTTTTAAATAGCCGCTGTGCCGGGGTTCACCAGTCGCTTTTGGTGGATCACAGTTAGTTTCAACTTTTTAAGTCTCTGAGGCAGTGTTTTTCGTCACAACCGACATGAAATACGTTGCAGAGACAGTCGTTTTGTGTGGTTGGCGGGTCGAATAATTTTGTAAGTCACCAGCACACCGATTTTAGCCACTTTTTACGGGCAACCCTTCCGGTGACTTCTAAGATGTTTCGGGTGGTTCCCGGTTCGTTTCAACTTTTCAGTCAACAGTGCAGCGTTTTCAGTCACTTCTGACATGCCACCCATTCCTGTGACTACCCAGTCATTTAGGATTGTGCACGGGTCGTTTCAACTTTTCAGTCACCCGCCTAGCGTTTTCAATCACTTCCGACGTGCAACCCACTCCGTGGACTTCCCAGTTGCTTTGACTGGTTCGCTGATCGTTTCAAATTTACAGTCACCTGTGTAGCATATTTCACTTATTTCCGATGTGCAGCTCATTTCGAAAAATTACCAGTAGTTTCGTGTGGTTTCCAGGTCGTTTCAACTCTTCAGTCACTCGGGCATTGTTTTCAGTCACTCCCAAAGTGCAACTGATTCCTTGGTCTTCCCAGAGACATTGACAGGTTCGCGGGTCTATTTAAATTTACCGGTGAAGTTTGCAGTCACTTCCGACGTGCAGTCCATTCTGGGTACTTCCAAGTCTTTTTTTGTAAATCACATATTCTTTCAACTCTTCAGTCAGCGGGACAGCGTTTTCAGTCATAACCGATGTTCATCTTATTCCGGGTACTTCCTAGTCGTTTTTGCTGTTTCGCCTGTCGTTTCTACTTTCAGTCACCGGGGCAGCGTTTTCAGGAACTACCAACGTGCAGCTAATCCAAGGTCTTCCCAGTCGTTTTGTGTTATTCACAGATCGTTTCTACCGAGGCAGCGTTTTCAAACACTCCCTACGTGCAGTCTACTCTGTGGACTTCCCAGTCACTTAGGGTGGGACTCAGTTCTTTTCAACTTTTCGGTCAGTCGGGCAGTGTTTTCAGTCACTTCTTATGTGCAGCCTATTCCAAAAACTTCCTGGTCGTTTTGGGTCATTTCCGGGTGGTTTTACCCTTTCAGTATCCGGGGCAACGTTTTCTATTATAACCCACGCGCCGTATGTTTCTGGTACTTTATAGTCGTTTAGTGAGGTTTGCGAAGCGTGTAACCTTTTCAGTCACCAAGGAAGCGTTTTCAGTCATTTACGACATGCAACCTATTACTGAGATTTCACAGTCGTTTCGTGTGGTTCGCGTGTCGTTTAAACTTCTTAGTCACCCGGGCAGCGTTTTTAATGACTTGTGACGGGCAACCCGTTTCGTGAACTTCACTGTCGTTTCAGGTGATTTCGAGTTGTTTCAACAGTTCAATCACCGGGTAGACTTTTCATTTACCTCCGACGTGCAGCCCATTCCGTGGACTTACCCGTCCTGTGGAGTGGTTCGCAGGTCATTTCATCTTTTCAGTCACCGGGGCACGTTTTCATTCATATCGGACGTGCAGTTTATTCCGAGGACTTCCCAGTCGTTTTGGCTGGTTAGACTGTCCTTTCAACTTTTCATTCACCAAGGCTGGGTATTCAGTAAATATTGACATGCAACCCATTCCGGGGACTTCTTAGTCGTTTTGGGTGTTTCGTGGGTCTTTTCAACTTTTCAGTTACAGTGGCAGCGTTTTCAGATACTTCCGATGTGCAGCTCATATTGGAGAGTCCCAGTCTTTTCGGTTTGTACCCGGGTTAGGGTTAGTGTTACGGTTAGGGTTAGGGTTCGGGTTCGGGTTCAAGTTAAAGTTAGGGTTAGGGCTAGAGTTAGAGTGGTGCGCATGTGCAGTGGTTAGAATTAGGGTTAGGGCTAGGGTTAAGGTTAGGGTTATGGTTATTGTTAGGTTTAGGGTTTAGGGTTTAGGGTTGTTTAGGGTTTAGGGTTTAGTGTTTAGGGTTTAAGGTTTAGGGTTTAGGATTGTTTAAGATTTAGGGTGGTTTAGGTTTAGGGTTTAGGGTTTAGAGTTTAGGATTGTTTAAGGTTTAGGGTTGTTTAGGGTTTAGGGTTTAAAGTTGTTGAGGGTTGTTTAGGGTATAGTGTTTAGGGTTAAGGGTTTAGGGTTGTTTAGTGTTTAGTGTTTAGAGTTTAGGGTTGTTTAGGGTTTAGTGTTTAAGGTTTAGGGTTTAGGGTTGTTTGGTGTTTAGTGTTTAGTGTTGTTTAGGGGATAGTGTTAATGGTTTAGGGTTTAGGGTTGTTTAGGGTTTAGTGTTTAAGGTTTAGGGTATAGGGTTGTTTAGGGTTTAGTGTTTAGGGTTGTTTATGGTTTAGTGATTAGGGTTGTTCAGGGTTGTTTAGAGTTTAGTGTTTAGGGTTATTCAGGGTTTAGGATTTAGGGTTGTTCAGGGTTTAGGATTTATGGTCGTTCAGGGTTTAGTATTTAGGGTTTAAGGTTAAGGGGTTAGGGTTAGGGTTAGAGTTAGGGTTAGCATTAGGGTTAGAGTTAGGGTTATGGGGTTATGTTAGGCTTAAAGTTAGGGTTAGGGCTAGGGGGTTAAGGTTAGGGTTAGGGTTAGGGTTAGGTTTAGGTTTAGGGTTAGGGTTATGGTTTTTGTTAGATTTATGGTTTAGGATTTAGGGTTTAGGGTTTAAGGTTTAGGGTTTAGGATTAAGTTTTAGGGTGGTTTAGGTTTAGGTTATAGCGTTTAAGATTGTTTAATGTTTAGGGTTGTTTAGGGTTTAGCGTTTAGAGTTGTTTAGAGTTGTTTAGGGTTGTTTAGGATTTAGTGTATAGGGTTGTTAAGGGTTTATGATATAGGATTTTTTAAGGTTTATGGTGTAGGGTTGTATAGTGTTTTAGGGTTTAGAGTTATGGTTGTTTAGGGTTTAGGATTGTTTAGGGTATAATGTTTAGGGTTAAGGGTTTAGGGTTGTTTAGGGTATAGTGTTAATGGTTTAGGGGTTTTTAGCGTTTAGTGTTTAGGGTGCTTTTTGATTAGTGTTTAGGGTTTTTCAGGGTTTAGGGTTTAGGGTTGTTCAGGGTTTAGAATTTAAGGTGTTAGGGATAGTGTTAGGGTTAGGTTTATGGTGAGGGTTAGGGTTAGGGTTAGGGTTAGGTTTAGGGTTAGGGTTAGGGTTACACTTAGGAGGTTAGGTTTATTGTTAGGATTAGGGTTAGGGTTAAAGTTAGGGTTAGGTTTAGTGTTAAGGTTATGTTTACAATTAGGTTTCAGTTTAGAATTAAGGTTAAAGGTAGGGTAAGGGTTAGGGTTAGGATTACGATTAGAGGGTTAGGTTTATGGTTAGGATTAGGGTTATGGTTAGGGTTAGGCTTAGGGTTAGTGTTAGGATTAGTGTTAGTGTTTGGGTTAGGGTTAGGGTTAGGGTTAGGGTTAGGGTTAGGGTTACGGTTAGGGTTAGGTTTAGGGTTATGGTTATTGTTAGGTTTATGGTTCAGGGTTAAAAGTTTAGGGTTTAGGATTGTTTAAGTTTTAGTGTGGATTAGGTTTAGGGTTTAAAGTTTAGTGTTAGTGTTAGGGTTAGGGTTAGGTTTAGGGTTTAGGATTTAGTGTTAGGATTAGGATTAGGGTTAGGATTAGGGTTAGGGTTATGGTTAGGGTTAGGGTTAGGCTTAGGGTTAGAAATAAGGTTAGGGTTAGGGTTAGGGTTAGGGTTAGGTTTAGTGTTAGTGTTAGCTTTAGAAATATGGTCAGGATTAGGGCTAGGGTTAAGGTTATGTTTATTGTAAGGTTTAGGGTTAGGTTTAGATTTAAGGTTATAGTTAGGGTTAGGGTTAGTGTTACGATTACGGGCTTAGGTTTATGGTTAGTATATTAGGGTTAGGGTTTAGTGTTAGGATTAGTGTTAGTGTGAGGGTTTGGGTTATTTTTAGGGTTATGATTAGGGTTAGGTTTAAAGTTATGGTTATTTTTAGGTTTAGGGTTTAGAATTTAAGGTTTAGGGTTTAGGAATGTTTAAGGTTTAGGGTGGATTAGGATTATGGTTTAGAGTTTAGTGTTAGGTTTAGGGTTAGAGTTAGGTTTAGGGTTTAGGGTTTAGTGTTAGGTTAAGGCTTAGGGTTAAGTTTAGGTTTAGGGTTAGGGTTAGTGTTACATTTAGGGTTAGGGTTAGAGATAGGGTTAGGGTTAGGGTTAGGTTTAGGGTTAATGTTATTGTTAGGTTTAGGATTTAGGGTTTAATGTTTAGGGTTTAGAATTGTTTGAGGTTTAGGGTGGATTAGGTATAGGGTTTACAGTTTAGTGTTGGGGTTAGTAATAGGGTTAGTTTTAGGGTTTAGGGTTTAATGTTAGGGTTAGGGTTAGGGTTATGGTTAGGTTAAGGGTTATGGTTATTGTTAGGTTTAGAATTTAGTGTTTAGGGTTTAAGGTTTAGGATTTAGGGTTTAGGGTTGTTTAAGGTTTAAGGTGGATTAGGTTTATGGTTTATAGTTTAGTATCAGGTTTAGGGTTAGGTTTAGGATTAGAGTTATGGTTAGGGTTAAGGTTAGTGTTAGGGTTAGGGTTAGGGTTAGTGTTATGGATAGGGTTAGGTTTATGTTTAGGGTTTAGGGTTCAGTGTTAGGATTAGGGTTAGGGTTAGGGTTACGGTTAGGGTTAGGGTTAGGTTTAGGATTAAGGTTAGGGTTAGGGTTAGGGATAAGCTTAGTGTTAGGGTTAGTTTTAGGGTTATGGTTATTGTTAGGTTTAGGGTTAAGGTTTAGGGTTTAAGGTTAGGTTTTGGGATTCTTTAATGTTTAGGATCGATTATGTCTAGGGTTTAGAGTTTAGTGTTAGGAATAGCGTTAGGGTTAGGTTTAGGGTTTAGGGTTTAGTGTTAGGGTTAGGGTTAGGGTTAGGGTTAGGGTTAGGGTTAGGGTTAGGGTTGGGGTTATGTTTAGGGTTAGGGTTTTGGTTATGGTTAGGGTTAAATTTATGGTTAGGATTAGGGTTAGGGTTAGGGTTAGGGTTAAGTTTAGGGTTTAGGCTATAGTGTTAGGATTAGGGTTAGGGTTAGGGTTAGGGTTAGGGTTAGGGTTAGGGTTAGGGTTAGGGTTAGGGTTATGGTTAGTGTTATGGTTATTGTTAAGTTTAAAATTTAGGGTTTAGGGTTTAGGGTTTAAGGTTTTGGGTTTAGGATTGTTTAAATTTTAGCGTGGTTTAGGTTTATGGTTTAGTGTTTAGGGTTTTGAAGTGAGAGAAGCCTAAGAGACGGGAGAAGCAAGAGAGAAGAGAGAGAAAAAGAGATAGAGGAGAGAGAGTATAAAGAAGAGACAGAAAAAAGAGAGATGAGTGAAAGTTAAAGAGAGAGAGGAGAAAGAGAAGAGAGAAGACAGAGGAGAGAGAAGAGAGAAGAGAGACAGAAAGAGTGAGAGGAGAGGAGAAAGACACAACAAAGAGACAGAGAGGAGTGAGGAAAGTGAGAGATAGGAGAAAGGCGAGAAAGAGAAAGAGAAAGAGGACAGATCGGAGGGAGAGAATAATAGATAATGGAGAGAAAGAGAAGAGAGAGGAGAGAGAAAGAGAAAAAAATGAGAGAAAAAGGAAAGAGAGGAGAGAGGAGAGAGAGGAACGAATAAGAGAGAGAGTAGAGAGAGTCGAGAGAGAGAGGGGAGAGAAAGAAAGAAGGGAAGGAGAGAGTGGAGAAAGATAAAGGAAATAGAGAGATAGGAAAAAGAGAGAGAAAGAGAAAAACAGAGAAAGAAAGGATAAAGAGAAGAAAGAGGAGAGTGAAAAATTGAGAGATGACAAAAAGGAAAGAGTCGAGAGCGACAACAGATGGAGAGAAAGAGGAGAGAAAGGAGATAAAGGTAAACAGAAAGAACGGAGAGATGAAGAGAAAAAGAGAGAAGAGGTAGGAGAGAGAAAGAGACAGAAAAAGGGGAGAGTAGTAGTTTCAACTTTTCAGTCACTGGGGTAGTGTCTTCAGTCAATAACGAAGTACAGCAGGTTTTGGGTACTTCCCAGTTGTTTTGGGTGATTCGCGTGTAGTTTCAATTTTCAGTCACCGGTTCAGCATTTTTAGTCACGACGTGCAGCATGTGTCGGGGACTTTCCACTCGTTATGTGTGGTTCGCGAGACGTATCAACTCTTTAGTCACCGGGACAACGTTTTCTATCACAAAGGACATGAAGCCGATTCCAGGGCGTACCCAGTCGTTTTTGGTGGATTGCGGGTTGTTTCACCTTTTCAATCTCCGAAACAGTTTTTTCAATCACTTTCTATAAGCAGCCCATTTCGAGAACTTCCCAGTCGTTTTGGGTGTTTGGCGGGTCGCTTCAACTTTTTAGTCACCAGTACAGCATTTTCTGTCAACTCCGACGTGCAGCCCGTTCAGAAGACTTACCAGTCGTTTTGGGAGCTTCACGGGTCGTTTGACCTTTTGAGTCACCGAGATATGTTTTCAGTCACTTTCGACTTCCAGTTCTTTCTCAGGACTTCCCAGTCGTTTTCCATGATTTGCGGGTCATTTCAACTTTTCAATCACCGAAGAAAAGTTTTCAGTCAATTCCAACGTGCAACCCGTTCCGTGGTCTTCCCACTCGTTTTGAGTTGTGTGCGGGTCGTTTCAACTTTTCTGCCAAAGGGGCAGCGATTCAGTCACTTCAGACATGCAACTCGTTCCCTAGTCTTCCAACTCGTTTTGAGCTGTGTGCGGGTCTTTTTAACTTTTCTGTCAAATGAGCAACGTTTCAGTCATGTCAGACATGCAGCCCATCCGGTGACTTCCCATTCGTTTTGGGTGGTTCTAGAAACGTTTAAACTTTACAGTCACCAGGTAGAATTTTCAGTCATTTCGGACGTTCATCCCATTCCGGATACTTCCCAGTCGTTTTGGTGGGTCACATGTCGTTTCAACTTCTTAGTCACCGGGGAAACTTTCTCTGTACCTTCCAACGTTCATCCCATACCGGTGACTTCCCAGTCAAGATGGGCGATTGGCGTTTCATTACAAGTTTTCAGTCATTGGGGCACTATTCTCAGTCAATTCCTATGAGCAGCCCGTTTCGATGACTTCTGAGCTCTTTTTTGCGTGGTTCGCTCGAAATTGGAATATTTCATTCACCTGGACAGCGTTTTCATTCAATTCCGACGTGCAGCTCGTTCCAGGAACTTCCCAGTTGTTTTGGGTAATTCTCAGGTCGTTTCAACTCTTCAGTCACCGCAAAATCATTTTCAGTTAATTCGGACGTGCAACCCATTCTGAGGACTTCCCAGTCTTTTTGTGAATTTTGTGGGTCGTTTGAACTTTTCAGTCACCCGGTAAGCGTTTTAGTCACTTCCAATGTGAAGCACATTCCGGAGACTTCCCAGTCGTTTTCAGAGGTTCGCGAGTGTTTTCTATTTTCATTCACTTGGGGCAACATTTTCCGTAACTTCCTACGTGCAGCCCATTCGGTGACCTTCCCAGTCGTTTTTGGTGGTTTGTGAGTTGTTTCAACTTTACAGTAAGCGGGACTGCTTTTTCAGTCACTTCCGACCTGAGGCACATTCCGGGTCTTCCAGTCGTTTAAGGAGGATCACGGTTCAAGTTTTCTGTCATCAGAGCAGCATTCTCAATTAATTCCAACGTGCAGTTTAATATCGGGACTTCCTAGTCGTTTTGGGTGATTCGCGGGTCATTTCAACTTTAAGTCAATGGGCAGTGTCTTCTGTCAATTTCTAAGTGCATCCCGTTCTGATGACCTCTCAATCCTTTTGTGTGGTTTGCGTGTCGTTTCAATATTCAGTTACCGATGCAGCGTTGTCAGTCATGTCCGATGTGCAGACCCTTTCATGGACTTAACATTTGTTTTGTGTGGTTCTCGGTTTCATTCAACTTTTCAGTAACCAGACACGCATTTTCAGTCACGTTATGCAGCACATTTCTGGGACTTCCCAGTCATTTCGGGTGGTTCACATACCGTTTGAACCTTTAAAGTTTTTGGGGCAGCGTTTTCAGTATAGTCTGCCCATTTTGGGGACTTTCCAGACATTTAGGATAGTTCTTAGGTCGTTTCAACTTTTCAATCACCGGTCAGCGTTTTCTATCACTTCCTGTGTGCAGCCGATTCCGTGAATTTCCCAGTCGATTTGCGTGGTTCGCCCTTCGTTTCAATTTTTCAGTCACCAGGGCAACGTTTGGGCAACTTTTTCAGTAACTTCTGACATGCACCCATTCTGGAGACTTCCCAGTCGTTTTCGGTGGTTCTCTTGTGTTTTCAAATTTTCAGTCACACGGGCAGCGTTTTTAGTCACTTCCGACGTACTCGTTTCATGGACTTCCCAGTCGTTTCAAAAGTCTCGCATGTCATTTCAACTTATCAGTAACCGGGCAGCATTTTCAGTCACTTCCGACGTCCAGCCCATGGCGGGGACTTCCCAGTCTTTATTGTTTCGCTGATCGTTTCGACTTTTCAGTCACTGAAACAGAGATTTGCGTAACTTCCTATTTGCAAGGTCTTTACGGAAATTTCTCAGTCATTTCTGGTCGTTTCAACCTTTCAGCCCCCGGGTCAGCGTTTTCAGTCACGTCCGACGTGCTGACCATTCCGTGTACTTCCTAGTTGTTTTGGGTTGTTCGCGTTTCAACTTTTTATTCACCTGGGCAGCGTTTTCAGTCAAATTTGACATGCAGCCCATTCACCAGAATCTCCAGTTGTACTTGGTAGTTCTTGGGTCGTTTCTACAGGCAACGGGTAGACTTTTCAATCACTACCGACGTGCAGCCAATTCCGGGGAATTCCAAGTCGTTTTGGGTTGATCGCAGTTCATTTCAACTTTTCAGTCATGGAAGTTGCGTTTTGTGTCAATTCCTATGTGCAGCCCATTTCAGCGTTTTCCCAGTCGTTTTGCGTGGTTCGATGGACGTTTCTACGTATCAGTCACCAGGGTAGCGTGTTCAGTCACTATGGACATGTAGCCCATAATGGGGACTTCCGAATTGTTTTTTTGGTTCGGAGGTCGTTTCAACCATTCAGTCACCGGGTAGAGTTTTTAGTCGGTTCCGATGAGGAGCATGTTCTGCGGACTTCATTGTCGTTTTCGGTGGTTCGCGAGTTGTTTTAAATTGTTGAACACCAGGGCAGCGTTTTCAGTCATATCCGACGTGCAGCTTATTCTGGGGACTTCCCAGTCGTTTTGGGAGGTTTGCTGGTTGTTTTAAAGTTACAGTCAAAGTTTAGACTTTTGAGTCACTTCCGACGTGTAGTCAGTTCCGGGGACTCCCTATTTGTTTCGTGTGGATCGCAGTTCGTTTCTACATTTCACTGTTTAGGGGTAGCGTTTTTAGTCACTTTTAAATAGCCGCTGTGCCGGGGGTTCACCAGTCGCTTTTGGTGGATAGCAGATAGTTTCAACTTTTTAAGTCTCTGAGGCAGTGTTTTTCGTCACAACCGACATGAAATACGTTTCAGAGACAGTCGTTTTGTGTGGTTGGCGGGTCGAATAATTTTGTAAGTCACCAGCGCACCGATTTTAGTCACTTTCTACGGGCAACCCTTCCGGTGACTTCTAAGATGTTTCGGGTGGTTCCCGGTTCGTTTCAACTTTTCAGTCAACAGTGCAGCGTTTTCAGTCACTTCTGACATGTCACCCATTCCTGTGACTACCCAGTCGTTTAGGATTGTGCACGGGTCGTTTCAAATTTTCAGTCACCCGCGTAGCGTTTTCAATCACTTCCGACGTGCAACCCACTCCGTGGACTTCCCAGTTGCTTTGACTGGTTCGCTGATCGTTTCAAATTTACAGTCATCTGTGTAGCATTTTCACTTATTTCCGATGTGCAGCTCATTTCGAAAAATTACCAGTAGTTTCGTGTGGTTTCCAGGTCGTTTCAACTCTTCAGTCACTCGGGCATTGTTTTCAGTCACTCCCAAAGTGCAACTGATTCCTTGGTCTTCCCAGAGACATTGACAGGTTCGCGGGTCTATTTAAATTTACCGGTGAAGTTTGCAGTCACTTCCGACGTGCAGTCCATTCTGGGTACTTCCAAGTCTTTTTTTGTAAATCATATTCTTTCAACTCTTCAGTCAGCGGGACAGCGTTTTCAGTCATAACCGATGTTCATCTTATTCCAGGTACTTCCTAGTCGTTTTTGCTGTTTCGCCTATCGTTTCTAGTTTCAGTCACCGGGGCAGCGTTTTCAGGAACTACCAACGTGCAGCTAATCCAAGGTCTTCACAGTCGTTTTGGGTTATTCGCAGATCGTTTCTAACGAGGCAGCGTTTTCAAACACTCCCTACGTGCAGTCTACACTGTGGACTTCCCAGTCACTTAGGGTGGGACTCAGTTCATTTCAACTTTTCATTCACCAGGAAAGCGTTTTCAGGTACTTCCAATGTGCAGCCTATTCTGGGAACATGCCTGTCGCTTTTGATGGATCCCAGTTCTTTTCAACTTTTCTGTCAGTCGGGCAGTGTTTTCAGTCACTTCTTATGTGCAGCCTATTCCAAAAACTTCCTAGTCATTTTGGGTCTTTTCCGGGTCGTTTTACCCTTTCAGTATCCGGGGCAACGTTTTCCGTTATAACCCACGCGCAGTATGTTTCTGGTACTTTACAGTTGTTTAGTGAGGTTTGCGAAGCGTGTAACTTTTTCAGTCACCAAGGACGCGTTTTCAGTCATTTACGACATGCAACCTATTTCTGAGATTTCACAGTCGTTTCGTGTGGTTCGCGTGTCGTTAAAACTTCTTAGTCACCCAGGCAGCGTTTTTAATGACTTGTGACGTGCAACCCGTTTCGTGAACTTCACTGTCGTTTCAGGTGATTTCGAGTCGTTTCAACATTTCAATCACCGGGTAGACTTTTCATTTACCTCCGACGTGCAGCTCATTCCGTGGACTTACCTGTCCTGTGGCGTGGTTCGCAGGTCATTTCATCTTTTCAGTCACCAGGGCACGTTTTCATTCATATCGGACGTGCAGTTTATTCCGAGGACTTCCCAGTCGTTTTGGCTGGTTAGACTGTCCTTTCAACTTTTCATTCACCAAGGCTGGGTATTCAGTAAATATTGGCATGCAACCCATTCCGGGGACTTCTTAGTCGTTTTGGGTGTTTCGTGGGTCTTTTCAACTTTTCAGATACAGGGGCAGCGTTTTCAGATACTTCCGATGTGCAGCTCATATCGGAGAGTCCCAGTCTTTTCGGTTTGTACCCGGGTTAGGGTTAGTGTTAGGGTTAGGGTTAGGGTTCGGGTTCGGGTTCAGTTTAAAGTTAGGGTTAGGGCTAGAGTTAGAGTGGTGCGCATGTGCAGTGTGTTGCGCATGCACCGAGTGTTGCGCATGTGCAGAGTTGTTAGGATTAGGGTTAGGGTTAGGGCTATGGTTATTGTAAGGTTTAGGGTTTAGGGTTTAGTGTTTAGGGTTTAAAGTTTAGGGTTTAGGATTGTTTAAGATTTAGGGTGGTTTAGGTTTAGTGTTTAGGGTTTAGAGTTTAGGATTGTTTAAGGTTTACGGTTGTTTAGGGTATAGTGTTTAGAGTTAAAAGTTTAGGGTTGTTTAGTGTTTAGTGTTTAGGGTTTAGGGTTTTTTAAGGTTTAGTGTTTAAGGTTTAGGGTTTAGGGTTGTTTTGGGTTTAGTGTTTAGTGTTGTTTAGGGTATAGGGTTGTTTAGGGTTTAGTGTTTAGGGTTGTTTATGGTTTAGTAATTAGGGTTGTTTAGGGTTGTTTAGAGGTTAGTGTTTAGGGTTATTCAGGGTTTATGATTTAGGGTTGTTCAGGGTTTAGGATTTATGGTTGTTCAGGGTTTAGGATTTAGGGATTAAGGTTAAGGGGTTAGGGTTAGGGTTAGGGTTAGGGTTTGGGTTAGGGTTAGCATTAGGGTTAGAGTTAGGGTTAGAGTTAGGGTTATGGGGTTAAGGTTAGGGTTGGGGTTAGGGTTAGGTTTAGGTTTAGGGTTAGGGTTAGGGTTATGGTTATTCTTAGATTTATGGTTTAAAATGTAGGGTTTATGGTTTAAGGTTTAGGGTTTAGGATTGTTTAAGTTTTAGGGTGGTGTAGGTTTAGGGTATAAGGTTTAGCGTTTAAGATTGTTTAATGTTTAGGGTTGTTTAGGTTTTAGCGTTTAGAGTCGTTTAGGGTTTTTTAGGGTTGTTTATGATTTAGTGTTTAGGGTTGTTCCGGATTTATGATTTAGGATTTTTTATGGTTTAGGGTTTAAAGTTGTATAGTGTTTTAGGGTTTAGGGTATAATGTTTAGGGTTAAGGGTTTAGGGTTGTTTAATGGTTTTAGGGTTTAGGCTTGTTTAGGGTTTAGTGTTTATGGTTTAGGGTTTTTAGCGTTTAGTGTTTAGAGTTTAGGGTGCTTTTGGAATTAGTGTTTAGGGTTTTTCAGGGTTTAGGGTTTAGGATTAAGGGTGTTAGGGTTAGTGTTAGGGTTAGGTTTAGGGTTAAGGGGAGGGTTAGGGTGAAGGTTAAGTTTAGGGTTAGGGTTAAGGTTAGGGTTAGTGTTAGTGTAAGGGTTAGGGTTAGGGTTAGAGTTAGAGTTAGCGTTAGGGTCAGGGTCAGGTTTAGGGTTATGGTTAGGGTTAGGGTTAGGGTTAGAGTTAGGGTTAGGGTTAGGATTAGGGTTAGGGGTTAGGGTTACGGTTAGGGTTGGGGTTAGGGTTGGGGTTAGGGTTAGGGTTAGGGTTAGGGTTAGGGTTAGGGTTAGGGTTAGGGTTAGGGTTAGGGTTAGGGTTAGGGTTAGAGTTAGGGTTAGGGTTAGGGTTAGGGTTAGGGTTAGGGTTAGTATTAGGGTTATGGTTAGGGTTAGGGTTAGGGTTAGGGTTAGGGTTAGGGTTAGGGTTAGGGTTAGTATTAGGGTTAGGGTTAGGGTTAGGGTTAGGGTTAGGGTTAGGGTTAGGGTTGGGGTTAGGGTTGGGGTTAGGGTTGGGGTTAGGGTTGGGGTTAGGGTTAGGGTTAGGGTTAGGGTTAGGGTTAGGGTTAGGGTTAGGGTTAGGGTTAGGGTTAGGGTTAGGGTTAGGGTTAGGGTTAGGGTTAGGGTTAGGGTTAGGGTTAGGGTTAGGGTTAGTGTAAGGGTTAGGGGTAATGTTAGGGTTAGGGTTAGTGTTAGGGTTAGGGTTAGGGTTAGGGTTAGGGTTAGGGTTAGGGTTAGGGTTAGGGTTAGGGTTAGTGTAAGGGTTAGGGGTAATGTTAGGGTTAGGGTTAGTGTTAGGGTTAGGGTTAGGGTTAGGGTTAGGGTTAGGGTTAGGGTTAAGGTTAGGTTTAGGGTTAGGTTTAGGGTTAGGGTTA